>NW_027397068.1:45972534-46098957 GCF_003265705.2 Callorhinus ursinus | reverse complement strand
ACACACACACACACACACACACACACACACACACACACACACACAATGGAATATTATGCAGCCATCAAAAAATTGAAATCTTGCCATTTGCAACGACATGGATGGAACTAGAGGGTATTATGCTAAGCGAAATAAGTCAATCAGAGAAAGACATGTATCATACGATCTCACTGATATGAGGAATTCTTAATCTCAGGAAACAAACTGAGGGTTGCTGGAGTGGTGGGGGGTGGGTGGGATGGGGTGGCTGGGTGATGGACATTGGGGAGGGTATGTGCTATGGTGAGCACTGTGAATTGTGTAAGACTGATGAATCACAGACCTGTACCTCTGAAACAAATAATAAACTACATGTTAAAAAAAAAAAAGAAGATAGTAGAAAGGCAAAAATGAAGGGGGGGGAATCGGAGGGGGAGATGAACCATGAGAGACTATGGACTCTGAGAAACAAACTGAGGGTTTTAGAGGGGAGGGGGGTCAGGGGATGGGTTAGCCTGGTGATGGGTATTAAAGAGGGCACGTTCTGCATGGAGCACTGGGTGTTATGCACAAACAATGAATCATGGAACACTACATCAAAAACTAATGATGTAATGTATGATGACTAACATAATAAAATAAAATTTTAAAAAAAGTATGGCTCCCTAATGATGTAACAAGGCCATAGAATCTCAGTTTCCTATAGGCCTGATCCTCATGAAAGCCATAAAAATATTAATAAAGGTCACTCTCTATGGAGGATGATACTTCACCCTTCTCATAGGACTTGACCTAAGTTACTCTCTTCCATTTTTTCTTTTGTAATCTCTCAAGAGAACAACATATGGTCATCTAATACCTGCTCACTGTTGCACTTTGCCTCCCTCCCAACATTGCTGTCTGTGAACTTCCTACAGCACACAGTTGTTCACCTAACAGAACTGCTTAATTTTGAGGAGGTTTTGCCATATTCTAGCATCTGCTCTTGCCAATGTTATGGATTTTAACATTTCTATATGCTGTGATGTCAATTCTAATATACTTTAAAAACTCATCTGTATTCTTAGTCCTACTAGTTAGTCAAATTCTCTCATTTATCTATACAGGTATATTGGCTTTCAGGAAGCACTGAGAGCTACACATTTTCAGAACCAGAAGGGGTTCTAGGAATTAGATGTTTCCAGGCTTAGTATCCATTGGAATAATCTGGGAAGCTTTATAGATAGGTACACATGTCTCTGTGTTTGAGTTGATAAATGCAGTTCATGGGATTATCTGCTCTTTGACCTGAGAACTCAAAAGAGAGAATACAGAAATAAAACAGAAACGAATAAGAGCAAATATAAGAGGGTGAAATGCATTCAGCTTTTTTCTGGAAGGTGAATGAGAGTTGGCTGATGAGGGAGAGCAGAGGTCATGGCCTTAAGAACTCAGAGTTGATGTAGCCCTGGAGAAGACCAGCAGAACCTCATAGAGGCTGGTCTGAACAGAAGCAGGGGTAAAAAAGTGGAGCTTAACACAGCAAATTCATCAAACGTCTGAGTACAACATAAGATTCACTCAAAAGACCCATTCATCAAATGTCTGAGTACAATATAAGATTCACTCAAAAGACCCACTACCATGAGTAACCAAGTTACCAGGAAAATTTTCTGGGCAATGTAAGGTATGGTGATTAACATAACAATAAAAAAATTTCTGGGCATTCACAGAGAAGTAGCTCATAATCTTAAAAATGCTCTGAAGAGATTATTCTACAGATTTTGATAATACTATTACTAGACCTTGTTTAAATCAAATTCCAACAATGAAAGCTTTTAAATGATGCTCTAAATTTAAAAAAAAATTAATCTAGAAATACCAGCAATTATTACTTGCTGGGTGAATTTTATGTCTCTTATAAATTTGCACAATCTTCACTAAACCTAGAGTAATGTGGTGAAATCCAGAAGGATGGCCCCCTTGCCTGCTTATACTTCCTTTCAGACAGATTCATTTACAGTAGTTTTGCATTCTAAAATGATTTGTAATTATCAACTCAGTGGTCCTGTACAGCCTATTTATTCCACTCACCACCCCCCCCCAAGTGTATACTTCAATTGCTGAGTGTCAACTTAATGAGTTACAGGTAAACAAATGTGTGATTTCAACTCGGGGTAAGTGCTTCCTGCCTCATGAGAGAAACAGAAACACTGTGTCCTCAACTGAAACAGGCTTTTTTACACTAACATTAAACTCACATGAAATTTATACATTTGAAAATGAATTACCACTCCAAATTTGTAAGAAACAATAATCTAATTAGGTGATTAATGGTAATCCTTTGAAGATAAAATGTTCAATTATATGTTGAAATTGTTTTTTAAAGGGGTTTTAATCAATGCCTAACATTTCATGGGAAATTATTTGAAGGGTTTCTCTTCCTCTTCCTCCAAAAAGGGAAATCTCAACTTTTAGCTCTGGAAAATAACAAGAGCTACTTTTCAGCTCTTACTAAATTTATATATAAATGTAAAGAAATTTCATTTTTTTTCATTAAAAACATAAGTTTTTCCTTTCTCCCTAGAACTGGACAAGTTGATTATAAAGTCGATTTGGAAGAATTAATAAGCAAGAAAGACAAGAAAACCTAAGATATAACAGTACTAAGTGGAGGGATATATTATTAAATGAAAAAAGCAACATGGAGAAAATTGCAGTTATATAGAATACTGCTATTTACTATGAAGGGATGACAAAAACAAATGGAAAGGTCGCCTGGGTGGCTCAGTCGGTGAAGCGTCTGCCTTCGGCTCAGGTCATGATCCCAGGGTCCTGGGATCAAGTCCCGCTTCGGGCTCCCTGATCTGTGGGGAGCCTGCTTCTCCCTCTCCTCCCCACTTGTGCTCTCTCTCTCTCACTATCTCTGTCTCTCTCTCTCTCTCAAATAAATAAAATCGAAAAAAAAATTAAAAAAAAAACAAATGGAAATACATTCTATGTTCATGGATTAGAGGAACAAATATTGTTAAAATGTCCATACTACCCAAAGTAATCTATGGATTAAAACAATCCCTATTAAAGTATCAACAACATTTTTCACAGAACTAGAACAAATAATCCTAAAGTTTTCATGGAACCACAAAAGACCTGAGCCAAAGTAATCTTGAGAAAGAACAAAACTGGAGGTATCATAATCCCAAATTTCAAGATACACTACAAAGCTGTAGTAATTAAAACAGTATGGTAACAGCACAAAAATAGACACATAGATCAATGGATTAGAATAGAGAGCCCAAAATAAACCCACAAATATATGGTCAATTAATCTAGGGCAAAGGAAGCAAGAATATACAATGGGGAAAAGAGTCTCTTCAATAAATGGTGCTGGGAAAACTGGACAGCTATATGCAAAAGAATGAAACTGAACCACTTTCTTGTACTACACACAAAATAAACTAAAAATGGATTAAAGACCTAAATCTGAGAACTGAAACCATAAAACTTCTAGAAGAAAACATAGGTAGTAATTTGTGACAACTGTAGAAACATTTTTCTAGATATGTCTCCCCAAGCAAGGAAAAGAAAAGCAAAATTAAAGAATTGTGATTTCACCAAAATAAAAAGCTTTTGGTCAGCAAGGAAACTATGAACAGAAAAGCAACCCACTGAACGGGAGAAGATATTCGTGAAAGACATATCCAATAAGGGGTTAATATCCAAAATATATAAAGAACTTCTACAATTCAACACTAATAATAATAATAATAATAATAATAAAATACAATTAAAAATGGGCTGAAGACCCAAATAGACATTTTTCCAAAGACATACAGATGGCCAACAGACACTTGAAAAGATGTTCAGCATCACTTATAATCAGGGAAATGTAAGTCAAAACCACAAAGAAATATCTCCTCATACCTGTCAGAATGGCTAAAATCAAAATCATGGAAAATAATAAATGTTGGGGAGAATGTAGAGAAAAATGAACCCTTGTGCACGGGTGATGAAAATGCAAATTAGTATAGTCACTGTGGAAAACAGTATGTAGTTCCTAAAAAATTAAAAATAGAATTGCCATATAATCTTGTTATACCACTACTGGGTATTTACCCAAAGAAAATGAAAACACCAATTCAAAAAGATCATTTGAAAATGAAAACACTATGTTTATTGCAGCTTTGTTTACAATAGCTAAGATACAGAAGCAACTCAAGTATCCATTCATTGATGAATGGATAAAGAAGATCACACACACACACACACACACACACACAGAAATATTATTCAGCCATAAAAAGGAATGAGATCTTGCCATTTCCAACAACATGGATGGAACTAGGGAGTATAATGCTAAACAAAATCAGTCAGCCAAAGAAAAAGAAATGCCGTATCATTTCACTCGTTATGTGGAAGTTAAGAAACAAAACAAATAGACAAAGAAAATGAGACAAACAAAAGAAACAGACTCAAATACAGAGAACAAACTGGTAGTTGCTAGAGGGGAGATAAGAGGGGGATGAGTGAAACAGAAAGGTGATCAAGAGTACACTTATCTTGATGAGCACTGAATAATGCGAAGACTCGCTGAATCACTATATTGTACACCTGGAACTAACCTAACTCGATGTTAATTGTACTTCAATTTAAAAAAGAAGACAGAAATTATAAGGAAATAAAAACTAACGAAGTTATAGATTAAGAGAGCCTCCAGAGATGTATCGAATGCAGTATGTGACTTCAGGTGCACCCTGATTCAACCGAACAGCTGTTAAAACAAACTTGGAGGTAACTGTGATGAATCTGAATACTGACTGGATATTTGTTAGTATCAAAGTAGTAATAATATTGTTAATTTTTAGATGTGACAATGGTTTTATTTATAGGAGAGCTGTATCCTTCAGAAATACATGTTAAAATATTTACAGAGAGAGTGGTATGTATGAAATTTGTTTCTAAATAATCTGGAGGGCAGGATAGGGTATAGATAAATGTAGAATTGCCACAAGAAAGGCCATGAGTTAATTCTTACAGTGGGTGTCGGGTACACCTGGGTCTATGATATTCTTCCTTCTATAATGTTTTGGGGGTATGTTGGGAAATTTTTATAATCAGAATTTAAAATGTTACTATTGCATCTTATTTTAATAAACAAATGATTATCTTTTACACAGTGGTTTTACCACTACTGGTAATTTAGTGCTTGTTCTCATTGAGCAAATGTTTAATGCACTTTCTTTATTATCTTGATAAATGTGAACTCTGCTTCATACTGTGACTACACTGCATCCTAAGCTCAATAAATATGCCTTAACAATTCTTTCAAATTAATTATCAACTCTAAAGGGCATTGGTGGCAGAAGGTATCAAAATTTTAGTTCAGTCTTAAGAAAACTAGTAACACGAGTGAATGGAATCCAAATTGGAATGAATAAGGTCCTCCCCCAGCTTATTAATGCCTTTAGTACTTCATGCTTTGTTAAGTTGCTATCATTTTTAACAATGTTAGCTACAGGTAAAACTCAGACAAGCATTTTCTTTCTCTTTAGCACTGCCCTTGACATCTCTTCTCTCCTCACATATTTTTCTCTTATCTGAAACAACCTATGGTTTCAAAGATTGACCTGCCTCCTGTGAACAAGCCATTGGCACAGCATGGCTTTCACACCAGCCGCTGGCAAAAGAGCAGGTAGGCTGAGTCCCCCATCGAAACTGACAGTTCTTTCAATGAAGCCATCACAGAGCACAATATTGGTGTGAATCACAATCAGAAATGTGACAGTTTAAAGTTTCCCTTCTAAAAATGATTCACCCTTGAGAAATACCCAGCATCGCCTTTGTCTTTGTGCTTCTATAGTTACCGGGGCAAGAAGAATCTATGCATTCTCCAATTTATGACATTGCAGACATGAATGAATCACTCTGGTTCAAAGCATTTGGGGAATAATAGCAAAGATTTGTAGTGATGAGAAGAGTTAGAAACATAATGTTAACAGTGTAGAATAACAAATCAAAGAATAAAACTTTCTGATTTTTGTTCATGAATTCTTTCAGCAGATCAGAGTCACTTAACACTTATTCAATTTTAGCTATTACAAATGAAATAGAACTATTTTTATGTTTATATACTGTCCCACTTTCTTGTTTTTCTCTAGAGACTTTCTTAAGAGTAGTCTGTACCCTCTGTTGTTTATAACTTTACTACCCATTCTCTATTTAACCCCTGGCAGCCCACCTACTTTAATCACTTTCAGAAGAGTTACCAGAAACCTGGTTGAAAAATTCCTTTTTTTCCCCCTCATCTTTATCTTTTTTGAAATCTCTACTGCTTTTGACTGCTATTCTCCCCTTTTTGGGAACTCTCTTTATCTTTGGGGGGAAAAAAGGTATTGACACTATTTATAATTTAGGGATTAAAGCAAACAAACAAACATGTGTTCCTAATACAGCTTTTCACCTAAATGGAAAGTAAATAGGAGAGGAGGGAGTAAAGACAGACAGTTTGTTCAGAAGACAGCATGTCCTGAATTTCTCTCCAAACCCTGTATATGTACACCTGCTGTGGTTCTTTTTAATTCAAGTTTCTTTAACAAAGGGATGCCCCGATGTTCTACTTCCTAAAAATCTTTTCCTTGGGGAAAATTATATTTTATTGAAAGCCCAGCATTTGCCAGACACTTCAGCATGCAGAAGTTTGTTTCTGTGACCAAGAACCCTACAAGATAGGTAGGGACTGATTAGAAGATTAAAATGAGAAGGTGTATAAATGCCTGAGTGGCTCAGTCAGTTAAGCATCTGCCTTTAGCTCAGGTCATGATCCTGGAGTCCCAGGATGGAGTCCCATGTTGGGGGGGGGGGTCCCTGCTCAGCGGGGAGTCTGCTTCTCCCTCTCCCTCTGCCCTGCCCCGCTTGTGTTTTCTCTCTCGCGCTCACTCTCTCTCTCAAATAAAGTCTTAAAAAAATGAGAGGGTGTAGGTATGGTAGAAAGAATAATGACCCCTCAAAAATGTCCATATCTTAATTCTTAATATGGAAAGAAAATACTGCAAATGTGATGTAGTTAAAGACCCTGAGATGGCAATATAACCTGGATAATCTGAGTGGGCCAAATGTAATTACAAGGGTCCTTAAAAATAGAAGAAGAAAGCAAAAGAGATCAGAGTAATCGAATGTGAGAAGGACTCAACACATTTTTGGCTCTGATGAGGGAGGAAAGGACCATGAGTCAAAGAATGTAGGTGGCCCGTAGAAGCTGGAAAAATCAAGGAAATGGGTTCTTCTCTGGAGCCTCCAGAAATCAATGCAACCCTGCCCACACTTAGGTTTTAACCCAACAAGGGTTATCTCAGACTTCTAACCTATTAAACTATAAGATAATAAATTTGTGTTGTTTTAAGACACTAAATCTGCGGTAATCTGTTATGGCAGGATTGGAAAACCAATACACTAAGGAACTTCCACTTCACATGAAAGCAAGTTGATAAATCCAGTTTGCCTAATTTTGCTTTCTGCATAATACTTTCTATGTCTAAGAATATTTCAACTAACTCATTTAATACAGATATTTCCCACAGCTCAACTTCTAGTCTAGCCACATTCTCAAGTCCCATTTCAAAATATCTCAAAATAACTCAGTATTTCTTTTAACAATTTAATCTTGCTTTGTAAAGAAGCAATCTTGCCTTTGTTTTAAAACTAAATTATAAGTTGGGGCACCTGGGTGGCTCAGTCCTTAAGCATCTGCCTTCGGCTCAGGTCATGATCCCAGGGTCCTGGGATCGAGCCCCACATCGGGCTCCCTGCTCAGCGGGAGGCTTGCTTCTCCCTCTCCCACTCCCCCTGCTTGTGTTCCCCCTCTCGCTGTCTCTCTCTCTCTCTCTCTCTCTGTCAAATAAATAAATAAAATCTTTAAAAAAAATAAAACTAAGTTATAAGTTGCTAATAGTAGAAACTACAGAACAGCTTTAAATGTCTTTTAATGTTTTACATGTAATAGATTCTTAATTATTTCTTTTAATTCAATTGAACAGGTGATCAGAAATAGAATGCCACCTCTGAAATGATTCCAGGGGCCTCTGAGGTGATTTCTACAAGTACCTACAGGGTGAACCTGCCTAACCATTATATGGTGCTAACCATGGTATGTATAGATGACACACCCCCTCATCACTGACAGAGAGGTGTGACAAGATAATATTGACAAGAAAACAATCTTAAATATGTCTGAATCACATATTCTCCTTCTGAAATGAGAATCTACAAAAGAGAGCATTCTGCTAAAGTTTGTCAAGCTGGCCTTTACCCCAAATTTTAAGAGGTGACCCCACTTGCCAGTGAAGTGTGAAGAGTGTAAATGAAATGAAAAATGAGAAAGCTGCAGAGCCTGATGTCATTCTGGCTGCAATTTAAAACTAAGGGTAGGAGATGACACTCATATAACTATGTAGACATTTTCTAAAGCCTGAGTGCCAAAAAGTTATGATAAATATGTCTGAAAGGCTACCATTTTAAGAGGATATATGATACAATTCTTATAACAACCATATTGCAAATTCTTCATTTTTTCTATTCTGCCTAGATTTATCCTGATTCTTTCTGAGTTAGAAATGCACCCAAATCATGATATAACTTTGCTGATGTCAAGTCAAAAATGATTTATGAAGTGCTGAGATCTGGATTTCTGAAGCTCCAAAAGGATCCGCAGCACAAACAGTGCACAGAGAATTTTACTGTCTTCTCTACGCTGAATAAAAACATTTATTCACAAATAAATGTTTTGCCTTGTAGTCAAGTTTGACTGCTTATGGACTTTCCAAAGCTCTCCATGTAGGACAATTGGTTGCACCAAAATAAAAAGCTCTTTTAAAAAGAAAACAAAACCCTTACCACCAGAGAAAATCAAGACTAATCAAATTAGGACTCATAGTACAAGAGGGAAAAAAAATGCTTAAAAAGTGACATAGGATGATTTTTTAACATTGAAATCCTTCCAGCTAAGCAGGTTATGAACATCACAAAAAGTATGGTCATAGTTGTCCAGAAAAGAGAGCAAATAATTTCAGATACTCTGTAGAACTACTGTCCTGCTGTGAGCAGCCTACTAGCTCTTAAGATGATTAATTTATAGAAGATCTTTCACGAGAAAAAACCCACACGCGTTTCCATTTAAAGTATAACAAAGTGTTGTCATTCTATTCTGATTGTGAAATCGCTACCCAATAGAATATTTAATCACAATATCTAGAAACAAGTCATAAAGAGCAATACATCTGTGGGAAACAGACATGGTATTTCACCAATGTGGACTCAAGCTCTATCTCGTGTGTGATACCCAAGGCATACAACATAACCCATAGGGCTTCTTGAGCAGTTTGATTGACTATCATTACAAAGCATCAACTGGTAAAGCTGCAAGGTCATCAGTAGTAAAATCTGACATTATAAATTTAATCCATCTACACAGCAGAGAATGATGACAGCAGAACATCCATACAATTCCACCATAAGTATATATGGAGGAATAACTGTAAAAAAGAGACACTATACAATCAGAGAAAGACATGTATCATATGACCTCACTGATATGAGAAATTCTTAATCTCAGGAAACAAACTGAGTGTTGCTGGAGTGGTGGGGGGTGGGAGGGTTCGGGTGGCTGGGTGATAGACATTGGGTAGGGTATGTGCTATGGTGAGCGCTGTGAATTGTGCAAGACTGTTGAATCACAGATCTGTACTTCTGAAACAAATAATGCAACATATGTTAAGAAAAAAGAAAAAGAAGAAGATAGTAGGAGGGGAAGAATGAAGGGGAGTAAGTCAGAGGGGAAGACAAACCATGAGAGACAATGGACTCTGAAAAACAAACTGAGGGTTCTAGAGGGGAGGAGGGTAGGGGGATGGGTTAGCCTGGTGATGGGTATTAAAGAGGGCACATTCTGCATGGAGCACTGGGTGTTATGCACAAACAATGAATCATGGAACACTACATCAAAAACTAATGATGTAATATATGGTGATTAACATAAGAATAAAAAAATTTAAAAAAATAAAATTAAATTAAAAAAAAGAGACACTATAAACAACAGTTTAATGAAGTGTTTCATTATGAAGCCAAGATTCTGTTAAGCCTAAACCTGCTGTGGATTGTCCCAAAGTAACTGCAGCTGTTAGCAAAGCATTACAAGAGGTATGAAGAATGAGGCTTTCTTCCTTATTGCAGTGAGTAGAAGAATGGTCTTGCAATTAGGGCGGCCATAAACAGCAGGTAGTAAATACAGGCACTTTTTGGAAGCAGACTTTACACACACTTTTTGTGTGGAGGAGACCCTTATTCCATTGTTTGCCCTGTCAGCACAATACACTATCAAGTATCATCACAGATTGAAGTGAAGAATAGTCCTATGACTAAAATTCTTGAATCTAATTTTTTGTGTGTCTAGGTCACTTTAAAATTATAAAACAGACCAAAAAGAAGGTCATAATTTAAATTGTAGATATTCTTGACATGAACAACAGTTTAGACATGCATCATATGCTTAAGGTATACAACATACTGGAAAAACTTCAGATCGATTTTTGCAGACTAAACATAAATGCAATTATTTAAATATGAACTGAATACATTTAAATGTCTACATTCTCAGTAATCTCTTTAGAAAGGTTTGAGAGAGAATCCTCAAATGGGGATGGAGTGGGTTCCTTGATTAAGAAGGATGGGAAGGACAGTTATACTCATAGTCAAATTTGCTTTGGCTAGCATTACTCTCACCTTTTTCCCCAAGATTCCTATTATAAATTCTACAATTCTGTACTTCCATACATATTTTAAAGGCCCACAAAGTGTTACATTAATTAGTGCATTGATTCCTGTATTCTACATATCTTATTGAGCAATACACTATTTATTGTGCCAGACTTTAAACTAAGTGTTGAAATATAGAGGTGACGATAACAATGTTGCTCTTTCACGGGGATTATATTCTGAAAAACAGGCAATACACCAGTGATATGCTGAAGCCAGCCCACACTGGCTTTCAAAAGCCAATTGTTGGCGAGGATGTAGAGAAAAGGGAACACTTGTACACTACTGGTGGGAATGTAAGTTGGTTCAGCTACAGTGAAAAATAGTATGGATGTTCCTCAGAAAATAAAATAGATCTACCACAGGACCCAGCAATTCCACTTCTGGGAATATACCCAAAGGAACTGAAAATAGGATATCCAAGAGATATCTGCACTCCCATGTTTATTATAGCCTTATTCACAATAACCAAGATATGGAAACAACCTAAGTGCCCACCAATGGATGAATGTATATGTACACACATACACACAATTTTATGTTATTCAACCATGAGAAATAAGGATGTCCTGTCATTTGCAACAACATGGATGAACCTTGAGCAGATTATGATGAAATAAATCATACAGAGAAAGATAACACAAATTATGATATCACTTATATGTAGAATCTAAAAAGACCAAACTCCTACAAATGGAGAATAAAATGATGGTTACCAGGGGATGGGTGTGGGGTGGATAGGACAGATGTGTTGAGGACAAACCTGCAATGAGTAGTAAATAAACCCTAGAGGTCTAATGAACAGTATGGTAAATTCAGACAATAATATTGCATTATAATTATCAAACTTGCTAAGAGACTAGAATTGAATTTTTCCAGCCACTAAAAAGAGATGATAATTATGTAAGGTGATAAAGGTGTTAATTATCACTAAAGTGGCAATCATATTACAATATATAAATGTGTCAAATTAACATGTTGTATATCTTAAATTTTCACAATGTTATCTGTCAAATATATTTCAATTTAAAAAAGCCAATTATGTGGATTTCTTCCCAATTCCTTGTTCAATATGATATCATATTGGTAGCTTGAAATCAGTCCTGATGGGTTTTTTTTTTTTTTACCATGGAAATTAGCTAACACTACAAATTATGGCTTTTTATCTTCATCTTCTGGAGAGCCAGTTGTTAAACAAAAGCCAGGACCCCACTGTACCAAACAAGGTAAGTGAATAAATAATACAATTTTAGGTAGAGGTTTCTACAATACATGGTGATCAGGGAAGGGTTTTCTGAAAGGATGACCTTGCAGAGACCTTGGTGACATGAGAAATGAAGCTATGTCAAGATCTTGGGAAAGGGCATTTAAGGCAGAAGAAATAGCAAGTATAGGGAGCCTGGTGCAAGGATGAATTTTGTTTATCTCAAGAAGGAAATGTGGCTAGAATAAAATAGGAGCAACAGATTGTAATTAACTACGATGCTGGAGAAGTACAAAAGGGCCAGGTCACACAAGCTCTGCAGGGTGTGACACAGAGTATGGGGGACATCAGTCTATGTAAGTTGGGAAGCCATTGAAGGATTTTGAGCAGAAGGATATAAAAATACAGTGTATATTTTTAAAAGATTATTGTGGCTTCTGTTTGGTAGTTAGGCTATGAAGAGGAGATGTGAAAGCAAAGAGACTATTCAGGGGGCTATGCTAATCTTGGTAAGAGATGATGGTGGCTTAGACTAGTGTGGGAGAGGTGCAGGTAATAAATGGTGAGATTCAAGATATATTTTGTAGGTCAGGTTTGCAGAACTTGAATAAGGGGTATGAAGGGAAAATAATCAAAGATAATTCCCAGAGCTTTTGTTTATTTTTATTTATTTATTTCAATAACTGGATCAAGTGTGGTGCTTTCCTGAGAAAGTGCATGTTTGGGGGTAGGAAATCATCAGGACAGCTGTTCTAAGCTATACAACATGGGATGCTTCATTAGATGTTCAAATGGAGTTGCTGGTTGAGAGACAGACTCAGTATAGTGATAGATGGGCCCTGGCCACTTGGGAAAGTTTCATAACCTTTTCATACCTCATTTTTTTTCCCACCTGGACAATGGAAATAATAATACACCCTATCACAAAGTTGTGAGGATTACAAAACAGTATCTGCGAAGTGCTAGAGTGATGTCCAGCCTGTGCTAAGCAATCATTAAATATGTTATTATAATCAGTAGAAATACTTTCATCTATTTCCTAGCTGATACATAAGATCTAAGTTGTTAGTTTTTATATAATCTTGAAAGGGAAAGAACATTGCATATCTATTTTGAAACTTTTAACTGAAAGAGAGACAAAAAAATTAGATTAGAAAACAAATATCTTCTAATTGAGGGTAAAGTCCTCACTCCCATATATACTTATAAATCACCAGCCAACAGTGTATTCGATTTTGGATTTATTGGTTTGGTTTGGGTTTATTATTGTAATGAATAGAGAATGAAGAAAAGGGATAGTAAATAATGCAATAGTAGAATACATCTTTTTTAATTATTGATTTATACCTTGTTTTGAAAGGTCACATTACTTGCTCCTATGAAATATGCAAGTACTATAAAGTTGATGGTATTTCCTGAGATCCTTCTAGGTGTTCTGTCTCACTTAAATTACCTTTGCATTTTAGGGAGTCCACAACCCACCATCCCAAGGAGGTCTGGAAGCAGGAACATGATCTATGAGATCAGATGTTTGAGATTTAATTTTTAAATGACTAAATTTCAAAGACTATATAATTACATGAGGAAGATGTTCATAATATAATATCCAGTTAACAAAACACAGTTGAAAAGGACACACAACTTTATCTACAGTATGTTACCAATTTAAAATGCATGTGTAGTAACCAGAATGTACAAAGAACTTATAAAACTCAATACTCCCAAAAAAACACAAATAATCCAATTACAAAATGGGCAGAAGACATGAATAGACATTTTTCCAGAAACATACAGATGGCCAACAAACACATGAAAAGATATTCAACGTCACTCATCATCAGGGAAATACAAATCAAAACTACAATGAGATATCACCTCACACCTATCAGAATGGCTAAAATCAACAACACAAGAAACATTAAGTGTTGGCGAGGATGTGGAGGAAGGGGAACGCTCTTGTGCTGTTGGTGGGAATGCAAGCTGGTACAGCCACTCTGAAAAACAGCACAGAGGTTCCTCAAAAAGTTAAAAATAGGGGCGACTGATAAAAAAAAAAATGAAATCTTGCCATTGCTATTTGCAATGACATGGATGGAACCGGAGGGTATTATGCTAAGCGAAATAAGTCAATCAGAGAAAGAAATATATCATATGATCTCACTGATATGAGGAATTCTTAATCTCAGGAAACAAACTGAGGGTTGCTGGAGTGGTGGGGGGTGGGAGGGATGGGGTGGCTGGGTGATAGACATGGGGGAGGGTATGTGCTATGGTGAGCGCTGTGAATTGCATAAGAATGTTGAATCACAGACCTGTACTTCTGAAACAAATAATACATTATATGTTAAAAAAAAAAAAAGATAGTAAGAAGGGAAAAATGAAGGGGAGGAAATCAGAGGGTGAGATGAACCATGAGAGACTATGGACTCTGAGAAACAAACTGAGGGTTCTAGAGGGAAGAGGGGTGGGAGATGGGTTAGCCTGGTGATGGGTATTAAAGAGGGCACGTACTGAATGGAGCACTGGGTGTTATACACAAACAATGAATCATGGAACACTGCATCAAAAACTAATGATGTAATGTATGGTGATTAACATAATAAAATAAAATTTAAAAAAATAGGGGCGCCTGGGTGGCTCAGTCAGTTAAGCGTCTGCCTTCGGCTCAGGTCATGATCCCAGGGTCCTGGAATCGAGCCCCGCATTGGGCTCCCTGCTCTGCGGGGAGCCTGCTTCTCCCTCTCCCACTCCCCCTGCTTGTGTTCCTGCTCTTGCTATCTCTCTGTCAAATAAATAAATAAAATCTTTTAAAAAAAAGTTAAAAATAGAACTACCCTACAACCCAACAATTGTACTACTAGGTATTTAACAAAAGAATAAAAAAATACTAATTCAAAGAGATACATGCACCCCAATGCTTATAGCAGCATTATCAACAATTGCCAAACTATAGAAAGAGCCCAAATGCCCATAAACTGATGAATGAATAAAGGAGATGTGGCATGTATATAAACTAGAACATTACTCAGCCACAAAAAGAATCAAATCTTGCCATTTGCAACAACATAGTTGGAGCTAGGGAGAATAATGCTAAGTGAAATAAGTCAGTCAGAGGACAAATACCATATGATTTCACTCATATGTGGAACTTAAGAAACAAAACAAATGAGCAAAGAGGAAAAAAAAAAGAGAGAGGTAAACCAAGAAACAGACTCTTAACTACAGAGAACAAACTGATGGTTGCCAGAATGGAGGTGAGTGGGGGGGCATGGGTGAAATAGGCGATGGGGATTAAGGAAGGCACTTGTGATGAGCACCGGGTGTTATATGGAAGTGCTGAATCACTGTACTGTACATCTGAAACTAATATTACATTGTATGTTTAACTAGAATATAAATAAAAACTTTAAAAAAATGCATGTCTATTTGTATGTGTGCTTAGGTGTTGGTGTGGGGGGGGGCAGAAATGAAAGGAAATAAACCCAAATATTAATGCTATTAACAAACTTTTATAAGACAATAAAGCATAATCTCTAGCAAAAAGTTAGTTCATGAGAAAAGAATCGATAAATATAGCTATACTTGCTGTGAAATCTAGGTAAAAATCCCAAGATGTTTATGAAAAAAAAAATTAATAGGAAAGTTCAATGGAAAAACCAAATGTTTCAAGAATTAAATTAAAAAATACTCATTTTAAACCATACTGGAAATAGTAAAATGTGATGATATTAAGAGATAAAGAAAAAGATGTTCAATGAATTGTACTTTTATTTATTTTTAAATTTTTAAAAAAGATTTTATTTATTTTTAATTTTTTATTATGTTAATCACCATACATTACATTATTAGTTTTTGATGTAGTGTTCCATGATTCACTGTTTGCGTATAACACCCAGTGCTCCATGCAGAACGTGCCCTCTTTAATACCCATCACCAGGCTAACCCATCCCCTAACCCCCTAGATTTTATTTATTTTTGACAGAGAGAGTGTACAAGTAGGGGAAAAAGCAGGCAGAGGGAGAGGGAGAAGCAGGCTCCTCGCCCAGCAGGGAGCCCAATGCGGGGCTCGATCCCAGGACCCTGGGATCATGACCCCAGCCGAAGGCAGACGCTTAATCATCTGAGCCACCCAGGTGCCCCGAATTTTACTTTTATAGCAGAATGTCATTCACAAATTATTTTGGAACTGGATTTTTTAATGAAAATCAAGGGAATTAAAGTTAGCCAATATAGTCAGTATTCTGACAGGTAGTAAAGATTATTCTCAGGAAACTGACAATATAGCTAAATTTAGGACTTCACGTAAGAGTCTTATTTTTACAATTTACAATATCATCTGCTGTAACTGCATTCTTAAAAAAGAATCCCCACATTATTTAATCGACAGATACAAGTGTTTTTTTAGTTTTGGTGGTCGAATTTAGTGATTCATTAGTTGCATATAACAGCCAGTGCTCATTACATCAAGTGCCCTCCTTAATGCCCATCACCCAATTAACCCTTCCTCCCACCCACCTCCCCTCCAGCAACCCTCAGTTTGCTTCCTAGAGTTCAGTGTCTCTTACGGCAAGAGAAACAATAGCAAAAATGAACTATTGGGACTTAATCAAGATAAAAAGCTTTTGCACAGCAAAGGAAACAGTCAACAAAACCAAAAGGTAAACTATGGAATGGGAGAAGATATTTGCAAATGTCTTATCAGATAAAGGGCTAGTATCCAAAATCTAATAAAAACGTCTCAAACTCAACACCCATTACAAGTGTTTTTTGTTGAAACTGAGGCTTTTACAAAGTAGGCTCCTACTGGAAAAGTAACACATTGCATCCTAATTTTATTGGATGTTTATAAAATTTAGATTACTGAAAAGTTAAGTCTAGGAGGTTGGATTAGCCATTTATGCTATTCCTGAGTGAGGAATAATTTACATAATGCTATTAGAGAGGAAGGAAATAATGTAATTAAGAAAGTAATATCATAGCAACACAAAGAAGAAAGCTCAGAAACAGGCAGATTCAGCAAAGCTGTCCATCGATTCAACAGCTAATTATTGGGCACCTATTGTATTCCAGTCACCACACAGATGCTCAAAAAGTAATGAAAATGTGTAAAGGAATAACCAAGAACTCTTACATATTTCTACACTTAAATAGTATAATATGAAATGATGGCTTTTAATCCAATTATCCAGTACAAATTTCATTTCAAGTATAAAATATTATTTTGTCAAAGTTCTATGTTTTTAGGAATATTTTGATTGAAATATAAGACTTTGAAAAAATCCCGGATATTTGACATATAGGAGTAAACAAGTTAATAATAATTTTTTCCAGAAAGTTGTTTTAGCACCTTAACTTTCATTTTGTACATTTGAGAACAATATAAAAAACATGTAATTTCTTGTGTTTAAAATGTTAAATTTATTTTCTATGTCTTCAGAAATGTTTCTTTTGTGAAAGTTAGAGTATGGAATTCTATTTTATGTCTTTATGTAATAAGGACTTTAAAAGTTATGTTGATATGGACACAGGCAGACTTTTATTGTAATCACCAAAGAAAAGTTTAAAAGCCCTTCCTTAGGAAAATCTATAAATCATACTAAAAATGAAGAAATAAGAATCTAAACTTCTGGAAATTACTTTGACCAAGTTGGATCAATGATGATCTTTCTCAAATCTTCTAGAAGAATGTTTAGTCTGCTGTAATTTTAATTACCCAAAGAATTTTCTTATCAAAGACCCACAAATTCTGCATGATTGATTAAAAGTACATAAATTGACCAATAAATAGCATTTAATAATGTAATAACTCTCTCCAAAACATTCTGAAAAGATCAAAAACACAGACATTTAAATAGTCAACTCAATATTTCAAATTATATCTACATATATATATATATATATAAAAGAGGTTAGTAGTATTTTTGGTAAATCCTAAATTTAATTTGAAGGTGGCATTTTTAAAGTTAACACTTTTATATTAATGTGTTCTTGTTTTTAGTGAGATTATTGCAATTATTGGCATGTACACATGCCATTATATATGTCAATGTACACTGTATACAGAGAAGACCTGATGCTTTTAATTACTGCAAGGTTCAGGTAAGGAGTTAGTTAAGTTGCATGAATGTCTATTTGGAGTACAGACAGCAGGCTCTGAAATGAGGAAGAACTGAATTTGGACTCTGGCTCTATTACTTACCAGATCAAGTTGTTAAATCTCCTTGATGCATATGTTCTCATCTGTAATAGTATCTTTCTCACAGAGTTAAAAAAAAACACCCATAAGTGATTCACGTAAAACATTTTGCCCAGTGCTCAGGACAAAATAGATTTTCAAAAAGTGCCAGTAGTTAACTCCCTAGAGACAAAAGTACCTGTGTTGTATTTCTAGACACAAGTGTTCTACATACTTACGTGATTTATATTATAAAAACCATAATTTATATAAATAATAAATAAAACTGTTTATTTCCTGACTCTTTAAGTTATCTCTGGCCTTTGTTGATGAGTCATTTTAGCAAGCTGAGCAAAATTATTCAAGATTTAACTTCCTTTAATGTAATTCTTGTATCTGCCATGTTTCTAGATTCTAAATTTTACATGGGCACTCATTACCACTATTCTTTCTGACAGCATATGGCCTAAGTTTTATAAAAGAAAATCTAAACTGATACCACTTCACACCCATTAAGATGTCATCTATCCCCCCCAAAAAAAGGTGGGGTGGAAAATAACAAGTCTTGGTGAGGTTACACAAAAATTGGAATCTTTATGCCTGTTGGTGGGAACGTAAACCAGTGAGCTGCTATGGAAAACTACAGCAGTTCCTGAAAAAATTAGAAACTGAATTAATGTATGATCTAGCAATTCCACTTCTGGGTATATACTCCAAAAGAAACAAAAGTGGAGACTCAAATAGATTTTCATAAACCTACGTTCATAGTAGTATTATTTGCAATACCCAAAACATGGAAGCAACATCCAAGTGTCCATGGATGGATGAATGGCTAAGGAAAATATGATATATACAACAAGGAATTATTATTCAGCCCTAAAAAGGAAAGGAATTCTGACACATGCTACAATGTGAATGGACCTTGAGGATGTTATGCTATGTGAAAAAGCTAGTCACAAAAAGACAAATATTGTATGATTCCACTTATAGGACATATGTAGTCAAATTCATAGAGACAGAAAATAGGATGGTGGTTGCCAGGGGCTGGGAGGAGGGGTGAATGGGAAGCTATTGTTTAATGGGTCAGAATTTCAGCTATATAAGATGAAAAAAGTCCTGGAGCTGGATGGTGGTGATGAACTAGAAACTTAAGAATGGTTAAGATGATAAATTTCATGTTATGTGGATTTTACTGAAATTTAAGAAAAATGAACCATAGCATACTCTGAGAGGCTGACCATAAGTGAAAATACGGTCCAAAGTGTTAAATATTGACTGAGTTTAAAGAGAAAAAAAGGGGGCATAATCTTCAATGAAATGTAACTCAGGAACATAAAGTCTCGTCTTAAAGAAAGTGAAAAACATTATATTGATTGTCAGAGAGTACAAAGATGTAAATGAAAACAACAGCTTTCAGAAAGAGAACCTTTCTAACATATCAAAAGACAATGTAAAAAATGGTAACTTTTTCAGGGATGAATCAGGAAGCCCTAGAAGGTTCTCTTAAAAGAAAGATATATAGGGTACTATGTATTACAGAGGATATTCTATATCCCATAATCCAATAGAGTAACACATCGCTGTAGTCTGTTTGTGTCCATACCCCTCCACCATATTCATACATTGAAATCCTAATTCCCAAGGTGATGGCATTATGAAGTGGAGAGTTTGGATGTAATTAGGTCATGAAGTCAGAGTCCACATGATTGGGATTAGTGCCCCAGAAAAGAGACCCCACAGAGCAACCTAGTCCCTTTTGCCACATGAAGCTACAATGAGAAGTCTCAGACTTCCAGCCACCAGAACTGTGAGAAATAAATTTCTGTCATTTATAAGCAACCCAGTCAGTCTGTGATCTTTTGTTAAAGCAGCCCAAATGGACTAAGACCACACATCTACTCAATATCTTCTCCCCTGTTTCTGGTACATACCCTTCTTTATCTAGCTACATATATAAAATGGTGGCAGGGCCACTTGAAGTCCCCTAATGGCAGGTGGAGGCATGCTAATCATGACATCAGGATGTTACATAATTTATGAAAAAAAATTCTGTAAAGCCTCAGTCATGCATACTACAATATGATCTCAGAGTCATGAGATCAAGACCCAAGTTGAGCCCTGCACTGAGCATGGAGACTGTGTAGGATACTCTCTTTCCCTCTCCTTTCCTTTCTCACATGTGTGTGCATGTGGGCACACTCTCTCTCTCCCTCTCAAAAAAATAAGTAAATAGAAATTTTTAAAAAATTAATAAATCCAAGGGCGCCTGGGTGGCTCAGTTGGTTAAGTATCCACCTTTGGCTCAGGTCATGATCCCAGGGTCCTGGGATTGAGCCCCGCTGAGCAGGGAGCCCTCTGCCTGCTGCTCCCCCTGCTTGTGCTCTATCTCTCTGACAAATAAATAAATAAAATCTTTTAAAAATTTTAAAAATAAATAAATAAATAAATAAAGTAAATGATAATCTTAGGTTAGAATCTATTTTGTGGCTAGTTTAATTATCTTAAGTGTATTCTAAAATCAGTGGAAAATATCTTTTTACTTCCTTACTCCATTTCTTGATTTTTCTATTTCATTTTATAAACATTGCCATAGTTTCAGAACTATTAATTAAATAAATTATTCTCAGCATTGATGAATGGAAAAGCTTATCATGTGAAATGAATTAATTGAGGGTAGGTGGTAGTGAGGAAGATGGTGAAGCAAAACTGGAAATTGCATTTAAATAATATTACAGAGAAAATCATATTCCAATCCACTACTATAAGATTTTAGGACAGAAAAAGTGAATTCTATGAAGGCAGACAGCTAAATTAAGTATTTACTCTGTATTTTGAAGATTATTCATCTTTGCTTCCCAAACTGACTTATTAAATTAATATAATCATAATAACCCAAAGCAGAGAGGCAACTGCTCATTAGTGTTTTGGACTAATTTCCTTGACTGTAGTGCATTATGAGGCTGAACCTTCTTTAGTTGAGTTTATGGTTTCAGCTAATTTGAGATTAAGTTACCATAACCTTCTGACAGCACATTTGGCTGAAGAGCCACATTAAAATATTTATAAAAGCAAACAAAACTGAGGTATTTTGACAGGGAATATATTACTTTTAATATTTAGACACAACCTGGCTAATAAGTAAAGAATGCTACAAATTTTTTTCTGTATAGTTTTATTAGCTGTTACCTTAATTCAAAAATTACAATATCAATACGTGCATACTTAAATAAATGAACTTAACACTAATAGGTGTTGCTGTGGTGGGAGTTTCCAAATTAAATCTGTGTATGGAGCCATTCACCTTCTATTAAGGATCTCTTAAAAGACTGCCATTCATTGAAATTTAATATTTTTTCTATATTTTCATATTTCCAATATCTGAGTTCTTTAACTCATCCCTCTCAGCAGCTAGACCACCACAGCTGATCATTCCCTCTTTCTTGATAGATTTTATCTTGGCTTCTCTGACTTTACCTTCCTCTCTTCTCTATTCCAGTCACCTCTAAATCTGAAGTGTCCACAATTCAATTTTAGCACATCTTTTTAACTCTACACTTTCTTTCCAGGTGATCTTAAACAAGGCCTTAGTGTTAAATTTAATTTCTTTGCCAGTAATATCCAAATTCATATCACTATTTCTGGTCTCTCCAGTAAACTCCAGACTTAGAAATCCAATTGTCTCTTTAATGTTTCCAGTTCGAGGGATAATGTACATTTCAAACAAAGCATGTTAAACAGAGCCCTTATTTACTACATAGCATGCCCATCCTGTTCCTTCTTCTGTCCATACAATCTTGGTAAAATACATTTCTTCAGGCCAAAGTCCTAGGAGTCAACATCTCTGCCCCACTCTCTACACCATCAACGGTGGCCATATCAGCCTCTACTGTAAATCTCAACGTATGACTTCTGTCCATCTCTGCTAGCACGACCAGAGTCCAAGTCACCTTCGCCTCTTGGCTAGAGTTCTTCAGTGCTTTCCTAACTGCCACCTCGATTCCCACTTCTTTCACTGCAATCATCCTCCATTTATCAGGCAGAATAGTATTTCTTTCAAAATAAATGAAATCATATTACTCCTGACTTAAATCCCATGGTAGGTCTCCTATTATGCTCAGAATTAAATCTAACTCATTATCAGGACTGACTGCTCCCTACAGGAACTAACTCGACCTGGATACCTTGAGGACATCATCTCATAACTTTTGCTCTTGTTCACTATGTTCCAGCCACACAGGCCTTTTTTCCATTCCTCACCACACCAAGTTTATTCCTGCCTGATATATACTTTGCTCAGCTTTCTCCATGACTAGCATTTTCTGTTATTCAAGTCTCAGCTCAAATATCATTTTCTGAAAAATGCATAGACAGAACATACAAATAAAGTGGCTACTTTTATCACTTTCTATATATTATCTTGTTCTGTTTTTTTCCATGACACTTTCACTATTATAGTTATTTACCTAATTTTCCATGTCTCTCCTCTCACCTCAGGTGACCACCATAGCCCTCCACAATTAGAATGTAAAATCCGGAAAAACAAGGCTTTCTATCTCCTTCATGGCCAGATGTCCAGGCTAAAAACAGTGAGAATCAAGTAGCAGTTGTTCAATTAATATTTAGTTGACAAATTCATGCATCCCAGGTTTTCCAGGATGACCCCAATCTTAAATTTTCTTTCTTATTTTTTTATAATCCATCAAAATATCCCCCAAATTAGCATATTTTAATATTGAAGCAATAATTGGCACTGCTCCTTAAATTCACATAAAAAAAGAATTTTTATTAGATAATATACTCTGATATTTATTTTTAAAACCATAAATAAAACAGAGACAAATTTTCTATTTTCTCAAAAGAAGCACTATAAATGCTGAGTAAAATAGCAAGAACAGTTTTTTGAAGGCATCAGAGAGCAACAAAGGCAGTCAGGCTTGACTAAAAGGATACACATCAGAATGAGCTGGCCATTTTCCTCTCAGGGTATTCACTGATTTACTGAAAGGTGATTAGAAGCTCATAGACAAAGCCACATTCTAGGGTTTTCATCAATCTCACAGGCTGAGAAGATGAACACTGGAGTTAAGAGCTATGAAGTCATGAGCCATAAAAAATGTGAAGCTAGGACGTGAAGTGTCATGAGCCATAGAAAAATGATTCCTACTTTCTGATCAGCTTCTGCCTTCAAGAGATCTACCAAATTAAGTGAAGGAGCCAGAAGATAAATACCATGCAAAAAGAACTCATAAGAAGTGAAATGCTAAGATTTTTTGGGAAATCTCATAGGGCTGAGAAGACAAAATTTGGAGTACAGAGTCAGCTGAGAAGGGAAGAAAAGGCTATCTGCTGGGACCCCTGAAGGTCTACCTAGAAATAAGGTCAAACCAGAAACAGTCATCAGAATCCCTGATCAAAGCACAAAACATTAATAGCTGATTGAATCAAGGCAAGACAGCATGATTCTAATGGTTGCCAGAATAAAAATAAATCCATTGAAGAGAACTTTTACAGATTTTTACACACAATGTACATTATTTAATAATAAAAAACTAGCAAGATGTCTATGAATCAATAAACCAAGAAGGAACAAAAACACAATAGCAACTCACAGATGTTTTACATGTGGTTATCACACATATAGTTAAAAATAACTATGATTAATGTCTTCCCGATGAATAAATGAAGGAGTAGTTTGAAGTCTATTTTTAAAATGTATCAAATGGAAATTCCAGAACTGAAAAATAGAATTACTGAAATTAAGAATTTAGTAAATTTAGGGCTTAGTGTTTAATAGAAGATTAGATCCAACAGAAGAAAGGACAAGTATACTGGAAAAAGTTTACCAGAAAATGTATAAAGAAGGGGGCGGAGCAAGATGGCGGAGGAGTAGGAGACCTGGATTTCTTCTGGTCTCAGGAATTCAGCTGGATAGGGATCAAACCATTCTGAACACCTACGAACTCAAAAGGAGACCGAAGAAGAGAATAGCAACAACTCTCGGAACAGAAAAGCAACCACTTTCTGGAAGGTAGGATGTGTGGAGATGTGAATCCGAGGCGATATTTGGGAGGATAGACGGCGGGGGTGGGGGCCTCCATCGGCCGCTTCTGGCAAGTGATAGAGCCGGAGCACAAAATCGGAACTTTTAGAAGTCGGCTCTGCTGAGGGACTTCGCTCCAGTGGCTAAGCGGGGGGTGGAACCCTCGCAGGACAGTGTGGTCTCAGGACCCTCGGGGTCACAGAAAGACTGGGGGTGCCTGTGTGCGGCAGAGCTCCCAGGTATCGGAGCGGGGAAGCCGGATGCAGAGACGGAGCCAAGGCATGGGCTCTCAGCTTGGGGTTGCCATAAACTGTGATCCGCAGCACATTCGGGCCACTGCTCCTCTAGCAGGGACCCGACAAGCGGCAGAGCCGGGGAGACTCCCCTTCCTCCCCCAGGAGGAGCGGCACGGGAGCGCACCGCAGGGATCTGCTGGGTTTGGAGACTCCACACGGGGTCGGGTGCCAGAGATAGAAATGCTCGGTCATAGGCCGGGTGAGCACGGAGTGCGGCCGGAGACCGGGGACAAGGGAGTGACTGCTTTTCTCTGGGGGCGCACTGAGGAGCAGGGCCCCGAGTTCTTGGCTCCTCTGGGTGGAGATTGGGAGGCCACCATTTTCACCCTGGTCCTCCAAAGCTGTGCTGAGAGCTTGCAGGGAACAAAAGCTCCTGAGAGCAAACCCCAGCAGCTTGCATAGCCCAGACGACAAGGGCGGGGCAATTCAGCCTCCGGCAAAGACATTAGGGAACCATGGCAACAGGCGCCTCCCCCAGAAGATCAGTATGAACAGCCAGCAAGCCAAGACCAAGTTTACCAATCAAGGAGAACGGGAGAACTCCAGCACTAGGGGAATACTGCACATAGAATTCCTGGCTTTTTTACCATGATTCATTAGCTTTTCAAAGTTAATTTTTTTAACTGGTTTTCTTTTTGAATTTTTCTTTTTCCCTTTTTCAACCAACATCTTATCGATCCCTTTTTTAAAAAAAACATTTTTTTTCATTTTTAAAGTCATATTTTATCCCTTCATAGTAGTTACCCTTATTTTTGGCATATATATATAAGTTGTTCTCTCCTTAGGGATACAGTTTCTTCTAACAGATCAAAATATACCCTAAATCACTAGTGTATGGCTTTGTTCTAGTCTCCTGCTTGATCACATTCTCTCCCCTCTTTTTTTTTTAAATCTTTTTTCAAACAACTTATCAATTCCTTTTATAAAATCTTTTATAATTTTCATCTTTACAGTCATCTTCCATCCCTTCATTGTATCAACCCTTATTTTGTACATATATAAGTCTTTCTTCCTTTAAAATTTAGGAGGCACTTTTTTCTAACAGACCAAAATACGCCCAGAATCTAGTGTGTGGCACTGATCTATGCACTAGCCTGATCATATTTGATCATATTGTGTTTTTTTTTGTATTGTTCTGTTTTTGTTTTTATCTTTTTCTTTTTTTTCTCTCTCTTTCTTTTTTCTTTCTTTCCCTTTCTTTTCCCCTGATTTCAGGTCTTTTCTGATTTCTATAGAGTATATTTGCTGGGGACGTTGTTAACCTGTTAGCGTTTTGTTCTCTCATTCATCTATTCTCCTCTGGACAAAATGACAAGATGAAAAAAATCACCTCAGCAAAAAGAACAAGAGGTACTACCGTCTGCCAGGGACCTACTCAATACAGACATTAGTACGATGTCAGACATGGAGTTCAGAATCATGACTTTAAAGATACTAGCTGGGCTTGACAAAAGCATGGAAGTTATTAGAGAAACCCTTTCTGGAGAAATAAAAGAACTAAAATCTAACCAAGTCGAAATCAAAAAGGCTATTAATGAGGTACAATAAAAAATGGAGGCACTGCTAGGATAAATGAGGCAGAAGAGAGAATCAGTGATATAGAAGAACAAATGATGGAGAATAAAGAAGCTGAGAAAAAGAGAGATAAAAAAAACTACAGGATCACGAGGGCAGAATTCGAGAGATAAGCGATATGATAAGACGAAACATTAGAATAATTGGGATCCCAGAAGAAGAAGAGAGAGAGGGGCAGAAGGCATATTGGAGCAAATAATAGCAGAGACTTCCCTAATGTGAGGAAGGAAACAGGCATCAAAATCCAGTAGGCACAGAGAACTCCTCTCAAAATCAATAAAAATAGGTCAACACCCCGACATCTAATAGTAAAACTTACAAGTCTCAGAGACAAAGAGAAAATCCTGAAAGCAGCTCGGGAGAAGAGGTATGTAACCTACAATGGTAGAAACATTAGATTGGCAACAGACCTATCCACAGAGACCTGGCAGGCCAGAAAGGACTGGCATGATATCTTCAGAGCACTAGGCGAGAAAAAATATGCAGCCAAGAATACTATATCCAGCTAGGCTGTCATTGAAAATAGAAGGAGAGATAAAAAGCTTCCAGGACAAACAAAAACTAAAGGAATTTGCAAACACGAAACCAGCCCTCCAAGAAATATTGAAAGGGGTCCTCTAAGCAAAGAGAGAGCCTAAAAGCAGGATAGACCAGAAAGGAACACAGACAATAAACAGTAACAGTCACCTTACAGGCAATACAATGGCACTAAATTCATACCTTTCAATAGTTACCCTGAATGTAAATGGGCTAAATGCCCCAATCAAAAGACACAGGCTGTCAGATTGGATTAAAAAACAAGACCCATCAATATGCTGCCTGCAAGGGACTCATTTTAGACCCAAAGACACCCCCAGATTGAAAGTGAAGGGGTGGGAAACCATTTACCATGCTAATGGACACCAAAAGAAAGCAGGGGTGGCAATCCTTATATCAGACAAATTAGATTTTAAAACAAAGACTGTAATAAGAGATGAAGAAGGACACTATACCCTACTCAAAGGGTCTATCCAACAAGAAGAGCTAACAATTGTAAATATCTATGCCCCTAACATGCGAGCAGCCAATTATATAAGGCAATTAATAACAAAAGCAAAGAAACACATTGACAACAATACAATAATAGTGGGAGACTTTAACACCCCCATGACTGAAATGAACAGATCATCTAAGCAAAAGATCAACAAGGAAATAAAGACTTTAAATGACACACTGGACCAAATGGACTTCACAGACATATTCAGAACATTCCAGCCCAAAGCAACGGAATACACATTCTTCTCTAGTGCCCAGGGAACATTCTCCAGAATTGATCACATCCTAGGTCACAAATGAGGTCTCAACCGGTACCAAAAGATTGAGATTATTCCCTGCATATTTTCAGACCACAATGCTTTGAAACTAGAACTCAATCACAAGAGGAAAGTCGGAAAAAACCTCAAATACATGGAGGCTAAAGAGCATCCTACTAAAGAATGAATGGGTCAACCAGGAAGTTAAAGAAGAATTGAAAAAATTCATGGAAACCAATGAAAATGAAAACACAACTGTTCAAAATCTTTGGGATACAGCAAAGGCAGTCCTGAGAGGAACGTATATAGCAATACAAGCCTTTCTCAAGAAACAAGAAAGGTCTCAAATACAGAACCTAACCCTACACCTAAAGGAGCTGGAGAAAGAACAGCAAATAAAGCCTAAACCCAGCAGGAGAAGAGAAATAATAAAGATCAAAGCAGAAATCAATGAAATAGAAACCAAAAGAACAATAGAACATATCAACGAAACTAGGAGCTGGTTCTTTGAAAGAATTCACAAGATTGATAAACCCCTGGCCAAACTTATCAAAAAGAAAAGAGAAAGGATCCAAATCAACAAAATCATGAATGAAAGAGGAGAGATGACAACCAACAGCAAAGAAATACAAACAATTATAAGAACATATTACGAGCAACTCTATGCCAGCAAATTAGATAACCTGGAAGAAATGGATGCATTCCTAGAGATGTATCAACTACCAAAATTGAACCAGGAAGAAATAGAAAACCTGAACAGACCCATAACCACTAAGAAAATTGAAGCAGTCATCAAAAATCTCCCAACAAACAAAAGCCCAGGGCCAGACGGCTTCGCAGGGGAATTCTATCAGACATTTAAAGAAGAATTAATACCTAGTCTCCTGAAACTGTTCCAAAATATAGAAATGGAAGGAAAACTTCCAAACTCATTTTATGAGGCCACCATTACCTTGATCCCAAAACCAGACAAAGACCCCATCGAAAAGGAGAATTACAGATCAATATCCTTGATGAACATGGATGCCAAAATTCTCACCCAAATACTAGCCAATAGGATCCAACAGTACATTAAAAGGATTATTCACCACGACCAAGTGGGATTTATCCCTGGGCTGCAAGGTGGGTTCAACATCCGCAAATCAATCAACGTGATACAATACATTAACGAAAGAAAGAACAAGAATCGTATGATCCTCTCAATAGATGCAGAAAAAGCATTTGACAAAGTACAGCATCCTTTCTTGATCAAAACTCTTCAGAGTATAGGGATAGAGGGTACATACCTCAATATCATAAAAGCCATCTATGAAAAACCTACAGCGAATATCATTCTCAATGGGGAAAAGCTGAGAGCTTTTCCTCTAAGGTCAGGAACGCGGCAGGGATGTCCACTCTCACCACTGCCATTCAACATAGTATTAGAAGTCCTAGCCACAGCATCAGACAACAAAAAGAAATCAAAGGCATCCAAATTGGCAAGGAGGAAGTCAAACTCTCACTCTTTGCAGATGATATGATACTGTAGGTGAGAAACCCAAAAGACTCTACCCCAAAACTACTAGAACTCGTACAGGAATTCAGTAAAGTAGCAGGATAGAAAATCAATGCACAGAAATCAGTGGCATTCCTATACACCAACAACAAGACAGAAGAGAGACAAATCAAGGAGTCGATCCCATTTACAATTGCACCCAAAACCATAAGATACCTAGGAATAAATTTAACCAAAGAGGCAAAGGATCTGTACTCAGAAAACTATAAAATACTCATGAAAGAAATTGAGGAAGACACAAAGAAATGGAAAAACGTTCCATGCTCATGGATTGGAAGAACAAACATTGTGAAGATGTCAATGCTACCTAGAGCAATCTACACATTCAATGCAATCCCCATCAAAATACCATCCACTTTTTTCAAAGAAATGGAACAAATAATCCTAAAATTTGTATGGAAGCAGAAGAGACCCCAAATAGCCAGAGGAATGTTGAAAAAGAAAAGCAAAGCTGGTGGCATCACAATTCCGGACTTCCAGTTCTATTACAAAGCTGTCATCCTCAAGACAGTATGGTACTGGCACAAAAACAGACACATCGATCAATGGAACAGAATAGAGAGCCCAGAAATGGACCCTCAACTCTATTGTCAACGAATCTTCGACAAAGCAGGAAAGAATGTCCAATGGCAAAAAGACAGTCTCTTCAACAAATGGTGTTGGGAAAATTGGACGGCCACATGCAGAAGAATGAAACCAGACCATTTCCTTACACCACGCACAAAAATAGACTCCAAATGGTTGAAAGACCTAAATGTGAGACAGGAGTCCATCAAAATCCTAAAGGAGAACACAGGCAGCAACCTCTTCGACCTCAGCCGCAGCAACTTCTTCCTAGAAACATCGCCAAATGCAAGGGAAGCAAGGGCAAAAATGAACTATTGGGATTTTATCAAGATTAAAAGCTTTTGCACAGCCAAAGAAACAGTCCACAAAACCAAAAGACAACCGACAGAATGGGAGAAGATATTTGCAAATGACATATCAGATAAAGGCTAGTATCCAAAATCTATAAAGAACTTACCAAACTCAACACCCAAAGAACAAATAATCCAATCAAGAAATGGGCAGAAGACAAGAACAGACATTTTTCCAAAGAAGACATCCAAATGGTCAACGGACACATGAAAAAGTGCTCAACATTGCTTGGCATCAGGGAAATCCAAATCAAAACCTCAATGAGATTCCACCTCACACCCATCAGAATGGCTAAAATTAACAAGTCAGGAAATGACAGATGTTGGCGGGGATGCAGAGAAAGGGGAACCCTCCTACACTGTTGGTGGGAATGCAAGCTGGTGCAACCACTCTGGAAAACAGTATGGAGGTTCCTCAAACAGTTGAAAATAGAGCTACTGTACGATCCAGCAATTGCACTACTGGGTATTTACCACAAAGATACAAACGTAGGGATCCGAAGGGGTATGTGCACCCCAATGTTTATAGCAGCAATGTCCACAATAGCCAAACTGTGGAAAGAGCCAAGATGTCCATCGACAGATGAATGGATGAAGAAGATGTGGTATATATACACAATGGAATATTATGCAGCCATCAAAATAAATGAGATCTTGCCATTTGCAACAACGTGGATGGAACTGGAGGGTGTTATGTTGAGTGAAATAAGTCAATCAGAGAAAGACATGTATCATATGACCTCACTGATATGAGGAATCCTTAATCTCAGGAAAACACGAGTGTTGCTGGAGTGGTGGGGGGTGGGAGGGATGGGGGCTGGGTGATAGACATTGGGGAGGGTATGTGCTATGGTGAGCTCTGTGAATTGTGCAAGACTGTTGAATCACAGATCTATACTTCTGAAACAAATAATGCAACATATGTTAAGAAAAAAGAAAAAGAAGAAGATAGCAGGAGGGGAAGAATGAAGGGGAGTAAGTCGGAGGGGGAGACGAACCATGAGAGACGATGGACTCTGAAAAACAAACTGAGGGTTCTATAGGGGAGGGGGGTGGGGGGATGTGTTAGCCTGGTGATGGGTATGAAAGAGGGCACATTCTGCGTGGAGTACTGGATGTTATGCACAAACAATGAATCATGGAACACTACATCAAAAACTAATGATGTAATGTATGGTGATTAACATAATAAAAAATTTTAAAAAAAGAAAATGTATAAAGAAGCCTAAAGAGAAGGGGGTAGGAAAAAATTAAAGCATGGAATACATAATGGACATGATGAAAAGCCTAACATATTTGTAATTGGAGTTTCAGAAATAGAAGAGGGAAAGTAGATAATAACAACACTTGAGGAAACATTAGCTGGGAATTTTCCCAAATCAGTGAAAGACATCAACCCATAGAATTCAAAAGTTTTGAAACCCAATCAGTATTCATATTCCTAGACATTGTAGTCAATTCCTGAACACGAGTCAAAGAAATGAAATCTTCAAAGGGGACAAAGGGAAAAGACACTTTTCTTTGAAAGGAGAAGCAATAAGAATTTAACTGACTTCACAACAAAAATTATGAAAGCCAGGCAATAATGGAATGAAATCTTTAAAGTGCTAAAAGAAAATAACTTTCACATGAAAATTTTGTTTGTAACAAAGAGTACGAATCAAAAATAAAGGAAAAATAAAGGCTTTCAGGAAAAAAATTGAGAGAATTTGTCACCAGCAAACTCTTCCATTAAAAACAACAACAAAAAAGCAGAAGAGAAATGACCTCAGAGGTCAACTACACTACGTTGTACTCAACTACACTAAGAGTAAAGAGAGAGACAGAGAAAGTTAAGCGTGTTCAAAATTAAGCAAAAACTGCCTGTTCTGACAGTAACATTTACTTCTTATGAATCTTAACTTATATATCGAATTAACACAACAGGACAAAACTCTGCCTGGATAAGGGATGGGGTAGGGTGGACGGTATTAAGGTAAAGTGTTACTAAGTCTTGCCCTGTCTGGGAAGTGATGAACATACCAATTTACAGCAAGTTCTAATGAATCAAGGATAAGTGCTGTAATATTTATGGTAATCAGTAATAAGGACTACACAGAACACAAGTTAATGAAAGGAGAAATAGAATGATTAAATGGGGAAAAATCTTTAATATTCAAAAGAAGAGAAGGCAAAAATAAGACAGAAAAAAATGGGAATATGGTATTTTGAACCCAAATATCAGTAGTAACATTAAACATAAATAAATTAAATTAAATATCCAGTTTAAAGACAATGATTGTCTAACTGGTTAAGTAAACAATTCAACTATATCATGCTCACAAAAGATACTACTTAAATATAAAGAGGGATGGAGGGGCGCCTGAGTGGCTCAGTCGTTAAGCGTCTGCCTTTGGCTCAGGTCATGATCCCAGGGTCCTGGGATCGAGCCCCGAGTCAGGCTCCTGGCTCAGCGGGAAGTCTGCTTCTTCTCCCTCTCCCACTCCCCCTGCTTATGTTCCCTCTCTCACTGTCTCTGTCAAAGAAATAAAATAAAATCTTTAAAAAAATAAAAATAAAATAAAGAGGGATGGATAAAACTATATTATGCAAACACTAACAGAACGAAAGCTGGTGAAGCTACAAAAGTAAACTTTGAGGATAGAATTATTGCTAGCAATAGTATGGAAAAGGATTAATATACTCCAATCCTAAGTTTGTATGCTCCTAACAAAATAGTCTCAATATATATTTACAAAGACATACATAACTCACTGATGTACTTATAACACTGCAACCAACAACTACAGAATCCACATTCTTCCCAATCGTGCAAAAGCTACTGACCATATATGCTAGATGAAAACAAGGTTTAAAAAACTGAGTCTCAATGAATTGAAAATATAATGACCACAGTAAAACTAAGTGAGAAAAAATAGAAACAAAAACAAAAAAAATGAGAAAAACATTCAATATTTGGGAAATGAATTACTTCACTTCTAAATAACCCATAAGTCACAGAAGAAATAACAATGGAAATTCAAAATATTTTTAAATACATGATAATGAAAAATGCAACATAATGAATCTTATATTACACAACTAAAATCATGTGCATGGGCAAATATGTACATATAAATAAAAATATTTGGAATAAAGAAAGGCTAAAATATTGATAATTTTGGAACTTATTCAAGAAGATAGAAAGAAGTTACCTACAATAAAAAAAAAAAATAGAAGTAAAGAAAAGATATATTAAAGCAGAATTCAGTGCAATATTCATTGCAATGATAAAAAATTGACTACTTGAAAAAACTAATAAAATTATAAAAACCTATTAAAGCTGTCAAAGACAAAAAAATTTGCAAAACAATCTCTCAAAAAAAAGGCATCACTATAGATCATTTATACATTGAAAAGGTAATAACAGTTTATCATTCACAACTTCATGACAATACATTTGAAAATATAGGGAAAATGGATAAATTTATTGAAAAGCCCAACTCAACTAAACAGAGAAGATAAGAAAACTCTGAAGAGGGTTTTGATGTATTATAGCTATTGATCTGTAACTAACACCCATCCACAGAGAAAACTCCCAGGGTCAAATGGCATCATGGTTGACTAGAAGTTAGAACACTCATCATCTTTAGGGGGAGAGGGGAAAGATGGACTTAGAAAAAGCATGAGGGTAGTTTCTGGGTTGCTGGTTATCTTGAGCTAGACAGTACTCAGGTAGATTCACTTTGTGAAAATACACCAAGCTTTTCACTTAGGATTTGTCAACTCTTTTGTGTACATGCTTCACTTTGATAAACATGTTAGACACATATATATACATGGAAAATAAATATTTTTAAAAAGACACTGATATGAGGAATTCTTAATCTCGGGAAAGAAACTGAGGGTTGCTGGAGTGGTGGGGGTGGGAGGGATGGGGGGGCTACACTGGGGAGGGTATGTGCTACGGTGAGCGCTGTGAATTGTGTAAGACTGAGGAATCACAGACCTGTACCTCTGAAACAAATAATACATTATATGTTAAAAAAGAAAAAAAAAAGTAAATAGTAGGAAGGGAAAAATGAAGGGGGGGAATTGGAGGGGGAGACGAACCATGAGAGACTATGGACTCTGAGAAACAAACTGAGGGTTCTAGAGGGGAGGGTGGTGGGGGGATGGGTTAGCCTGGTGATGGGTATTAAAGAGGGCACATACTGCATGGAGCACTGGGTGTTATAGGCAAACAATGAATCATGGAACGCTACATCAGAAACAAATGATGTAATGTATGGTGATTAACATAACATAATAAAATAAAATCTTAAAAAATTAAAAAAAAGAAGTACATATAAATAACAGTACATATTTATAACATAAACATTTTAAACACCTATGTGTTTTTAAGCATGTTAGACACACCCATGTTTTAAAAGTTTAAAATATAGGGCGCCTGAGTGGCTCAGTTGGTTAAGCGACTGCCTTCAGCTCAGGTCATGATCCTGGAGTCCCGGGATCGAGTCCCGCATCAGGCTCCCTGCTCAGCAGGGAGTCTGCTTCTCCCTCTGACCCTCCCCCCTCTCATGCTCTCTCTGTTTCATTTTTTCTCTCTCAAATAAATAAAATCTTTTTTAAAAAATAAATAAAATAGAAGGTGGCAGCAAAGTTGAAATTAATCAAAAGATTTATTTTTTTAATAAAAAGTTTTTTAAAAATCCCACAAATAACAAATTGAAGTTGATATAAGTAAAATAATACCAGACAGAAAAAGCTTTTAAGTAAATGAATAAGATGACTTCTTAATGATTAAATATTCAAGTAACCAGGAGGATATAATCAAACAACAAAATAGTACAGAAAGAGTCATAAAAGAGTTTCAATGTCCAAGTGACACTTCTTAGGCTTTCTCTATATAAATATTAATTTTCATAAATTACTGTTTTTAAATACAATAATTTTCTTAAGTTATATGCCAAGTGAAACTTCTAGGTATCATTTAAATATCTCAGTAATTAAACTGCTTTTGAGCTTAAACTAGCTTTTGTTTTACTTTCTTAGAACACTCCCATTATAACTCCAGCCCATTTGTTCTCTGCTTAGCATTACTTCTTTTTTTTAAGATTGTATGTATGTATGTACGTATTTGATAGAGAGACAGAGAGACAGAGAGAGAGAGAGCATGCACAAGCAGGGCGAGTGACAGAGGGAGAGGAAGAAGCAGGCTCCCTGCTGAGCAGAGAGCCCGAAGTGGGGCTCGATCTCAGGACCCTGAGATCATGACCTGAGCTGAAGGCAGACGCTTAACTGAGTGAGCCACCCAGGTGCCCCTAGCATTACTTTCAGTAGACATCCAGGAACTAATATTCACTGAGTATCAAGTAATGTAATATGCAGCAGTGTGCTAGACTATTTGCCTACATTACATAACTTTATTCTTATAACACTCTTCTTGAGAAAGAAGTGGTTCTATTAGCTCCATTCTACATGAGACCAAATTGAGCATAAATATGGGGCAATTTACCAAAGGCAAATGAACTGATAAGTGATATGTCAGGAAATGGAGCTTGAGCACAATTATATCTACTCTTTTCTCCTTAGCCCCATTTCATCCTTCCTGCCATTTTTGTATTTTAGAGACTCAGGGTCATATTGAGAACATGTATTATCCATGAACTAAAACACACATGCTATCATATAACTTAAATATGTAGCCAATCTCTAAAAAAAATACAATATATGTGTGTGTAATATGTAACCATATATAGGCATAATCATATATATAATTTCCAACATATTATATATATTTATATATAAAGTATATGTATATAAAGTACATCAAATAGACTTTATACATATATAAAGTAAAAACATATACAAAGTAAAAACTATATATATATAAAATAAAAACATATATATATATAATACACACACACACACACACACACACAAAGTAAACACTTAGACTCTGAGAATAAAATGAGAGAATACACAATATAGACCAACATGCTGAAATGCAGTTGTATTTTATGTGTGGAAGCCATCAGACAGCTGTGAAAAACTGCCCACATTCAGTCTATTTTAGGCAGTTCTGCTCAATCTTTCCATAACAGAATTTGTATGATTTTAAAATTTTAACAGATTTTTCCCACAGATTTCTAACAGCTATCTTCCTTATGTATTATTATTTCTGTTTTTAAATAAACAAGTGCCTTATTCCCTAGTTCTGAGAACCATTTTCAGGGCAGTCAACTTGAGACTACCTGAAATAGGATTTGTATTTCCAAAAAGTTCCCATTACCATGAGGTGGCTAGAATTTATTCTGTCAGCATTTTATATCAAAATACATACAACCTATGTCTGTACTTTTATTTACATAGCATCATGGTTGGTTTTTTCCTCATTTTTACATCTACTTTTTCTTTTTCACTAAGAAACAATAAAATACCAATTTAAATAATTATAGTCCTAGACTTCTCTGTTACAACAGAACAGTTAAATTGATTAAAACCTGCTTTTCCTACATAAAGCTATAAACATGGTAAAGTCATACAGGGTGACAAATAGACTGAAGTTTAGAATATGGAAAAAGGATTAGTGAGAAAATTTACTTGGTGTTATTCAGCCTGAGACAAAGAAAAATTCATAAATTAAAAAATGTACAGCATATTTTATCATAACATCACAATGAGATTACCTCATCCTTTGTTTAATTTTAAGCTTCAATAAGATTCTTACTTCATGGGTTACTTTGCACTGTTCATTCATTTAATCATTTATTCATTTAGCATAAATTTATTGAGTGCCTCATATGCTAGGCATTATTCTAAGTGCTTAGAACGTGGCCATTAAAAAAAGACAAATATATCCACTCCCATGAAAACTGTATTTAGGAAGGTGAGGTAAACAACATTAAACATAAATAGTAACATATACATAGTAATTAGGCTGCAATATATTTTATGGAGAAAAAAAGCAAGGAAGTGGATTAGGAAGTGGAGAGGAGTTTGCAATTTTAAATAGTATTATCAGGGAGATTCTCACTAAGAAGGTGGCACTTGAATAACAACCCAAAGGAAGTGAGGAAAAAGGTTAAATGTAAATTGGGGAAAATAATTCCAGACAGAGGAACAGAAAGTGCAAAGGCCCGGAGGCACGAATAGCAAGTAGAGAGACCCTTAAGACCTGACAGAACACCAGCAGGGCAACTGAAGAAGGGAGATGAGTCCAGAGATGAAATGGGGTGAAGTAAAGATCCCGTAAATCCTCATTAGTCACTGTGTTTTTCCCACTGGGTGGGATGGAAAGCCATTAGAGGCTTTAGTGGAAGGAGTAATATAATCTGATTTTGTACTAATAAGATCAATGTGACTGCAGTGCTGAATGTAGACTAAAGGGGAGGAAATTAGAACTAATGTTCTGCACAATATAGACACTAAAGCTGGTTGTCACCTTCATTAATGATTAAAAGGTCAGCATAAATTTATTTAGAGGAAGAATACATTTTCTAATTAACCATAGATCCTACTTGTGACATTGAATCAATGGTCTTAAAAGAAAAAAAAAAACTGAAGTAGGTAAAGAACAGTGATTTTAATTATATTCTGTTATACTAAACAAGATGTATCCATGTAGGACATCTTGAACATGTAGATTATAATCTCCTCTACAGTTAGTTTTGTATTCATCAATTTAGCAGTGACCCAAATACTATTAAGAAAAAACTTCACTGATTTGAAGAGCAGCCATGGACAGCTCTTTCATCAAATCTCCTGGGTTCTTGCTAAATGCCAAGCTCCATGAGGGAATAAACAGAAACCTCTGCCTTCAAGGACTCCAAATGGAGTGGGACAGTATAGTGGGAAATAAACATCTGATCACCAGTTCATGGGCTAATGCTTTTGTAGAGATCTGTCTCCAGCAGGAAACCCTTACATCAAATAGACTGTGTTGAACAGAAGCAATTTCAACCAACACTATTTAAATCTTGTATCTTTTCTTAAGAATATTACATGTGTATGTCTCCTTTGCTTATTTAGATAATGAGATATTAAATTATATCATTACACTCCTTTCAACCTCCCAAATAATGAACTATGAACTGTATCTATCTCACTTTTTCTTTTTTGCATGCTTGAATAGGCTGAGCTAATGTATTCTAAGCTACAGAACAACAGATTCTTTTATAGGAATGAGAAAGAAGAGTGTAAGGAAAGAATATGCAATGAAAGAATAACAATCTTCCTTTGAGATTGAAAATGTGATAATCCTTATTATGTCTCTTTTATAAAGATTTATTTTTATTTTAGAGAGAGAAATAGCATGAGCAGGGGAGGAGCAGAATCCTTGAGCAAACTCCCTACTGAGCAGGGAGCCTGATACAGGGCTCAATCCCAGGACCCTGAGATAATGACCTGAGCCAAAATCAAGAGTTGGCGGCTTAACTGACTGAGCCACCCCGGCGCCCCATCCTTATTATGTTTAAACAACAAATACAGAATACATGAAAAAATTGAAAGTGTTGAAATACTTCAGTATATTTCATGCTTTATTTTTACAAAAGTGTTCAATCATTTCATTAACAGTTTAGAGAAAATGTTTCTATGCTACTCACATAGATTCTAAAAGTATAGTATTTGCACAGAAATGCTAATTCAACCCCCTTCCAGCCTCATTTAACATTGTTAACCTAACTCACCAAATATGTCTCTATAAGATAAATGAATAAAATATTTAGGTCAAGATCTCTGTAGCTGTAAGACAATCTTTCCTGACAAATGCATTTTTAGTTTTGGGGGCTAGACCAGGAAGAGAAGTGAACTGTTTATTAAAGGGAAGGAGATTCCTACACATGGGCAATACTAATTTCATAACATACCTGGATTACCCAGGAATGAAAATAACCTCACTTTATATTAACAAAGTCTATCAAAAAGGTGCCCCTCTGTGTTTGATCACACTTGCTGCCAATCAGCTTTCTTAAATAAATTGAAGGGAGAGAAAATGGCCGATTTTTTTTTTTAAGTCATAAATGGAGATCAGATATAATACATATTGGGGTAAAAATCTGGTTGGAAAGTAGCTAAAAGGGGATATTTTGGATGTCCTATTAAACTTCAAGTCCCCATTACTGTCTTCTAAATTGTTGTATATTTTTCTTTGCCATCATATGGATTTTTGCATACAAATTAGTGCAGCTAAGCTTCTCTTCAAGTTTATGCTGATACCAGGACCTCACAATACACAAAACTATTTTGCTATTATTATCATTTCAGATTTCTTGCCATGATATTGTAATATTTATTATGCTAATCTAGAAATTGGGGCACAGCATGATTAAATCATTTGCTCAAGATATGCTGTGAGTAAATAACAGAATTGGGAAAAGTTAATAATCCCTCAGTAGTAAAAATATGAAAACAATCTATATATAAGTAGCCACTATCTTCTCAATAAATTGTTTTTTTTTTTTAGTACTCATCTAGAATGTTAAAATGTAAAAGGAATTTCCCAGTGTAATCTATAAAGATTTGATCAAGGAAATTCAATGGTGGCTGTTTATTTTTAAATAATAGTTTTATTAAGAAGTGTTTTCAGTCAGCTTAAGACAGCAGAGTAGTAGGGGGACTCTGGGCTTGCCTCATCCCCCAAACACAGCCAAATCAACATCAAATCATTTTGAACAACTAGGAAATTGATCTGAAGATTAAGAACATAATCTGCATAACTGGAGGGAGAGAACCTGGCAGATGTGAGGTTCAGGGATATGAATTGGGGGAGAGAAAAGCTGCAGTGCTGTGGGTGAGGAGGGAGCCATTTTCTTGGAGAGAAGTCAGGGATAGAGGGAGAAAGTGAGAAAGAGAGCAGCACATAGGATTCCTGCAAGACACCATGGTGTGGGGATCCCCTGGGTCACACTGGGAAAGAATTTCCCCTTCCTGGAGTACGTTTGGAGGAGGGTATTTTGCCTCTCCAAGGACAAAAGATCTGCCAGGTGGCACTGAGCAGGTTTTACAGCAGGGGACAGAGGCACACGCGATGGGCAGATAACCTATTTTATTTTTTCCTTCTTTCTTTTTCTTTGGAATCAGGCTTATAGTTTTTTCCTTGTCTGTTTGTTCACTTCTTTTGTTCTTTTTCCTTTTCTATCAGGCTTTTTTTTTTTTTTTAAACCCGGTTTATTGTAACAAACAAATCAAAGCACACCTAGTTAAAGGTCCAAACACTCCTCACCGCCAGGAAGGAGGAATTCTGCAGAGGACTGACTGTGGGAAAGAGCAGCCAAAGCACAACAGCAGAGTGCACACAGCATACACCAGAAACACTTCCTGAAGTGCCAGGCCCTGGACAGTGTAGGACCCCTTTTTAATATAGTATTTCTCTAGGACCAGGAAACACAACAAGGTTTCATAGCACACAAAAGACAGAAACCTAGCCATAATGATAAGATGGAGAAATTCTCCCCAAAAGAAAGACAGAAAAGAAATCACAGCTAGGGATTTGCTCAAAAGAGATATAAGCAGTATATCTGAACAAGAATTTAGAATAATAGTCATAATAATACTAGCTGGGCTTGAAAGAAGCATAGAAAACTCCAGAGAAACCATGGCTGCAGAGATAAAAGACCTAAAGACTAGTCAGCCTGAAATTAAAAATGCTATTAAGTGAGATGCAAAATCAATTGGATGTAATCACAATGAGGACGGAAGGAGCAGAGTAACAAATAGGTGATATAAGAGATAAGATTATGGAAAATAATGAAGCTGAAAAGAAGGAAAGGAAACTATTAGATAATGAATATAGACTTAGGGAACTCAGCAATTCCTAAAAGTACAATAATATCTGTATCATAGGAGTTTCAGAAGAAGAAGAGCAGGAAAAAGAAGCAAAAGGTCTATTTGCACAAATTATAGCTGACACTGTCCCTAATCTGAAGAAGGAAACAGGCACTCATGTACAAGAGGCACAGAGAACCCCCCTCAAAAATTAACAAAAACAGGCCAACACCAAGGCATATCATAGTGAAACTTGCAAAATACAAAGATAAAGAGATAATTCCAAAGCAAATAGGGACAAAAGGTCCTTAATCTACAAGGATAGAAACATAAGGTTAGCAGCAGACTTGTCCACAGAAAAATGGCAGGCCAAAAGGATGTGGCATGATATATTCATATATACTAAATGGGAAAAATATGCAGCCAAGAATACTTCAACTAGTAAGGCTGTCAGGCAGAATAGAAGGAGAGATAAAGAGTTTCCAAGGAAAATTAAAAGAGTTTTTGAATACTTAACCAGTTCTGCAAGAAATATTAGATCAGACTCTTTGAGCAGGAAAGAGAGGCCCAAAACAACAAAGACTAGAAAGGAACAGAGACAATCTACAGGAACAGTGACTTTACAGGTAATACAATGGCACTAAATTAATATCTATCAATAATCATTCTGAATGTAAATGGACTAAATGCTCCAATTAAAAGACATAGGGTATCAGAATGGATTAAAAACAAAAGATGCACTGATATGCTGTTTACAAGAGACTCATTTTAGACCCAAAGACACGTCCTATTCAAAGTGAGGGGGTGGAGAACTATCTATCATGCTAATGGACATCAAAAGAAAGCTGGAGGTAGCCATACTTATATCGGACAAACTAGATTTTAAACCAAAGACTGTAATAAGAGATGAAGAAGGTACTATATCATAATAAATGGGTCTATCCAACAAGAAGATCTAACAATTGTAAATATTTATGCCCCCAATTTGGGAGCTGCCAAATACATAAATCAATGAAAAACAAACTTAAAGAAACCCATTGATAACACTATAGTAATAGTAGGGGACTTTTAACACCCCATTCACAGCAATGGAAAATCATCGAAGCAAAAGATCAACAAGGAAACAATGACTTTGAATGACACAGTACATCAGATGGACTTATCAGATATATTCAGACATTTCATCCTAAAGCAGCAAAATACATGTTTTTTTTTGAGTACACATGGAACATTCTCCAGAATAGATCACATACTGGGTCACAAATCAGGTCTCAACCAGTATGAAAAGACTGAGATCATACCATGCATATTTTCAGACCACAATGCTATGAAACTTGAAGTCAACCACAAGAAAAAATTTGGAAAGTCCACAAATACATGGAGGTTAAAGAACACCCTACTAAAGAATGAATGGGTCAACCAGGAAAGTAAAGAAGAAATTTTTAAAATACATGGAAACGAATGAAAATGCAAACAGGATAGTCCAAAACCTTTGAGATGCAAAAAAGGGGTGATAGGAGGGACATATATAGCAATACAGGCCTTCCTCAAGAAGCAAGAAAAATCTCAAATACACAACCTAACTTTATACCTAAAGGAGCTGGAAAAAGCACAGCAAACAAAGCCTAAAACCAGCATGAGAAGTGAAATAATTAAGATTAGAGCATAAGTAAATGATATTGAAATAAAAAAACCAGTAGAACAGATCTACAAAACTAGGAGCTGCTTCTTTGAAAGAATTAACAAAATTGATAAATCCCTGCCAGACTTATCAAAAAGAAAAGAGAAAGGGCCCAAATAAATAAAATCATGAATGAAAGAGGAGCGATCACAACCAACACCACAGAAATACAAACAATTATAGGAGAATATTATGAATAATTATATTCCAAGAAACTGGGTAATCTAGAAGAAATGGATAAATTCCTAGAAAATATAAATTACTAAAACTAAAACAGGATGAAATAGAAAATCTGAACAGACCCATAACCAGCAAAGAAATTGAATCAGTAATCAAAAATCCCCCAACCAATAGGAGTCCAGTGCCTTATGGCTTCCTAGGGGAATTCTACCAACATTTAAAGAAGAATTAATACCTATTCTCCTGAAACTGTTTCAAAATACAGAAATGGAAGGAAAACTCTCAAACTGATTCTATGAGACCAGCATTACCTTGATTCAAAACGCCACTAAAAAGGAGAATTACAGACCAATATCCGTGATGAACACCAATGCAAAATTTCTCAAGATACTAGGTAATCAATTTCAACAGTATATTAAAGGATTATTCACCATTATCAAGTGGGTTATTCCAGGGTTCAATATCTGCAAATCACTCAACGTGATATACCACATTAATAAAAGAAAGGATAAGAACTATATGAGCCTCTCAATAGATGCAAAAACGTATTTGACAGAGTACAGCATCCTTTCTTAATAAAAACCCTCAAGAAAGTAGGGATAGAAGGAACCTATCTCAACATCATAAAGGCCATATACAAAAGACCTACAACAAATATGATCCTCAATAGGGAAAAACTGAGAGCTTTTTCCCTAAGGTCAGGAACATGACAGGTATGTTTGCTTTCACCACTGTTGTTTAACACAGTACTGGAGGTCCTAGCCTCAGCAATCAGACAGCAAAAAGAAATAAAAGGCATCCAAACCAGCAAGGAAGAAGCCAAACTTTCATTCTTTGCAGACAACATGATACTCTTTGTAGAAAACCTGAGACTACACCAAAACTATAACTGATATATGAATTCTGTAAAGTTGCAGGATATAAAATTAATATACAAAAATCTGTTGCATTTCTATACACCAAAAATGAAGCAGCAGAAACAGAAATGAAGGAATTGATCACATTTACAAAATGTACAAAATGTACCAAAAACAGTAAGATACCGAGGAATAAAACTAACCAAGGAGGTAAAAGATTTGTGCTCTGAAAACTATAGAACACTTACGAAAGAAATTGAAGAGGACACAAAGAAATGGAAAAGCATTCCATACTCATGTATTGGAAGAACAAACATTTTTAAAATGGCTATACTACCCAAAGCAATCTACACACTCAATGCAATCTCAATCAAAATAACACCAGCATTTTTCACAGAACTAGAACAAACAATCCTTAAATTTGTATGGAACCACAAAAGACCCCAAATAGCCAAGGCAATCTTGAAAAAGAAAAGCAAAGTGAGAGATCCCAGACTTCAAGCTGTATTAAAAAGCTGCAGTCATCAATACAGTATGGTACTGGCACAAAAACAGACATGCAGATCAGTGGAACAGAGTAAAGAACCCAAAAATGGACCCACAACTATAGGGTCAACTAATCTTCAAAAAAGCAGGAAAGAATATCCAATTGAAAAAAGACAGTCTCTTCGACAAATGGTTTTAGGAAAATTGAACAGCCACATGCAGAAGAATGAAACTGGACCACTTTCTGACACCATACATAAAAATAAATCCGAAATGAAAGAAAGACCTAAATGTGAGACAGGAAACCATCAAAATCCTAGAGAAGAACACAGGCAGCAATCTCTGTGACCTCAGCTGTAGCATCTTCTCACTAGATACGTCTCTGGAGGCAAGGGAAATAAAAGCAAAAATGAATTATTGGGACTTCATCAAGATAAAAACTTCTGCACAGTGGAGGAAACAATCAACAGAACTAAAAGGCAACCTATGGAATTGGGAGAAGATATTTGTGAATGATGTATCAGATAAGGGCTGGTATCCAGAATCTGTAAAGAACTCATCAAAATCAACCCCCCAAAAATAAATAATCCAGGAAAGAAATGGGCAGAAGACATGAACAGACATTTCTCCAAAGAGGACATACAAATGGCTAAGAGACAAATGAAAAAATGCTCACCATCCCTCATCATCAGGGAAATACAAATTAAAACCACAATGAGACACCACCTCACACTGGTCAGATGGCTAAAATTAAAAACTCAGAAAACAACAGGTGTTGGCAAGTGGCTCAGATGGTTAAGCATCTGCCTTCGGCTCAGGTCATGATCCGAGTCCTGGGATGGAGTCCCGCATCGGGCTCCCTGCTCTGCGGGGAGCTTGCTTCTCCCTCTCCCTCTGCCTCTGCCTCTCTCTCTCTCTCTCTCTCTCTCTGACTCTCATGAATAAATAAATAAAACATTTAAAAAAAAAAAGAATGTGGAGAAAGGGGAACCCTCTTGCACTGTTGGCGGGAATGCAAAGTGGTACAGCCACTCTAGAAAACAATATGGAGTTTGCTCAAAAAGTCAAAAATAGAGCTACCCTACAACCCAGCAATTGTACTACTGGGTATGTATCCAAAGGATAAAAAAATGCTGATTTGAAGGGTTACGTGCCCCCTGATGTTTACAGAAGCACTGTCAACAATAGCCAAATTATGGAAAGGGCCCACATGTCCATAGACTGATGAATGGAGAAAGAGGATGTGTTATGTATATATAGTGGAATATTACTCAGCCATCAAAAAGAATGAAATCCTCACATTTGCAACAACATGGTTGGAACTAGAGTGAATTATGCTAAGTAAAATAAATCACTCACAGAAAGATAAATATCATATGATTTCATTCATATGTGGAATTTAAGAAACAAAACAGATGAACATAGGGGAAGAGAAGGAAAAACAGAATAAGATAAAAACAGAGAGGGAGGCAAACCATAAAGATACTTAACTATGGAGAACAAAGTGAGGGTTGCTGGAGGGGATGAAGATGGGAGATGCACTAAATGGGTGATGGGCATTAAGGAGGACACTTTGGGATGTGTACTGGCTGTTATATGTAAGTGATGAATCACTTAATTTTCCTCTGAAACCAGTACTATACTATATGCTAATTGGAATTTAAATAAATAAAAATTAAAAATTAAATAAAATAAAAGAATTTCACAAAGGATCCAAGTATATATCAACAACAACAAATAAAACTGGCACTGACTGAAATCATACAGCTCAAAATAAAAAGGAGAACTAGCGAATGGCCAAACCTCTTGCTGAATCAATGACAAACAAACGTTTAATGATATCTACCTATTCATTATAAAACTGCTTCATTATAAAACTGCTGTCCTTGACTCCCGGTAGAGTGATAGCTCATTTTATGCCCAATAACCTATTAATCTTTCATGCTGTAGGTAGAAAAGACAGAAGTTATGCCATTTTAGATGCATACTAAAATGTACTGGAAAATGAAAGCTCTAGTCTCTTGTTTACAACAAAACAGTTGTTGGTTGTACTCTCTCATAGAAGCCAGGAGATCATAGTGTGGTATTTCTAGAATCCAAACAATGTATGGGCCCCTTAACATTATATACAAAAAATTCTCTTGAGCTCCCTAAGCTAGTCTTCAGATCCCAGTTCAGGAAATACTGGTATATTTCAGGGTCTGGATTCAGACTCCCTAGGTTGAAATCTCAGCCCTGCCCATAATAAGCTTTGTAAAGAAGGCTAGGTCACTTGACTTTTCTAAACCTAAGTGTTCTTTAACTATTAAATAAGGATAATTCCATCTGCCCTTTTAAGATTTTTTGTGAGAAGTAAATAAATAATAAGGATGTCCACATTTTCTCTATTGCCAATGCACTGAAATATGCCTGCCTGCAGCTCTGTCCTTAGCTAAATAAGATCTAGGAACACATTCCACAGTTTGTTACCTCAAAGCCTAAGACCAAATAGGAGGTTTAAAGCCCCTTTCTCCCTGAGGAATTCCATTATAAAAACATCACAAAACCTACTTAATGTTTTACATCATCAAAACCCTGACTAAATTAAAATCTTGAGTTAAGAAGAAATAAAGATTTATTGCATTTTGCAAATTGTGCTGCCTTTCTCTTGAGCACACAGCAAGTTGATCTTCAGGAAGTAGGCAGGGGTTAAAGTAAATAAGGACATAGGTGGGTGCCATCCTGGGATACAGAAGCAGATATAACACTTTTACTAGGTGTACTCCAGACTTTGGAGGTATATAGTCCTGTCTTATAAATAGAAACCTACAAGTTAGGAAGACTGAACTATAAAAGATGTCTTGGAATAGTCACTGATCTTAAGGTTATTAAACTAAATAGGAAGAAGAATGAGTAGGAAAAAATCCACATAACTCTATAGATATCATTTGAGAATGGATGAGTGCGGAATGCAAAGCAAACGTAGGAAAATATAAATGGCTTTAGTGTAAAGGACATGAACCATATGATACTCTCAATAGATGCAGAAAAAGCATTTAACAAAATACAGCATCCTTTTTTGATAAAAACTCTCTGCCATGTAGGGATAGAGGGAACATACCTCAATATCATAAAAGCCATACACAAAAAATCCACAGCAAATATCATCCTCAATAGGGAATAACTGAGAGCTTTTCCCCTAAGGTCATGAATATGACAGGGATGTCCACTCTCACCACTGTTGTTTAAAATAGTACCAGAAGTCCTGGCCTCAGCAATCAGACAACAAAAAGAAATTAAAGGCATCCAAACCAGCAAGGAAGAAGTCACACTTCACTCTCTGCAGATGACATGATACTCTATGTAAAAAACCTGAAAGTCTCCACTAATAAATTGCTAGAACTGCTGCATGAATTCAGCAAAGTTGCAGGATATAAAATCAATGCACAGAAGTCAGTTGCATTTCTATACACTAACAATGAGACAGCAGAAAAAGATATCAGGGAATCAATCCCATTTATAATTGCACCAAAAACCATAAGATACCTAGGAATAAACCTAACCAAGGAGGTAAAAGATCTATACTCTGAAAACTATAGAATTATGAAAGAAATTGAAGACACAAAGAAATTGAAAAGAATTCCATGCTCATGGATTGGAAGAACAAATATTGTTAAGATGAACATACTACCCAAAGCAATCTATACATTCAATGCAATCCCTATCAAAATACCATCAACATTTTTCACAGAGCTGGAACAAACAATCCCAAAATTTGTATGGAACCAGAATAGACCCCATATAGCAAAAGTGACGTTGAAAAAGAAAACCAAAGCTAGAGGCATCACCATTCCAGACGTTAAGGTGTATTACAAAGCTGTAATCATCAAGACAGTATGGTACTGGCACCAAAAGAGACACACAGATCAATGGAACAGAATAGAGAACCCAGAAATGGACCCTCAACTCTAGGGTCAACTCATCTTCAACAAAGCAGGACATAATATCCAATTGAAAAAAGTTTCTTCAACAAATGGTGTTGGGAAAATTGGACAGTCACATGCAGAAGAATGAAAGTGGACCATTTCCTTACACCATACACAAAAATAGTTTCAAAAAGGATGAAAGACCTAAATGTGAGACAGGAATCCATCAAAATCCTAGAGAACACAGTCAGCAACCTCCATGACCTCAGCAGCACAACTTCTTGCTAGACACGTCTCCAAAGGCAAGAGAAACAAAAGCAAAAATGAACTATTAGGAATCCATCAAGATAAAAAGCTGCACAGCAAAGGAAATAGTCAACAAAACTGAAAGGCAACCTATGGAGAATGGGAGAAGATATTTCCAAATGTCTTATCAGATAAGGGCTAGTATCCAAAATCTATAATGAACTTAGCAAACTCAACACCCAAAAAAACAAAAAAATCCAGTCAAGAAATGGGCAGAAAACATTAACAGACATTTCTCCAAAGAAGACATACAAATGGCCAACAGACACATGAAAAAGTGCTCACCATCGCTAGGCATCAGGGAAATCCAAATCAAAACCTCAATGAGATACCACCTCACACCAGTCAGAATGATTACAATTAACAAGCCAGGAAATGACAGATGTTGGCAAGGATGTGGAGAAACGGAAACCCTCTTGCACTGTTGATGGGAATGCAAACTGGTACAGCCACTCTAGAAAAGAGTAGGGAGGTTCCTCAAAATGTTAAAATCAGAGCTATCCTATGACCCAGCAATTGCCCTACTAGGTATTTATCCATAGGATACAAGCATAATGATTCAAAGGGCCACATGCACCCCAATATTTATAGCAGCAATGTCCACAATAGCCAAAATATGGAAAGAGCCCAGATGTCCATCAACAGATGAATGGATAAAGAAGATATGGTATACACACACACACACACACACACACACACACACACACACAATGGAATATTAGCCATCAAAAAGAATGAAATCCTGCCTTTTGCCACGACATGGATGGAACTAGAGGGTATTATGCTATACGAAATAAGTCAGTCAGAGAAAGACAAATACCATATGATTTCACTCATGTGTAGGAAATAAAACAGATGAACATAGAGGAAGTGAAGGAAAATAAGATAAGATGAAAACAGAGAAGGAGGCTAATCATGAGACTCCTAATTATAGGAAACAAACTAAGGGTTGCTAGAAGGGAGGTACATGGCAGGGGATTGGAGTAACTGGGCGATGGGCATTAAGGAGGGTACTTGAAGTAATGAGCACTGGGTGTTGTATGCAACTTATGAATCACCAAATTCTACCTCTGAAATTAATATTACAGGTTATGTTAATTAAATTGAATTTAAATAAGAACTTTTAAAAAAAGAAAAAAAATGCTTAAAAAATGATACGTATTGGATAGAAATGATTTAACAAAAGCTTCTAACTGGACCATCCAGTTTTAAATTAGAAGAAAAAAATGCTGTTATATTTAATAAATATATACTACTGTGGTGGAGATCAAAGAGTAATATAAGTGATTTGAGTAAATTATATTAATAGATGACTCTTGTCCCATGTGCATTTAAAGAATAAGTAGAGAGTTAACTAGAGAAATTGACCATCACCATTTATTAATTCCCTATCCCAGAAGATGACACAAGGGAACAGACAGCAGACTTACTTTTGATTGGGAAGGCTGACTTTCAATAACCACATGAAGAGGGAGAACCATGGTGACTGATAAAGGACCAAGCTGTCTTCATCAGAAGAGTGATGAAGTGCATTTTGAGAGTAGGATCCTCAGAGTATTCATGCACAAGTCTTCACTGACCTAATGCACGACTGATCAGTGCTGTAGTTTGCTCTGCTAGTCCCTGATAGTACTATGAGACTTCCTGAGAAATGCCACTAACTCAAGGCTGACATTCAGCTGTTAGAATGGGCAGACATGAATCCATGCCAGCTGGCAATTTAGCTACAGCCCTGAGCTCTTGCTGTCCCCTTGCTAAGGTCCTGAGTTGCCCTAGATGGGTGAGAAGAGGGTCTCCTGTGAGACTCACCAGCCAGCAACTGTAGTTCCTGAGTCCGTCTACCCTGGCAAAAAAATGGGCCCAAACTCAGGGCGGGGGCGGGGGGGGGGAGGTTGTACTCCTGTTGATGACAAATAGCAACCATATGTGAAATGGCTGGTGCCTATCTGGTCCCCTGGGAATGTGACTAACCCCATTGGCTGGTGCTTCCCTCCACTATGACCACCTGTGGAAACATGACATCTGCAGTGTATAAATAGTATCTGCACTAACTATCTCGGCCATTCTGCCTTCACTAACTCCACAATGCCTTGCTGCTCCGACTCCACTGGGCATGGGAGGAGTGGCTGAGAACCTTTCCTACACTGATTCCAGGGAATGAGAAACAGGCTAAAGTTACAGAAGTCATCCAAGTTAAACGCCCCCAGTTTCAGCCATCGGTCAATTAAATTAACTTTTGTATTTGAAATAACAGCAAAATATGGGAACATTTTACCAGATTCCATACAATTTGCAAGCCTAAATAATTTGGGGTGATGGTAATTATTGATTAATAACTTCATCCTGGCCTGATTATTGTGAACAGAAAGAAGAAAGAAATTAAGTGTAGAAGGCACCCAGGCCTCTGCCACACAAACTCTAATAACTTCAACATCAATTTTGTACAACTACAAGGCTTGTTACCTTGTTTAGTGGCCCAAGTTTAATTTAAGAATCAACTGTCACAGCTTGTTCAACTCTCAGTAATGAGAGGCAATTTACTCAAGAGCCCTGTTATCCAAGAACATTTCAGTGCACACACCATGAGCAGAGCAGGAGTGCTGTATTATTTTAAAAGTTATATATTTTCTTTATGTAAAATTTTGTTGATCTATGTTTTCATCATTAACTCTCATTAGTCAAAACAGAATCAGCTCCTAATTCAGTTCTAAAGTCTTCATGGGAACACATTTTTGTTGTGCTTTAGAAATAAATGCCAAATATTTCTAAATAACAGTATCCTAAAGGAAGAGGCTCCTTTGTTCCTTGTATTAAGAAAATGACAGAGGGCAATAAGAAAAGTATTGTCTCACCCAAGAACTGCTAACTAAACAAAGAGTAAATCCAAGATACAACTTTAAAAGTGGAAAATGATTAAAAAAAAAAGAGGCACTATACCTGCTGTAAATCCAGTGTAATTGTCACATAATGGTATTCAATTCCATTCTTAATACTGGGACTCTGCCACCAAGTGTTCTTTCCATCAATAGCATTTGTAATCGGGTGTCTCTCTGTTGAATCAGCAGCAATATGTGAAAGGATAAAAAAAATCATATAATGAATTTATAGCTGTTTCTTTAAAGAAAAAAGTAAAACTAAGTTGAAAGCATCATCATGCGAATATCAAACATTAATATAAAGAGAGAGCAACTCATATCTTCAACAGAATTAATATAATGCCAACTTTTTCACAGCACTCTATAAGGTAGCATGAAACGCCTCAATAGTTAGGCTGTAAGAGAAAAAGCTGCTCAACACTCTGGTCATCCAATCAAACAGGCGACTTTAAAGATTACTACAGAACTTAAGTGTGAAGAAATAATATTGAGATCTAATGGATGTGTCAGTCATTCAAAGAAGCAAAAACTCTACTGTTTGAGGCAGCAGTAGTATGCCATTCACTTTGTGAACAAAAACATGAAATCCTGAATTGTGGTTGAAAGGCACTTGAAGATTTACCCTTCTGACACATTCATTATTACCAAGACTTGGGCAGTCCAGTATGTATATGGGTTTAATATAAAATGCTGTCAAATCCATCCTTTGAGACTTTTTGCAGTCAGGCCTTAACTGGCCAACTTCCAACCACTATTTAAAAAATATAATGAAAGATGGGACGCCTGGGTGGCTCAGTCGGTTGAGCGTCCAACTCTTGGTTTTGGCTCAGGTCCTGATCTCAGGGCTGTGAGTTCAAGCCCCACATAGGGCTCCATGTTCAGCCAGCAGCCTGCTTGAGATCCTCTCTCTCCCTCTCCTTTGGCCCCTCCCCCTGCTCACGTTTGTGTGTGCACTCTCATAAAGAAGTTTATCTTTAAAGTTTATATATATAACTCCCAATCTCCCATCATCAAGCATTTGCCCATCTCCATCATCACTAACTCAGTGGAGGAGTCTGGACAGTAATAGTAAGCAGGGAGAGAAGAGCCCACGGAACTCTGTCCTACCAACAAAACGTGGATCTTCCCTCACCTTTACTCCAGGTAGATGAGAACAGAACCCAGTGTGCGAATTAAAAGGAAGACTGGAGATAGACAACAGGAGGGCGGACAATCACCCCACCCTACCCTACCCCGGCAGTCTTTTCTTGCCATCCCTTTCCTTCTTGCGCTCCTCACGCTTTGCATTTCCTGCAGCTTAGCACTGGGCCCCTCACAGCAGCAGCCATTACCCCTAAGGTTCCAAAGCCCTCATTCTGGTTTGGGTCTTAGTCATGGGTTCTTGTCTGAAATCTGTTCTCCTTTTCCAAGTAACACAAATTCCTTGTTTGTTGGTTTGTTTGTTGGTTGGTTTGTTCTTCTCTTCTAAACAGGCCCAACCTCATTCACAGGTGAGGATGGCAGGAGTGGAGGTGGATGGAGATGTTCCTATTTCTATTCCAAGGGCTGCACTAAGGTACTTAACTTCCTAAATTCTCACTTGAAAGTCAACATATTTAACCGTTGAAATGTAAACAAACCAGAGGCTAGCTTCCCTGCTACTCTTCTGTACATTATGGATTGCATATGACTCGGGGTGTCAGTCTTGAGAACTTTTTAACACTACTTTTCTGGGGAGATGTTTAAATAAATGGTCTAAGAGTAACCTTTTAGAGTAGAACAGGATCTTTTTTGTAAATGGAAGGAATACTTCAAATAATGAACAAACCATATCACTACAAGGAGCAGTCATGGACTCTCCATTTGCCTACACGATGTAGTAATGCAGACATGTACTCTAATGATAATGGTGATGAAAAAAGCATGAGATCTGGAATATGAAGAGCTGGAGTATGAGGAGCTAGATATTCCACCTGGCTCCACTATTTGGTATTTAACCATGGCAACTCATTTAAATTGTGTGTGCAATTCTTGAAATAGGGATAACAAAACTCCACTCCACAGCAGGGATTCCCAGCTTATTTTTCAGAAAAAAAGTAAATAAAAAAAATGTATGTGAGAGAGATTTGTGGAACTGATAGTTCTGGCTCTTCATTGATGCAAGTCACAGTAACCTCCAGTCTACTTTACTGTCATTTAATGTACCATCACTATTATTTCATCAAATAATGAACAATTGAAACCAACACAAGTTTTGAAGAACCATAATTTTAAAATGAAGAACAGTTCTTTAAAATGTGTTCATTTCGTTGTCATTAAAAATTTAGAATTTCTCATCTTCTCATTTTTCCATGGACCAGTAAACATACCTTGGATGAGAACTCTAAACTAACATGGTTACCAGAGGAACATTATGGCTATTAATATTCTAACCATTATGCATATACATAAAATAAATTATACATCTGTTCAAAATGTACACTGTTCTGAATCTTAATTAGAGCTGAATTGCATTTAATAAAAAATTTGGATAGAACAAAACCAAGCAAAATGAAGTTTTCAATGCAATAGGAATTTCATAATAAAGTGAAATCATCTTCAAAAGAAAAATTTTTATTCAAACTGAATATTCTTTGACTATATTAGTTTTATTACAGTAGCCTGCTATGACTTGTTTAATTAGAAACATAGAGGCTTATGTTCTCCAGTTACTTATGGGAATATGAGAGCACAGGACAGGAGAAAAATATTCTATTTTTAATGATAAATTACTTAGTTCAGCTAAACAACTGGATGGATTTTGTTTTGTATCAAGTCTTATCACATTTGCAGTCCACTGAGATGAGGCATCCTACCTCATTACTGAAAAGTAAAACTGCTGAATGTATTTAATAATTAGCACTTGTTCTGCTGAAGCTAGGAAAGGTGTCAGGTCTTTATAATGATAGCAAATACCATAAGCAAAACCAAATACCAAATAAATGCCCTTGTGGTATCAGTGGGTGCTGAAATTGGCACATTAGGAGTCAGAACCATAAGTGAAATATTTCTGGCATTGCTTCTGAAGAAAAATAAATATCACAGCAAACATTCCCCAAATATCCTCCGGAACCTTCTTTACAGACTGTGGGTTTAATATGTGACCAAAAAACACACACAAAACTACATTTACAAATCAGATTTGTGGCTCTTAGGTAATTCCGAGAGAAGCTATCTAATTGGAAATTTTGATATCTGCCACCTCAGGTCAAATTGATAAGAGAATTAGTCACGAAAATGAGGATTGGGAGATGAATCAACAATTAACCAAATCCCCATTATGAAAGTTTAATCATAATTAATTTGCAAATACTGATTAATTGTTGGCATACTTCCCTTATTTAGAATGAGATAGAAACTTATAACATCCTCAACAGGGATAGCTACACAAGTCAATCCAAGGGCTAACTGCATCAGAAAATTGGTGAGGGAATCATTGACGAGGTAAATCTTTCAAACTGCTAGTTTTTAATTGGGAAGCACAATCTATTAACAGGGAGTTCAAGTTCCCTTTTCTTTGTATGGTAATTGAGTACCTACCTGCCAGATTTATTCTAACTGTTCAATGGGTTTGTAAAACTTTATCATCTGTTGCTCCAATTTTTCCTAAAATATATTCATGTAGTTTATTGCTAGATGTTTATCCTTATAAGGTATTGTTCTTTCTAAATTTCTAGTTCTAAAACAGGACTTTGAAATGTAATGAAGTTGGTAGCTTAAAATTAATCACACAAAGTTAATCCAGACTATGATAAGTTTAAAGAACACTTCAGGTAAATAAAAATGAGGAAATACAAAAAATATCTCCTTTGCCTAGTGCTTAGTTACTAAAACATTCTGTTCACTTTTGTCCCAATATAAAGCTAAATTTGCCTAAATATGGATGCTTCCACTGAGACACAAGAGACCGAAGGGGGAAGTGACAGGATCTCCCTTGGACTCAATTTGGCAAATGCATCTCATCCATTTTTTCCAACCAAGAGTCTCCATTCAATTACTTTCTACCCCAATCTTTGCATCTTCCTTCTATTCTGTCTCTGTGACTGTACAGTTTCTTGCTTTTCTCCTTTCCTGGGAATACCTTTCCCTCTAATATCAGGCAATTAGGCTTTTTAATGCCCAACTAAGTCTGACCACCTTCTTGGAAACTTCTCTTGATACTTCAGTTCCCACTAATGTTTTCCTTCTCAGAAATTCTATATCACTTATAATATGTACCACTAGGTATATAAGCCCTGAGTTTATAGTTTCAAATATTTGTTTAATTGCTTTCTTTATTCAAACCTTATCTATCCTAACATTGTATTTATAGGCAGGAACTATAAATATGTGTATTTATATTTATATACATACACACACACACACACACACATATATATACATGTATACACACACACACAATTGTACACACTTTAACTCTCCCTCTCTGCCCAGCCCAACCTAAACACACATTCACACACTCCCAACCACCTGCCCATCACTCCCCACTCCATCCCAACCATTTCCATGCCTCTGGGCTTTCTCACATTCCTCATGAAATCATCAAGGCTACCAGTCTAAACCAATGGCAGTTTCTCCCCATCAGGCTTCATTTTCCTCCCTAACGAACCTAAAGCTCATAGTCCATCAATTTATTTATCTTCTGGCCTTTACTTCCATTTTCTTGCCACCTTATCCTTCCATTCCACTTTTTCTCTGTAAAATTCCATGAGGCTCAGTACAAACATTTGATTCTTCCATTTTATCCCATATGGAATTCTTACTTTATTCTCATTATGGCTCAGCAATTCTCCTATTCTGCAAAAGCAGTTAATCAAAATTTTACTTCTTTCCTTAACAGAAGACCCAGACACATATCTTAATGAGAAAATAAAGAACATTAAATAATTCCCTCCCAAATACTTCCTTCTATCTGCCTCTACTCATCCTCCCTCGTTCTGATTTGATCAAAGATACGTGTCTCCTAACTCAAGGTTTTCCACCTCTGTTTAGTGACTCATCCATTTTTACCTCTAGAGAACTACCACCCCACCCCCACCTTTATCTTCAACTTTATCCTCAACTTTCCTGGCCTCTCCTTTCACTGAAATTTGCTCAAATGCCTCCTGACTCTGAAAACCTTCAATACACCACACGTTCCTCTATCGAAGTCCTCCATTCCCTTTCACATTCCAAAGATATTTGAGGGAATATTCCTACACTCCTTTCTTTCCTCTCTACCACTCATTTATCAACTCTGTGGTGTAACTTTTGCCACCATCAATCCACTGACTGCTTTAACAAGGTTACCGATGGATCCCATACTGTCAAAATCAAGGAAAATCTATTTTACACTTTGCTTACTCAATTTCTTGGAAGCAGTTAACATTGTGGATCACTGGTTCTTCCTGAAAATTCTTTCCTTTCTCACATGCATGGTACCTGAATCTTCTGATTTCCTTCCTTGGATTCTGTTTCTCTTTATTGCCTTTCTAGATTCCACTTAACCTACCTCCCTCAGCTTTTGATATTTCCATAGTGCTTTGACCTAGGTCCTTTGCCTTTATTGTTCTATACAAAAATAAGCAAACAGGTAAGATGTGTTCCATCACTCCCCACTCCTATGCCCATACCATAATAATCTACATCATAGAAATAACCAGAGCCGTTAAAAGGCAAGGAAGGTTTCTGATGGTCGCCATCTTCTTCTTAGCTATTTTTTTAACATTCTGTGATACACAAGACCACCAATTTTAGTCACAAAAGTCCCAATTCTCCAAAGAAAATAATGTTTTCAGCATCCCTAAATTATACAATAGAGAGGCGACTATGCATTCTTCCTTTTAACCAGTTCCAATAAAGAATGCACAATGCCTTCCAACTTTCGAGACAAAAAAAATGTAGACTGTGAGAGAAAACTTCCTTCATTTTATAAGCTTTGCAACTTAAAAAGAGAAGGAAACTAAGCAAATTTTAAAATAATATAATTGTGAAGTTTTATCCCTATTATAACTCACCTCATTGACATTAAGTATTTACATTATTAACCTCCCCAATATATATTTGATAATTTCCCAATGTGTATCTCTAAATCAACCTCCATCTCTAGAATTCTTGCACACCACCCTCCCCTTCTCCATAAAAATTCTTTACCTGTTAAACCAAATTACTCATAATTAACTGAATGTATCATGCTGTTCCATACCTCCAAGACTTGCATATGCTTTTTCTTTTACAATACTTTTCATCTTACTCTTATTTTTGCAGCACATGGGTCACTTTCCCCCAGGAATAGTTAAATAACCTCTCTCATGTTCCCTTAACACTCTATTTACTTTTCTGCTCCTATTTCCCCTTTAAGTCTCTTAAGTTAAGGGCTACTTATGATTTACCATTATGCTTCAATACAATGCATTGCTAATAACAGGTGTTCAAACGCTTGCCGAATAAATACATAAATGAACCTGAGATGTCAGTGTAGTTCATAGAAGCCAGCAAGGGGGTTTTGTATGACACTTGTCCTTAAAACACTCCTCTTGTGGTATTTAAGAACCTCCATAATCTGGTTCCAGGCTCTGCACAAGATTTATCTCTATGTTCTGCCTTTTGATGCTTTTAGTTCTAGCCATTCCTAACTACTTGTAGTTCACTGAGCAAGTAAGTTTTTCTGTCTTACTCTGAACTCTCTTCTTGGCATTTCTTCTTCTCTTCCCACTCTCTCTTTTACCTGCTCAGCTAATACTTGTCCTTGGATCTCAGCTTAGATAGCCCTTCTTTTGGCAAGCCTGCCTTTGCACCAGGACTGAATTTGTGACCCTCCTCTCTCTCCTTCAGGCCCCTCTTACTGATTCTTTACTTTGGACTTTTTGCCCATTTCTTCATTAGTTGAAGTGAGGGACCACACCTTATTCCTGTTGAAGTTGAACATTCACCAGAGTACCTGGCACATAATTGACCAATGAATGACAAAAGCCTACATTAATAACCACATCCTCAGATACTATTCTGGAGGTAGTAAACCTAATGACCGACACAGGTCTTCAGCTAGAAAAACTTCCTCAAGTAATGTACCTAGTACATATAAAGAACTCCAATGATGTTTGTCAGATGGTAGAGAAGGGGTATAAAGAAGCTCCCTTTCCTAAGTTCCAAGTTCTAGGAATTTGGGAGACCACAAACCCTTTGACTTTAATACAACTTCACCTCAAAATCTCTCAGTTACAGATCCTAGCCAGTGTCAGGCAAATACATATTAAAATACATACGGTATGGGGCACCTGGGTGGCTCAGATGGTTAAGCGTCTGCCTTCGGCTTGGGTCATGATCCCGGGGTTCTGGGATCGAGTCCCGCATCGGGCTCCCTGCTCCTTGGGAGCTTGCTTCTCCCTCTGCTTCTCTCTCTTTCTCTCTCTCTCCCTCTCTCTCTCTCCTTCTCTCATGAATAAATAAATAAAATCTAAAAAAAAAAATACATACGGTATGGATTGCTGCTGTTTTGATTGCAGATTCGACATTGGGGGTTCCTCACGGGCTGCCCAGGGACATGCTCTACCAATTTGCAATACATTTCAGGTCCTTTTTCTCCACATGTTGCATTTGTGGTGATGAGAGCATTAGAAGCAAGATTCAGGACAGCAGGGAATAAACCTGAAAAAGAAGGACAAATGAAGATTTGTGGGCCAGAAACAACATGGTATGATTTTGCTGCATTTTAAGATGAAATTAGGATATTTCTCAGAGCATTAAATTAATTGAAAATTAAATAATCAGTGATAACTGAATATTTGACTTAATTAAGTACTCCATATAAATAGCATGTGTTCTCAAATGAACATTTCTTTTTGGGTCTTAAATATAAAATCTAAACCTATCTTCTTAATTTTTAACCTCTAATAATTAGGAAGAAAGTCCCATCTCTAACACACACTTTAAAAAAATCTTCTCTTCGTGTTATTGGCAAAAGATCCATCTTCTGTCTTCCATTTCAGCTATTTTATATCTATCAGTAAACTATAATCATATGTAAAGTTTTTGCACAAGTTTGCATTTATGTTTTTTGTGGTTATTTTTATGCTCCAATTATTATTTAGATTTAAGTGGTTGTAATTCCTTTATATCCAAACTGGAGAAAATAACAAATGATAAAAAGATTTTGGAAAACAATTCTTTACTGCCTTCTGTGCTATAAGGCCATATTATATAGCAATATATTATCAGAAACAATAAGTATAGTAGTCCATGATCCTACTAGCAATTATTTCTTAGATACAATAGAAGTTTAAGCTTGCTCAGATAAAATCACAGAGACCCATCTTAGTGCAGAGTTGAGAAGGCCCTTCATTCCAAATGAACTCAGGTCTTGACTTTCTACAACTTAATGTCAATTTTGCTTCATGTATACATGTCTAGTATTTGGATTTTATGGATCTATTTTCAATGACAATATAGTAAAGCCATTTATCAGAAGCCACGCTAACTAAAAAACTTGTTTTGGAGAAAGTACAATTTGAGATTACAGATAATTTGACTCAATTTGTATAAGGAACATGCTAACCCTTTATTTGGTCTCTGCTCTATACACATGCCAAGTAGGTCTACATTAGCTCAACCTCTGATAGAACGTTCTCTGTTAACTAAATCTTATGTCCCAGTGTTTTACTGAGATCCCTAGAGTTTTGAGTTCATCAGTGTTTTCTTCCCTATCTTCAAACCTTAGCACATGCTAGATACAGAGTAAGTACCTAATATATTTGTAAAATGAACGGATTATAAATACTGGCCACATAAATGTTCTTTGCATTATCTGCATCTTCATCCTCCTCCCCCTCATCAGCGTTATTGAATGTTTATAATGTGCCAGGAACTCTTCTGTCAGGCACTGTTCCTGCACCCTATCTTCTTGGACTAATTTGCTACAAATGATACCCTTAGGAGCTACATGCTATTATTACCCTTATTTTATTAAGACGTTCAGTAACTTGCCTATGATTGCAGCTAGCAAATAGCAGAACTGTGATTTGAGCCCAAGAAATCTCACTCCAGAGTCTATCCTCTTAATCACTATACTGCATGTTCTCTACTATATCATATGAAACTACATAAATCTATTGCTAACTTGTGGTCCTGGTTGACCTTAGAACTGCATTGAAAGAAATAGCAGTACAGCAAATAAAAAAGATTTTTAAATAATTTTGATCTCTTTTGTAATCACGCTCAACAATTTCAAAGAGGTAAGCGAATTCATAAGACCAGACAAGACCACAATTATTGTCTCAGTCACTCTCAGCGTCTCCCAAAAAGCTGACTCCAAACAATCTCTCTCTTCCCTCCCTCGCCACACTTTTACCAGTCTCTAAAATCCCTCTGGTTCTGCTGCTCCAATCTAGCCATGCCCCCACCCTCCCAGCCCTCCTGCCTTGTGCTTTTCTCCAGCTAATAGTTACTTGGGGTTTCCAATTTTTCCTTGTTTGCCAGATGTTCAGAACTTACTTTTTTTTGAGGAATTTTTTTTTATTAAGTTCAATTAGCCAACATATAGTACATCATTAGTTTCAGATGTAGAGTTCATTTATTCATCGTTGCATATAACACCCAGTGCTCATCAGATCATGTGCCCTCCTTAATGCCCATCACCCAGTTACCCCATTCCCCCACCCCTCTCCCTTCTGCAACCCTCAATTTGTTTCCTGGAGTCCAGAGTCTCTCATGGTTTGTCTCCCTCTCTGATTTCTTCCCATCCAGTTTTCTCTCCCTTCCCTTATGGTCCTCTGCCTTATTTCTTATATCCCACATATTAGTGAAACCAGATGATAATTGTCTTTCTCTGCTTGACTTATTTCACTTAGCATAATCCCCTCCAGTTCCATACATGTCAGTGCAAATGGTAGGTATTCATCCTTTCTGATGGCTGAGTAATATTCCATTGTATATATGAACCACATCTTCTTTATCCATTCATCTGTTGAAAGACATCTTGGATCCTTCCACAGTTTGGCTATTGTGGACATTGCTGCTATGAACATTGGGGTGCACGTGTGTCTTCTTTTCACTACATCTGTATCTTGGGGTAAATACCCAGTAGTGCAATTGCTGGGTCATAGGGTAGCTCTATTATTAATGTCTTGAGGAACCTCCATACTGTTTTCCAGAGTGGCTGCACCAGCTTACATTCCCACCAATAGTGTAAGAGGGTTCCCCTTTCCACATCCTCACCAAGATTTGTCATTCCCTGTCTTATTAAATTTGGCCATTCTAATTGGTATAAGGTGATAGTTCAGTGTGGTTTGCACTTCCCTGATGGCAAGTGATGTGGAACATTTTTTCATGTGTCTGTTAGTCATTTGTATGTCTTTTTTGGAGAAGTGTTTGTTCATATCTTCTGCCCATTTCTTGACTGGATTATTTGTTTTTTGGGTGTTGAGTTTGAGAAGTTTTTTATAGATCTTGGATATCAGCCCTTTATCTGTTATGTCATTTGCAAATATCTTCTCTCATTCCATAGGTTACCTTTTAGTTTTGTTGACTGTTTCCTTTGCTGTGAAGAAGCTTTTTATCTTGATGAAGTCTCAATAGTTCATTTTTACTTTTGTTTCCCTTGCCTTTAGAGACAGAACTTACTTTTTTACTCAATCACAATCACTATCTTATTCATTCTTCCCAATAAGTTTATTTCCCCAACCCCCTCGTTTCCCTCATCTGTATGCCCTGACCCACTCAATGCGACTTTCTGCCAATGTGACATGAGTAGAGCTAATATGATCAGATGGTCACTGTCAGAAAAATATTAGCCATTCATAAAGCTACTGTTATATATTTCATGAGGAAATGTAGAGTGTTTTCTAAACGGTAAAGTACTATAAGTACAAATGTTATTTATTTATTTTTTTAGTTTTACTTATATATGCAGACTTATTGGAAACTACCTCAATTTTGTGAGGTTCACCACATTATGAATTTTAAAATAATTTGATCTTTCCCAAAGCATTATCTCTTTACCTAGATTGGTAAATGATATATGATTAAATAAAGTTTGTCTTTCTCTTCTATCATTCATTGCCATTTTGCATTTAACTGTACAATTATTATTTCATCAAATATGTATTGAGCACAGTATGCCAGATACCATAAAAGATTTGGGAATGAAAACACTATTAAGATAGGCTTTCTTGTGAGAAGTGTATGAGATGAATCTCAAAGGAAAAATAGTAGTTTATCTGGTAGAGAAAAGGAAGAAGGGAAGAGCAAACACAGGAGGCAGAGGGAACAGCATATGAGTATGGACTTGTTTCTGAAAGCTTATGTGAATTTTGAGTGACTAATGGAGTTGTTGAGTTTGTCATTGTCTTAACCTGTGAGATGACGTGACTGTTTAGACACGGATACAGATCCAGGTATATAGATATACAGATACAGATATGGCTACAGATCTAGACACATATAGATTACACAGACTATACATAATGGGTCACATATACATCAAAACAAACTGCTGCCTATTTGTCACTGTTAGTAATTTGTTTTAGTGGGATTTTTTTCCAGGTCTTCATAATTTTAGTGTATAGTGTAGAACAAAATAGGTAATCAGAAGGAAGACATATGCCAGGCATCCTGTTTTTAGGACAAAACTCTACCTCTCATCTTGCTGGCCTGCAGAGTAAGTTTAGGTAGTTAAACCCCTTCTAATCCCTCCAAACAAAACCAGTTTACTTATACAAAAGCCATCTCAGGCAGTGGCCATCCATCTCTAAAACTGCCCCAGGACACTGTCAGTTTTGTTCTGTGATCTTTGTCTCCTCCCTCAGCTTTGACTGGTTCTGACTTTGACCCTGACCTTGAGTCTGTTTCACAGGTATGGGTAAGACTCCCCACGCCCTGCTCTGGTGCAGCCCTGTGTAGGACCTGATTTGAGTTGGCTCGATCTGCACTTTCTCAGGTCTGAGTAATCATGGGAGGGGGCCAGGAAGGAAAGACGACTGGTGAAAACTATTTTACTATATATTGTAGGGTCTGAAAATATAGAATTGGATCCAATTCCCCCACAGAATTAAATGAATAAAATGTGAGCAAAATGACATGGCTGTAAAAGAATCACATGTAGAGAAATAACACTGATTCAGAAGCTATTTCATATTCATTGATAGGACTTAATCATTTGGTCACCCCATTGTATAGATTTTATCAGTCTCATTTTACAAATGAAGAACGTGTAGCCCAGAGAAGATGAACAATTCGCACAAAATTATGCATTAGTAAGACTGAAAACGAAGATTTGAACTCAGCCCTTTAACCTAGAAGACTTATTCTTATCAGGGCATGAAGAAGAGCCAAAACCTGGTCCTCAGCTTATCAGTTTACATATTTAATAGAAGAAATAACTTGCCCAGTCACCACCCCTTTGTTGCTTCATAGACTTTTCTACTCATAAATAAAGATATTAATAAAATTTACATTTATTATCTTTCAGTTCTTTCCATTGATTTGTTTGTTACACTTATTAATCATGTGCTCAAAATTAACCTTTTCAATTTAATTGCCTTGCTTTGTGGCCAAGGAACAGTTGCCTTTTGAAATTTTATCAGCTATTCTGCTGTTTATTTTTTTAAAATCAGTACAGTATATTGGTCAGGGAAGTTCTCCAATTAGTTGCTAACAACCAATTTGAAGAGTCAGTCAATATCTGAGCTTTTATTGAATCTTCAACAGGTTGTATTATAGATTGCAGCCCATTTTCATTATATGTTAAATATATTAAGCTGTTCCTATTTATTCCCACTCAAAAGCAGCAGAGCAATATTTATTGCTATATTCAATATAGGTTGCTTAGTTAAGATTATGTAAACACTGTGAATGTAAATGAACTACAAATAGCTGGTGAACCTTTATAGAGTATTGACTTACAGCCTCTTAATTCAATTTGAGGTCATGTAATGTTAATGATATAAAAGCCAGTCATCATTACCTGTACGATTATGATTGACATTTTTTTCTGAATAGTATCTAGACTAAGTAAATTTAGTTGGATTTGTGGCATAACGAACAAAGTCTGAACAAAAACAAGTATTTATTCTCCCTATATTATATATTTTATTAGAGATAGGAATATGATTACTATATAGAGAATAATATATATTCTGTTATATAATGTATACATATAATAAATAGTCTAGAAAAAGCTAAGTTATATCAGGTGAAAAATAGAAATTATTTACAATATGGCAAACATTTAGAAAGTTCACCAAATTTTCACTTGGATGTTTTTATACTATATTTGCTACTCCAAATACTGTGGTGTTGTCATACACATTTGCATGATTGTGATGATTTGTAACCTCAAAATCCCACACTCTGGTTTCAAAGGGCAGAAGCACTTTTAAAACCTGCATATAGAGGTTCTACTTTTAATAATTGTGGAGTAGCTTCCAATGAATCAAACCCCTCACAAATTACAGCTATGAATTCTGAACAAACTATGTATCTTTAGAAACCCCAAATACCTAAAAACAATGGAGAACAACCCAAAACAGGTAAGGTAGGAGGGATGTGTATGCTTAGAAAAAGGAAGATATTGGATGTGTTTCAGATGGCACCAGGCACAGTGGTGAAAAGGCAAACAGAATTCCACAGCTCCTCTCATCTGTCTGTCTTTTTCTAAACAATCTTGAAAAACCAGAGAACAAAACTAAGAACAGCCATAGCTGCAATAAAGTGAGAAAAAAATGCTGGAAAAGAGAAAACCACATAAAAGGAGCCAAAAATATGTGTATAAACTCTTCCCAAATCCTTCACTGACGCCAGACCTGAATATGGCCCAGCCTGTACTCCAACTGGGGCTAAAAGAACAAAACAGAAATCTATGGTAGCTGCATTCCACAGGGGAGACTACAGTTTAATGTTTGAGTCCACACAAGTTAGTCAACTGATACAACACAAAAATAAAAAATGGAGGACTATTCTTCGGAAAAACATAACAGAATCCTGGGTTTCTACAATGTATCATTCACAATGTCCAGACTGCATTTTTTTAAAAAATATTAAATGTACAAAAAAACAATAAAATGCTACCCATATTTAAAGAAAAGCAATGAATAAAGACCAACACTGATATCGACCCAATGTTGGAGTTAGCATACAAATATTTTTAAGCACCTTTAAACCTATGATCAAGGACACACAAAAAAATGCTTATAATGAAAAGACAAATAGGAAATTCCAGTAGAGGAATAGAAATTACAAAAAAAAAAAATACCAAATATAAATTCTAGAACTGAAAAATGCAGTATCTAGAATATAAAAAATCATAGCATGGGATTAATAGAAAATTGGGTGAGAAGAAAAAAAGTGTAAATAAACTTGAATGTAAAGTGATAGACTTTTTTCCTCTTTATGTTTTTAATTTTTTTATTTATTTGAGAGAGAGAAAGAGCGAGCACAAACGGGGGGAGGGGCAGAGGGAGAGAGAGAAGCAGACTCGCCACTGAGCAGGGAGTCTGATGTGGGACTCAATCCCAGGACTCTGGGATCGTGACCTAAGCCGAAGGCAGACGATTAACCAACTGAGCCACCCAGGCACCCTCCTAAATCTTTAAATACATTTTAATGTTTAAAGAAGAAATTATAATGCTGCAGGGGGCAGGGAGGGTTACAATGTATGTTAATGTAATACAGATGACAATTATAACAAAGATATGGTGGGTGGAAAGATCATGATAAGTAGATCTATATATTTCCAAGGTTTTTTTTTTTAATTTAATTTTATTATGTTATGTTAATCACCATACATTTCCAAGGTTCTTATGCTTTACAGTAAGTGGTAGATTATTAAAAAGATTGACAGCTTCAAATGTTTGAAAGTTTGTGGAGCAACTGGAACTCTACCTCATTGCTGTTGGGAATGTAAATTAGTACAACTACATTAGAAAAGAGTTAGGCTTTTTTTGTTTGATTGTTCGTTTTTTTCTTTAATAAATTTAAACCTAGACCCCTACATTCCACCCTTAGGTAAAATCCCAAGAGAAATAACAATACAGGTCCATGAAAAGACCTATGCAAAAATGTTCATGGAAGCTCTTATTATAATAACCAAATCTGAAAACCGCTCAGGTGTTTATCAATGGGAGAACTGATACAGAAACTGTGGTTTATTCACACAATGGGATACTATTCAGCATTAGTGTGGAGCAAACTACTGGTACATGGAAAGAGATGACTCTCAAAAGCATTATGCCAAATAAAAGAAGCTTTACCAAAAAAGAGTGCACATTCTATTATTCGTTTATTTGACTTTTTAGAACAGACTAATCTATTGGGAAAATAAAACAGAAAAACCTGGTTGATTTGAGGGGTAGAGACTGACTGGAAAGAGGCATCAGACCATTTCTGGGATGATGGTAATATTCCTGATAGGAGTTTGTATTATACAAGTGTGCACATCTGTTAAAGCTTATTGAATGTTACACTCAATGAGTACATGCTACACCCAGTGAGGACTTGTGCATTTCACTGTAGGTAAGTTTTACCTTAAAAAAGAAAGTAAACCGGGTGCCTGGGTGGCTTGGATGGTTAAGCGTCTGCCTTTGGCTCAGGTCATGATCCCGGGGTCCTGGGATCGAGTCCCGCATCGGGCTCCCTGCTCAGCGGGAAGCCTGCTTCTCCCTCTGCCTCTCTCCCTCTCTGTCTCTCATGAATAAATAAATTTAAAAAATCTTAAAAAAAAAAAAAGAAAGTAAACCAATATTGAATTCTAGTTCCTGATATTCATGATGAAGAGCAGAGGATGAAGTTTGCAAGGGATCAAAATATAAGATGGACAGTTATGTACAGATGGATAGATGTATAATAGAGCAAATATAGTAAGGTATTAATTTTAGAATCTAGATGCTGAGTATATGAGTGTTTATGATTCTTTCAACTTCTCTGTATGTGAGGAAATTTTAATAAATTTGGCAAAGAATCTATAGAATATTATACATGCATATATATCTATATATAACCATCTATACATATACACATATATGTAGATGCACATATGTATATATACTATTTATATCATTCTTTGGCTTTTATAATTGTCAATAGCAGTAACAATAAAATTTTAAATTGATATTTCTTAAATCAAATGTGGCAAAGTTTATTGGATACCACAGAGGAAAACTATCTTTTCAGTCCCCTTCAGAATCAGTAGAAACAAGCAAAAGCAAGCACAGTATCAGCAAAACGTCTGAAAGTCTCTCCAAGACCCCAGCAGTCCAGCAGTCAGCAGGTGACTCTGTTGTCCTGGTACAACTTTCCAATCCTTCCAGCTTTTATTTCATAAAAATAAAGAACTTTGACTTCAAGTCATATTTAATACACAGTGTTGTCTTTTGAGGACCTACAAGTGAGTTGGAGAGAAATGCATTCAACGTGCTAGTAAGTGATCTCCTGTGTGGCGCAGTTCGGACTGGTTTCTTAGGCTTTAAGTGGTATTTCTCTAGGTGACGAACCAGAAGGCTGTTAACTGGTAGCAAAAAGAATTCAGTTCAAAAAAGCCTCGTAAGAATTTAAATTTTACGAATGAAGAAAATAATTCCCAGAACCTAAACGGCCCTGCTAGTTTTCAAACCCAGTTACTGTAATCCCGAATGGATTTGAATTAATAAAACCCACTGGCCTCACCTCCCTCCCTGCTCTAAAGGAAAATCCCTTCCACATCCTACATCATTCCTCAGTTTAATGTCCATATGCATGCTCACAGATCAACTTCCATCATAGTTTTGTAACTCCTGAAATTTATTTCCAAATTTCTGTTTTAAGAAAGCACTTCTTCAGCCTTCTTACTGTAACTGAAGCCTTCATTTCCTCTGACAGTGACACTGTAGATCTGCCCCGGTGGATCCCTAGATCCACTGAGAAAGGAAAAGTAGCCTCCTCCTGGCTTCTAACTGCTACTTACAAATCAGTTCCTCTAGTCACTTATAACTTCTTTTTTAAAAAAAGTTCAAATCAGGGGCACCTGGGTGGCTCAGTCAGTTAAGTGTCTGCCTTCAGCTCAGGTCATGATCCCAGGGTCCTGGGATCAAGCCCTACATCAGGCTCCCCGCTCAGTGGAAAGCCTGCTGCTCCCTCTGCGCTGCCAGCCGCTCCCCCCCCCCCCCCCCCCCTGTGCGCTCTCTCTCTCTCTCTCTCTCTCTCAAATAAATAAATAAAATCTTAAAAGAACAATAAAGTTCAAGTCATCCACCCATTCCTCATGCTCATCTCCGTTACTGGCTGACTTCATGAAGACCAACCACAAAAATATTGCTAACTGATCCGGTTATCTTTACCCCCCAGTTTCTGCCACTCACACTCAAAAGGTGAACATAAACCAGCCTTAATGTTATTCCACAGAAACCAGAAAATGTTAAAAGGCACTTTGAGAACAAATATGTCTTACTTCTCACTATGCTATGATTTCTGCTTCCAATTTGTTTATTTATTTTGTCTCTAGTTTAACATCCTTTCTCTCTCTCTCATCTGTCTGTCTACACTTTTATATAAGGATATCCTATCCAATCTTACCTCCACTGCAATGGCCCCCTAACTCGTCTTTCTGCATGAAACCACTTCTGTTCATCTTCCACCGTGTCATGGAAATTATCTTCCTAAAAACTATGTCTGATCACATCCCTTTTTTTTTTTTTTTCCAAGAACTCTATATCACCTATAGTAGAGCAGCCCCTCCTTGGTCCTCCAGACATTTATAATCAGGCCCCTATCTACCTCTCTAAACTTATCTGTATATGTCACATGTACTGACACCTTATTCTTTACAACTATACCAGGTGCTTTGAAAATTCTTTGTTGTGCATCATCTCATCCATTATCTCATCCATTCTACAATATCTTTCTTTTTCTGGGCCATGGTCATCCACTCATCTTTCATGACCCAGTTCAAATATCCCTGCTCTGTGAAAGTGTTTCCTCACTTTGCCACAAAGAATTTGTTTTTCTTCTTGAGGTCTACAGAGTACTTAGTTGATATTTTATTATAACCCTCATCACACTGAAACTTTAATATCCTTACAATGGATTTCTACTCTATAACATCATTGAATATAAAGCACTAGCCTGTAACAACACTCCAATTTAAATTTATCGAGTGAGAAGAAATAGATGCACTTGTGTAATCTTTCTAGAGAGAAATCTGGCAAACCAAAGCCATTAAACTGATCAGACCCTTGATTTGGTAGGACTCTGTCTTCGCAGTCTAGCTCAGTGAAATAATTCAAAGAACCCAAGCGATTTGAAAATGTGGTGGATCTTTATCATTTCTTGCCTGTCCAACATCCAGCCTCCATTTCTATTCCTAGGTAATTGCCACTGTATTTAGTACAGAGGGTATGCAGTACCCTCCTGATAAGGAAGTGAAAGTAGGGGAGATCTTTCTTCTTCCCCTCCTTTAGCAGCTTGGGCATGTGCACATGACTTCAGCCTAGGGCTCTGCATCTTGTGCCGTTGAAGAAAAGGGTTGGGGAATAAGAAAAATAAGATGACAGTGACAGAGATAAAAGTACCAGTGGTGGTGGGGAAGGAAGGTATTAAGGGCAACGTTGGTAAAAAGACCCTGACTAGATTATTCAGGCACTGAAATCTGGAAATGGCCTTGATGAGCACCATCTCCCAAGCCTTGTGTTCAGAACTTTCTGCAAGTTAGTTATGTGATATAGTTCAAATACATTTCTGCTTAAGTTAAACAGCATTGGTGATTTCTGTTGCTTCTGGTCAAGAAGCCAGGTGGAGACAAAGACCCTATATTATGTTTATACATTCCTCTACACCCACATATGCACATAGACACACACACACACACACACACACACACACACAAGCTTGCATGCCTGTGCACATATACAAAGATCAAGAGGGTAATTTTATTGTAACTAACAAAATAGATACATAAGCAGATGCTTCATTTAAACATCTTTAGAACAAAATGTGAAGGAACAGTAGTGACAACTATCACAATTATTTACACAAAGACCCAATGCTTATACAGTGATTATGATCTGAAGTGGCCACTTTACAAATTCTGCTTCACAGTGGAAGTTTCCTTTTTTCTTCTTCTTCTTTTTCATGTGCTCTTTTTTGATTACCTTGAACTGTTTGAAGTTTGGTAAACCATCACTTTAAAATGATGACAACCTAACTCATGTCTTTAAAGAAAATCTTTCTAATGTAGTCTGGCAAAAATAATTTCTAAATATATATTTCTTGTTTTCATCAGTCTAAATATTCAGCTAAGTGAATATTGTAGAATAGTTGTCTTCATTGTCTGTGCCTAGCATATTACAATTTGTTATTACTACTCAGAGATATTGATATATATGTTTATATATTGGCATACATATTATATGTATTTTAATTTCTCAAATCACGTTTGTTAACATCTATAGTCCGGCTTGCAAAGACCATCACTCACATAATTGATAACGGACGGTACGAAGCAATTTGCTATGGAGAAGTCATCCAGTCAATGACTTCTCTTCAATATAATATAGTCAATTTCTTAATAACTTTAAAAAATCATCACATATTGTTTACAACAAAACATTATGTATCTCTCTCTCTCATTCTCCCCCTTTTAACCATCCTAGCCTTGGTACGTGATAGTTCTCCTGCTTGTTCATGCCAAGCACCTATCACCTCTCAGAATAAGAGGAAACTGTCTGTTTGAATGTCTCTAACTTTCCATTTAAGTCTTTCAGGTCTGTGGAGCATTGTTAAAAATATTCATGCAAGCAAAGAGAGCTGTTTGCAAGTGGTTCAGTATCTGAAAGACAAAAGAGAACCTGCCAATTTAAAATGTTCTAAGATGCATCAAGGAGGAAAAGGAGATACTTGTCTGTTGAAATTCTGAGCTATGTGGGTGTGTGGGAACACACTGGTATAAAACAAAAATGGGATAAAACAAAATGTTGCCGAAGAGAATGATTTCCAGCTGTGCGCTGCAGGAAGTAACTCAATGCTCTTGATACATGATGCAGATGAAGAGTTTTAGAGAACTAGAAAATCAGTCCAATTTGAACTAATAGCCATCCAGACACAACAATGCTTGTAAGCTGGAAAAAAAATAATGTTGAATCCAGTTGTTCAGAGGGAAGAAAGAAAAGAAAAGAAAAGAAAAGAAAAGAAAAGAAAAGAAAAGAAAAGAAAAGAAAAGAAAAAAGAAAGAAAGAAAGAAAAAAAGAAAGAAAAAAAAAAAGAAAGAAAGAAAGAAAGAAAAAAGAAAAGAAAAGAAAAAAGAGCATGTATTCTAGTCTTGCCTTGCATTTATAGGCCTTTCAAATTTGTATTGTACTGTTGCTTAGTTCTGCCTTTTCCAGCTTCCAAAATAAAAGGAAATTTTTGGAGGCTTCTGAGTTAGTTTGGTCTCCTTTCTTCTTTTTAAATAAGAAACCAGTACATGTACCTCTCTGGAATTAATTTTAAAAATTGTTTACTCCCTTCCTTCCAAACAGGTTAAGAAGAAAATGTAAGCATTTTCATTATCATCAGAAATAAAATAAACCAAATGTAACCATATGTACTCCAATGGCTCTTAAACCTGTTTTGCTTATAGAATATCAATACCACTCTACATAGCAAATATTCTTACTAAAACAAGGACCATGAGGGCCATTGTGAACTCAAATGCCATCTAGCCACTTGGCCCGGACAAGCACTACGGGATTTTACTAAATTCCTCACAAAGGATATCATTTATCTTATTAAAACAGGATCACATCATGAATTTTCCGTAACCTAAAACTTATGCATACACAAGCTGGTAACTGCCATTGTGACCCAGATCTCTGGTAAGAACACTAACAGATGCACCAGGAAGGGACAGAACAATGCGTCTGTCTCCATGACAATGACTTCAAGTAAGGCATTTGTACCCAAACTTCTTCAAACTCCTCCAAACTTTTTTCAAAACCAACTCTAACTATCCTATGCCTAGTAAACTGAAGTTGAACATCCTACCTCTGATCAATAAAGACTTCTTGAAATGCAGAACAAAAAAAATCACATTTAGCAAACTGTCATTCTTGGGGTAGGTGGAATAGATTCTTTATCTCACTTCAAATTTACCCGCTCAAAATGCAGGTCCCTGCTATTCCCACTTCCATCGCTTATTGAGTATCCAGTGGACTGCTCTGATCACAAAATTTCCAGTCCTTTCACTTTGCATGGAAATCTTATCCGCTATCCATGTAAAATTAGAATCTACAAACTACTTTGTTTTGTTTTTTAATGTTCTACTTGTACAACGATCCTGATTCATCCTAAAGGTTTTCAAAATCCTATGATGAAAAATAATTATTATAGCTGGGATACTTACTTAGAATGTTCTACCATAAGGGTACCCAAAATATTCCTTGAGGGGGTGGCAGTTGGGGAGAAATAGATTACTTCCAACTTCTTCCAACCTCACTTCATCAATATCAGCGGAACATATGTTCAGTATCTGCTCTCTTCTGCCTGGCTTACAAAACCAAACCTATAAACTAGATGTCTCTTTGGCAGGTCTGCCTGAAAACTCAAAATGAGAAGTAAAAAAGGCAAGGAAAGGAAATGCAAAAACATTTTTAAGTCACTGAAAATGAAACCGAGAGCCTTAAATTGGCAATTACCCTGTAACAGAGGTGTTTGCACTATTGGAAACAAATTGAAAACTTTGTGTCTATCTGTGGTTAACAATCCAAAGTGTAAAAATAAAAATATGATAAATCTCGAAGCTAATTGCTATGCAAGGAGCATGACCTTGCATTTGCATCCCTCAAACAAAAATATCAGAAGGGGCTCATGTAAGCTTTGATGCATACAATGGCAGCAGGAAAGATGCTGTTCCCCATGGGCCCTGCTCTTTAAGGACTGCTAGATAATCTCTTATCTCTAATGATGAAACAGATATATTAAAAAACATTGTTCTACATTGTGTTCGCCCAGGCTTAGAAAAAAAAGAAAGAAGAAAGAAAGAAAGAAAGAAAGAAAGAAAGAAAGAAAGAAAGAAAGAAAGAAAGAAAGAAAGAAAGAAAGAAAAAGAAAGAAAGAAAGAAAGAAAAGTTACATTTGCTTTGTTCTTTTTATTTGTTTTTATTAGTAAATACAAGAGTTCCTCCGGGCTTGATCCTGTATCCTTTTCTCATTTTGTTCTCCTCCCCAAATAATCTCATCCGCTTCGAAGCCATTTATATAACATCTGCAGAGTCAACAACTCCCAAGTTATATCTCCAGGCCAGATATCTTTTTGAAGCTCCAGGCTTCCTTATCCAAATGCTGGGCTGACACTTCCACTTAGATGTCTCACAAACATCTCAAACTTTACCCAAGGCAGAGCTCATGATTTCCTATGCTCCAGCACTACCATGATCCCCAGAGCCCCTCCCCCCAACCCCCCACTGGCTACTCCTAAATTCTCTCTAGCTCAACACATTCTACTTTACCTACCCCGTATCTCATACAGAAAGCTAGGAGTCATTGTTGCTGCCACCCCACCACTAAATACTACTGTAACTCCAAAAATAATTTCAGATATATCTGTGCCACTACCAACATTTGGGGCCTCGTTACAGCATTTTTAACATCTGGACTTCAGCAAGAGTCTCTTAAATGGACTCCTGTTTACCCTCTCTCTTTTTTCGACCGATTTTTAACAAACTGGATTTTCTTAAGGTGCAAATGTGATCAAGTCACTACTCTTAAAAATCTTTTAATGGATTATAATTTAGGTTTAGAATTCAAAGTTATCCTGGCTTACAATATCCTTTTATTACATTCAGGGAATACTGTCTTTAGCCAGTTTCTAGAACAAGGTTCTGTTTTTTCCTCCCACGGGACTTTGCCTAGATATCCCTGCTCCTTAACTTTCCTCTACTCTTCATACTTCCTATCTTTCATGAGTCTTTCCTCCTGATATCTTACTTCCTCAGATCTTTGCTAAACCTTTCCAAACAGTGCCCCATTACAATCCCTAATTATGCCTTACTTTTCCTCTGTAGCACTGATCACAATGTATAATTTTATGTAATGATTATTTATCCAAGGTCTGTCTCTCTTGCTGTAACAGAAGCTCCCTGATAGAAGTGGTTATGTTTGCTTTGTTTACTTTGTTTACCATTGTATTCTCAGAGCCTAGCCAAGGCCAGGCACATAAAGGTGCTCCAAAATACTCCCCAAGGAAAAATTCGTCTTAGAATTTAGGGCATACATGGTGTGTGCCTCTTCTGAAGACGTGACAAACTTCCTTTTGCTTCCTTTTGTCAAAATATAAAAAGAATAAATCATGAAGAAAGCAAAACGTAACAACATACAAAAAAACAAATAAAAAAAAAAACCAAACAAACCCACACACAGATTTAGTTCTTTCATCGTTTTGGTGACTTGATAACACAGAGATAATGTTAGCATCAAGGGCTAAAACCAATATTCCTTTAAAGTTTATTTTGTTAATTGTCTTCTTAAACTTAAATCCCTACCTCTGGGTAGTTTCTCAGCTTCTGTCTTAGAAAATAACCAAAACCATCTTTTGTGTTTTGTTGTAAGTCACTTTGAATTCTCGCTGGGATTAAGTTGGTTCAGTTGATAAGTTTTTTGGTTTAGGAGTTATAGTGATTGACTGACGTATTTCCCAAAAACCCCGTCTATCCTTCCGCCCCCAATACTTTCCTACTAAAACAACAAAAAAACAAAACAAAACACAATTTTGGAGGATATAAATGTACCGTTCTAACAAACACAATGTTAAAGTTATGCCCACCGCTGGATTGCTTCTGTAAGTTTATACTGCATTATCACTTTCAAATTGCGCCAGGTCTCAGCCTGATCCAGAGGGTAAAGAATTAGAATGAGAGTTGCATGAAAAAATACTTCACAGCTGACTCAAGCATCTAATTCTGTTTTATGCTTTAAAAGCAAATTCTATGCAGCTTCAGTATATCTATGGAAATACTTGTTTTATAGACAAATTTTTTTTGAAGTGAGATTTGACAGTGTTTATAGCAAAACACTTTGTTCTCTAGCAGCTGTTTGAACACACACATAAATATGCAGGAAAACTCACAAATATTCTGTTTGCTCTTGTAAATACTTGAAGTGAAAAATCAGCATTTTACAGCCATTTTGCATAGTGTTGCTAATAATACTTTTCATTTACCAAGCACATATAAACTCTCAGATATAATGAGGTTTCTGTCAATTGTTTTTTACTATTTTATCAACATTCAATGACCACTAAACTTTAAGTTCCTTGAAGATGAAGACTGTAATTTATTAATCTTTTTTATTCTCAGAGACAACTAGAATCATTGACATCAAATGGGTGCTCAGTTGATATCCATAAAATTAATGAGGCTCACTAATGAATGAGATTCTGTGAATTGATTTAGTCATACCAATTCTAAGTTCTTTCTTAAAAATTCTGCATGGAGTTAGTATATTTGTTCTAGTTCATCTGATCTAAAACAAATAAAAACAAAAACAAAAGCCATGTGCCCTTCTTTGTCATGGGGCGTGTACCATTAATGTTTGAGCCATGCAATTCATTGATCATAATAAATGTGTAGCACTGTCCATTACAAAATATTTTCACTTATCTCTTTATTCTCATGAAACTCTAAGATATGGGATAGGCAATATTAGCTCAATTTTATAAATAACGTAATGGAAGATCAGTAATGATAATTAATTCCCTAGGTGAGGAAGATGTATTTTTCAAACTCAATTCCAGTTCTTTAGCTATATGTAACACATATTCATTGAATTCCTCCAACTGTTGAGGCACTCAGCTAGGCAGTAATTATACAAGAATAAACAACACAGGCATGACCCCTCTCTTCACAGAGCTTCAAACCACTGCAAGAGAATTATATGATAGAATTTCTACAGAAAGTTTATTAGAAACATTTCCATATTGGATACAGTAAATAAAAAACCAGAAGTAGGGGGTGTCAGCCGGGAGCAAGAAGAAAATTTCAAAGATATTCAAAGTCAGCCTGGCCAGAAGTCCAGGGAGTAAGTAAGCTAAGATAATGGTGGATGTAAGTCCAAAGAAATCAGAGTCAGCTAATCTTCACCTTGCATACCTAGATAAGGACCTGGAATCTAGGTTTGGAGATGAAGAAATTAAACATAAGGGTCTTAACAGAAAGGATCTGATTCTGAGTCAACAGCTTGCAGAAAGAAAAACTATGTATTCTAGCCTAGAGTCAGAGGTAGTCTTTAGCAGGCAAGCACATCTGAGTCAATGGGTAGAGGCAAGAAGAATCTGCAATTGGTTGGTCTGAGAAAACAGTGACCTGCCATTCCTAAAAATCAACTTAAGATTTTCAAAAATTCAAAAATTTCTGAAAAACTGCTTTCAACGTGTGACCAAAAATAGCTTTCTACCGCTTACTAAAGATTTCCAAAAATTTCCCTTGATTTTTTGGGGGTCTTTCACCACCAGTTTTTCTCACAACTCATGTATTTGGGAGCATATCTCTTTTTTCCAATTATTAATAAGCAGTAAGGAAACAGCTCATCATCATCAAGTTTATATTCTTTAATGTTTAGTCACCTTTAAAGTTTCTAATTTTCATTAGAGTTCCCCCAGAACAAATACCATTGCAACTATTTCCAGATCTTTAAAAAGTGTTTTGTCTTCCCTGGAGTCAGTGAGTTGGAGACACAAATAGAGAAGAGAGTTATTAATATGACTCTTTATAACTTGCAGTGGTTACTAGTTGTCTACATCAAAACTTATTCAGTTCCTAATACTGATTGGCAGTCAAATTGACAGTGGGAAAATGATGGACTCCGGGATATAGATTACTGGGGTTGAAGGAAAACATCCCTATAAACATCTGGGGTTGACTGGTCTTTGGAGTATCAATCTTACTATAAGTATAATATCCAAAATGAGACATTCTTGTTTAAAAGATGTTACAGAAGGTGGCTGTGTAACTGTTCTCTAATTAAATACGCCTAATCAGTTTCCTTTTTCAAGAGTATCACTCTACTAAAATTCCATCCACTTCTGAGTCTTTATATGCCACCACACATGATACACTCTTACTTACACTCTAGTATTTTAATTGCATGGTAGTTAGAACTCTTCATTGCTGATGCATAATGAGCTCTCAGATCACTACAGAATCACAAACTATTTTTTCTCCACACTTGCACACAGTGTAATTTTTTCGTCATCTCATTTTAGTGTCATGAGATTTTGCTTTCAAAGTAAACTGCTCTTCAGTTTTACTGATGAAACTTCTGATTGACATCTGCTCGTTTCTCTAAGTTATTGTTCTCTCCTTTAATCTAACAATATTTTATCTATTTTTTTACTGCTGATAAATGTAACAACTTACTGTATCATCTAAAATCATGTCTAGGTAATATATCCTGGATTATTTTGGAAGCAAAATATATATTTGGTGGATTCGGTCATGTCAAGACAGCTAAAGGTTGGTCATTCTTCATTATTAATATTGAATCTTGAGATTGTCGCCAGATTGGGTGATGGCTAGAAGTTACTGGGCAGAGTAGAATATTCCAAAAGGTAATTCATTTATTCAAACTATGACAATAATAATAAAGAGTTGATAATACTAGGAGCTTAAACTTAGACACACATACAAGATTAAATTTAAGGACCATATTATTTCCCTCAGGCTTCAAAATTTATTCAAAACTCAAGAAGATCAACTTATTGAATGAAATGTTTTCAGTATATAGATGTATTCACTCACAAAACTGTAAACATTAACTGGTCCCGAACATGTTGAAACAAGAAATTTAAACAACATTTTCAGAATGCTATATATTTTCTTGGCTACTGCAAGCATGCCCAGTAAAGTGTTATTCTTTAGAGATATATATATTTTGTCTACCCTGTCAGTAATGAAGCAGGCTTGTAAATCATGCTTATGAAACTGATAGATGGATTTGGGGCCTTAGAATTTCTAGGCACTCATAATAATATTTGTTTATTGTCTTTCTCTAAACTAAATTGAAAGCTTGCTTAATAATATATCTGCTTGATGTAATGATGGACTCAAGAAAGTGTTCAAGAAATATTTGATAAATAGATCAATTAATGCATGAATACAGCATGGAAGTGTGGTTTTAAATATGAATCAGGAAAAATTACACCGCAAAGAGCAATAGAAATAGTTTGTCATTTAAAAATATGAGTAAAATACGGTATTTTGCATATATGTGTGTGCATTCTATTGTTTTAGAGGTAGCTGAGATAAATCCTTCTCTTTTAACTTCTAATTATCAGGTTCAATCCTTGTTTTTCAAAACTATGTTCTAAATTCACATTATCTTCAATCAGTATTGATGCAGCTTAAAGTCCCATTTTTATTCAAAGCAGAAATTATCATTATTTGTTAGATTCCTGTGCATTATGGTCAGGTTAAGGTCTACAGAAGTCCACTTCCTTTTTGTACTTGCCCCTCTCTGGATCCTCTGATAACTCTCACTTGACTCTTCAATTAAATATAAATGTTTCATCTAGGTATTCCAAGTATTCCATAATTTGACTCAAACCCCCGTCCCTACCTAAATCTATTCTAAATTTGTCTCTTATTATTCTCAGTTAAAATCCATGCTTTAGTGAAATGATTTCATTATATTAATCTGAAAACACTACCTCTCTAAGATTACATTAGTAATAAGAACTATAGTTAACACTGCTACATGGTGTATATGAAAGCTGTTAACAGAGTAAATCCTAAGAGTTCTCATCATAAGGAAAAAAGCCGTATTTTCTTCTTCTTCTTCTTTTTTTGGTATCTACTAAACTTATTGTGGTAATCATTTCACGATAGGTAGAAGTCAAATAATTATGCCATACACCAGAAACATAGAATAACGTATATCAATTACATCTCAGTAAAACTGGGGGATAAAACACTATCTCATTACCCACCTTACCCAGGTTATGTTAATTTCCCTATCTGATTTATTATCCGTGGTTCTCAATTTAATATTTCCTTCAAAATCAGTTAAAAATCCATCCTCTTGATAAAAAAATTTTCCCATCCTTCCCTACTCCTTATCAATTAATTTATGTCATAAAATTCATCATTTTGAAGAACATTTTTTATTTTATTTGCTTTATGTAGATATACTCATGACATTAAAACAAAATATTACATACTAGTTTGGAAAATCTAGAATGCCAGCATGTGGTGTTCAAAGGTACACGGACACTGCTCAAAAGTTCTCATCAAACTATTTGATTCACTTGCACTATATCAACATACATATCACACACACATCTGTGTGTATGTATATCTCCACATATTAAAACCTATCAGCTATCGGTAAACATTCCTACAAACTATTATATATGGATTCTAACATATTAATTTATCATTCATTCAGCAAATATTTACAGAGTGCTTGTTATGTACAAGATGAGGTCAGCCTTGGGCTAATCACTCCAGAGTTACTCATTTCTGTAACTCTGTCAGTGTCTAGCTAGAGCCTTGTACAAAATTAAAATAAACTCTATTGACAAGAATTAGGATATCTGTTTTCAAAGTGCTTATTTATTTTGCACAGCTGTAAGACATTCTCTTTCAATACAGGAGCTATTAGTAAGCAAAGATACATCCTGCCTTTTTATTTTTAATATTGAATACTAGTTTTCTGTTCTCTTATAATCAAAACTACCTGGAATTTTCCACTTTGAAAAATGTTCAATTCTAGCTATGGCTGAATAGAGAAAGTAAGGACTAAGCATATGGCTGTCAAAACACCAATGACTACATACTATGGCTGAGAACTTGAACACGAAAATACGCAACGTGGTACAGAGTAGACTTCTTCCATGTAAATGCCAAGGGACATCTGGCTTGAAAACTCTGAAAAATCAATTTGATGCTATTCTATATTTGCTCTGTCTTCCACAAATATTAAATTATATCAGCATCTGCTAGAATCCCTGACAGGAAAGGCTGTGTCCCCAGAACCATTTCAAACCCTAGTGTTTCACTTTCCAACATCAGAAAACAGCTAGAAACTAAAAACTGACTTAAAGTGTTGTCTACATGAATGGAGCTTTCTGGCAAATAGAATCCTTATGTCTGAAAGAGTTAAGGCATCCCCACTCGCAATAAATTCTCCTTTCTTTAACAAAGCACACATATACTAATTGCTTGTAAACAGCTCTATTCTTGGAGTTGGTTTCTAAATGTGTGGCTGCTACATTCATCCTTGCTGTTAGACTCAATTTTAGTGCACATCTACGCAACTGTCTTAATGCAAAATATCACTGTACTACTTGCAAGTTGACAATGTCTTTGTGTTAATTTAAATGTTAGGTGATTTAGGGGCACCTGGGTGGCTCAGTCATTAAGTGTCTGCCTTCGGCTCAGGTCATGATCCCAGGGCCATCGGATCGAGACCTGCATCGGGCTCCCTGCTCCCCGGGGAAGTCCGCTTCTCCCTCTCCCACTCCCCCTGCTTGTGTTCCCTCTCTCGCTGTGTCTCTCTCTATCAAATAAATAAATAAAATCTTTTAAAAAATTGTTATGTAATTTAACAAGGAAATCAATATTCAACAAATTTAGTTGATATAATTTGAATGTATTTAATTACCACAAATACTTTTTTTATCTGGTCAAAGTCTATTTCATTCTGCATCATAGAAAGATCATTGATATCGTGACCTCAATTTCACATAACCTATCATTCTATTCCATATCAGATTAAATATGAAATCCTGAACACATACACAGAGAGAGTAAGTGAAGGGCATTTTATCAATGAGGTAAATTAATATTCAAATTAAAGCACAAATTCTAGTTGATGGGTGTGACACACACAAAGAAGTACACAGGTTAGTAAAATTGTGTGTGGGGGGGGGGGGTGGGTGGGTGGGTGTGTGCAGGTGTGTGCACAGCAAATACATTTCTATGACTGGATCTGCACTGCCTGTTAAGTGTAGCAAGACTGGAAAATGATTCTGAGCTGAAAAAGAGCGAGTACTTTGTTCCACTAAAAAGAAATCACTGTAAAGTTTCTTGCGGCTCTATAATGTAGTCAGAATGTTTCAAATGTAATTTCCTTAAATGAGCAAAAGCTGCCACAGGTATATTGTACCCTGCATCCAGCCTGACCACAGAGCTCACATCACTGTGGTTCAGTGGCTATGAAATTTCCCATTTCCCATTTAAAATGCATGAATTTGCACATCATACCACAAAGAAGCAAAAATGGTTTCCTTGATTTAAATTTTTTCAATTTAATTTCAATTCTGATATGGTTAGTCTCTTTTCTCCATGGACTCTTCTTATTAGGTATGAGTTCTCCTTGACCTACTAACAAAACTATTGATGAAGAGAGTAAGCGTAGCTATAGTACAGCAAAATGCAGTCTCTCCAGCTTTATGAAGGAACAATAATGTTTTCAGATCACTATTTTTTAAAAAATCCTTAATAAAAACAAAATTCACGATTTAAGCTTCTATTTTCTTATGTAGTAGCAAGGCTGAATACACACTCTTTTGAATGTAAAGACAATGTGCATGAATATTTGTACTTCTCTTATAAATTTACTTAATACTGATAAACAAGCAATCCAGGAGTGAGAAAAAAAATGACTTTTTTGTCAGTGGAAGAGAAAGGTCTATTTTACGTAAAAATAGCGGAGGTGCACATTTCGTTTATTTTTCACATTTTATAACACCTCAGTTCTCCTTCTTCCCAATGATTCAAACCAGACTCCTCAACAGATTCACTCAGATATGGACTCTTACTATGTGTAATGGGGACTTGCTGTCATTGCGATACTTATTTTCATACATTGTGAATCCCAAAACTAGTTAGCACTAAATTAATTTTTAAATTTTTAGAAGTCAGAAGAAAGTATTCCACATGGCCCTTGACTTCATTTTGATGGTCTTTAAGCACACTTCTGCCTAATTAAAAAATGGAAAGATGTTTGGCTATCTCATTTCTATCAAGACATAACATGAATTTATTTAGACAAATCTACAGCTACACAGTAATTTAGTTGAATCTATGCCTTAGGCATACTATATTTCCTCTAGAAACTCAGAAATAATTTATCATGTTTCCTAAATGTTTTTCACACATCATTTAACTTATTTAGCTCATGTACTCACTATATAATATAGTTCTTTAGTAGATCCAACACTGAGGTTGTATTTAAATTCTATATTAAATTTCTGAATTACCCTGCTTTTAATACAGATCAACTTCGCAAATGCAAGGAAGAGATGGAGAACTTCTCCCAGACTGTTGCTAAAGTAGCTGCTAAAAGACCCTTCCAAACTCAGTGTGTAGGTCTCATCCATGCCCCCCTACTCATCTGGTCATTATCATCTGGCTTTGGAATAGTTGGACTGTATCTGTTCACGTACCTGTTTACCAAAATATATATATGTATATATATTAAGCATTTATAACAAGTACTATGATATGAAGTGAAAGACAAGGACAAAAATAATACTGACATTGAATTGGTACTTAATGAGCTAATAATGAAGTACATGACTTATAAGTGAATAAGTAAAATCAAATATATAATACAAACTAATATAAATACAACAATATGATAAATGTTAAAAGGCAGGGAGATTAAAGGAATGACTGAATGAGTCTGGCAAAACTAGGGACAACAGAGCAAACCTGAGTGTTAGTCTAGCAATGCAAGCAACATATAACCATGGCTAAAGAGTACTGCCAATAGATACGGAGAAAAAAAGGAACAATTTAAGAAATATGAGAAGGTAAAATCAATGAGATTTGGCATTCATTATATGTGGGGGTAAAAGAGAAGGAAGACTCAAGGATGGTCTCCAGGTTTCTTTGCTGGCACTCAGGTATGGAATGCAGAAAGTGCAACAGATCAGGTTGAAGGTCTAGACCTGAGAATCTCCCATGTACACTTGGAACAGATGCCAAGGAAGTGTTTGCAGATGCACAGAGAAAAGTCTATGGAACTGAAAAGGAGCCAAAGTTTGGAATTCAGAACTTCAGTATGGAAGAATTACACAGGGGAACCTGTAAAGGTTACCCAGAAGTACCGACCTACGAGGATAGAAGAGAATTCAAAGTAAATGTCATCTCAGAAGTCAATGGGAAAGAGTCCTCAAAAAAAGAGGGAGTGCTCAGACATGACAAATGCCACAAAGAATTCAGGGAAGACAGAGAAAAATCTTCACTGGATTCAGAAATTAAAGGTGAACTTAATAAGAAGCAGTTTACAGAGATGTAAACTGAAGGCAGATTGTCACCAGTTGAGGAGAGAATGGATATAAGGCAGCTGGTATGGACATGGATGCAAAGGAGGGTAGTGTATCAATTTTTGTTTATCTTTAAAAAGGGAAAGAATTGAGCAAAGTGAAATTCTGAAAGGAAAGAGATGATAGGGTGTATGTTAAAAGTATAATTATGAGAGAAGAAAGAAAGTAGATAGAGAGGACTCCAATTATAGGGACTATTCAAAGTGCCAATCTGATATCAGCATCGGATGCAAACAGTGTTCCCACATATCTAAACTAGAAACACTGAATAATTTTAGGACCCACATTACCTTTAAGTACAATAGAGTTTTAAAGTTAGTGATTATATTCATTTTGTTATTATTTTGCCTCCTGCAAAGAAGTCCTCATTGAATAGAAAGTGGGGTTAATGCTTTCGGGTTATCAAAACTGTTTTCTATTATTATTCAAAGGAAAAGTCTACAGCTGTGAGTTATGTTAAGAAAAGCTTCTGGAGGCGCCTAGGTGGCTCAGTCGTTAAGCGTCTGCCTTCGGCTCAGGCCATGATCCCAGGGTCCTGGGATCGAGCCCCGCATCGGGCTCCCTGCTCAGTGGGAGGCCTGCTTCTCCCTCTCCAACTCCCCCTGCTTGTGTTCCCTCTCTCGCTGTGTCTCTCTGTCAAATAAATAAATAAAAGCCTTAAAAAAAAAAAAAAAGCTTCTGAAGTATGATGATTTTATTTGGACACTCCTCATGTATCTATCTATTGACTTTGCCCACATTTATCAAGATCTAAGAACATGCTGACAATGTATGTCAAAGTACTATTTTTGCTCAACTCTGGCTAAGTGATTAAAGTTCAATTTCTTAGGCACCAAGAAAATTTTGCAACTGAGAATGAATTTATAACATGCATATCATTGAACACTTAATTTTAGAGTAAATGAGGGTTTAGTGTGGTGATGAATACACAATGAGAGCTTGTCAATGGACAGAATTTCTTCTTAGTTTCATGAATAAGCAAAATGTAGAATAAGCAAAAAATGTGCAACATTATAACATTCCTTTTAAGTAAAACAAAATAGAATCTCAGCCTTAAAAACCTCAAAAATGTATGATGTTATCTTACAGCCTCCTGAAAGCCTACTTTATTTTCTTTTGTCAGCCTTGCAAAATTTTATTTATATACTAAAAATCAAGGAGAAAATAGCCAGAGCAAACAATCCAGTCAGCAAAACAACAACAGCACAACTACTTAGGCTCTACCATCCAGTCATTTCTTGAAAGAGAGATTTCTACTAGCATGGTTTTTACTGATATTTCTTTTCTAAAACTGTTTAAAGCACTGAGGAACTCTCCAATGGATGAAATTTCCTAGAATCTTGAAGTTCATCAAGCTGCCGTGCATGCCTTATGGCCTATTTTTGGTCCATGGCCTACTTAAAACCACATTCCCAAGGAAAGTTTTTCTTTTAGAAACAGAGGTAAGTAGCAACTCAAGTGAGTCCTCATCTCTTTGTAAAACCTGCAGTCCCTAGAGAAATGACATATATTTAAAGGGAGGAACACAGCAAGCTTTTCTTTCTTGCCTTTGGCTATTTACTAGTCTCTTGTTTCCTTATCCGCAAGTTCTTTTCAGGGCAGGACACACTTCCAATTACAAAAAAGTCACTTACAGTTTCCTCCTGGGATAATAACACCTGTTCTTGCCTGAGCTCTTCAAAGGGATGCTCAGGGCATTCTTCCACTTACCTTTTCTCTCCAAAGCTGCTGCTAATTCTTCTGGGTACAGAACTAACTACACTGTATTTACATATATGTGTATTTTAGCCAGAGGAGGAAAAAAAATAACAGAAGAGAGCTTGTCAGCACTTAGACATTTTTATTTCCAGAATTTCATGTACTCTCTGTATAATTTTAAGAAATAAGTTGTGTTACATGAAGCATATGTCTAATTCTACCAGCCTATAATCTACTTGAAATCAATGACAATGTGATTTCCACATCTGAATAATTTGCCTTTCCAAAATTATTTTAACTTTTGTACAAAGAAAAGTCAACATAGAAGAGTAGTCAATTCAAAGATGAGATATTTTGGAATAAATAATATAATGTGTTAAACAATTTAACATTTTGCTCAGTGCATGAGATATTGCAGATATTCCAGGTCTTTACATAATCAAACGGACTATAATTTTAAAACTGGGATTTTTCCCAAATCCTGGGATTTAAGCCTGCTATCCTTGGAAATGCACATTCCAAAAGGCAAAACTTCAGCGAGTTACAAGGGGAATTAAAATTGTGAAGTTTTCGTCAATGGATCACTTATGTAAAATAAAAGTTATTCATAAAATGTGATTCTATTAAGAGACATAATTTAACAAAAAGAATGAAAAATTCTCTACATAGGTGAATACTTCTTCCATTTTTGGTCAAGAACAGCTGTGGCCCCAAATACTTGTAGCCATCTCTCCCCCAAGGAAAAGTATGGAGTTTACCTCTCTTGAGAAACCACATGATCACAGAGGGGGGAAAAAATCTATACATTCTTGCATTTGACACTGCCCTGGCAAAAATAGCTGGCTTTTTACCTAATCAACCTGTTGTTCTGCCTCACAATCCCCTCAATCATCTCAGTCAGCTCCTCAATCATCTCAATCAGCTCCTAAATCAGGTCATTTTAGGTCCACAGTGAAATATTAATAGAGAATAAAGATATGCAGGAGCACCTGGGTGGCTCGGTTGGTTAAGCATCTGCCTTCTGCTCAGGTCATGATCCCAGGGTCCTGGGATGGAACCCAGAGTCAGGCTCCTTGCGGAGCCTGCTTCTCCCTTTCCCTCTGTGCTTGCTCCTGCTCTCTCACTCAGTTTCTCCTTCTCTCTCTCAAATGAATAAATAAAATCTTAAAAAGAGAGAGAGAGAATAAAGATATGCAGTTTTTTTGTTGTTGTTGTTGTCTTAGTGAAACAAAAGTACCTCATAGAAAACAAGAATCAAGATTAAAGAGGAGAAAAATTTGGAAGACAAAAGATTATACAAAGGACTGATGAAGACTTTTTTTAAAAGAGGAAGAAACCTCCAATTAATACTCTTGGAGAAATTCAAAAAGAAGAATAGAGTAATATAAAAATGGAAATATTTCTAAGATAAAGTTTTAATACAACTTTTGGAAGATAGAGTTGAAGATATTGCCTATAAAAGAGAAACAAAAGAAAAATAGGTTAAAATTAGAAGGGGAAAGATGACACAGATCACCAATACAAGAAAGCCAAATTTGATAAATAGGAGCTTCAAAAAAAAAAATAGAATGGAAACAGAAGAATTTATATTAAAACACACACACAGAAAAATCATCCAAATTTGAAGGAACAAGTATATAGACTAAAAGTGACTATCATTCGGTTTAATTATTCAAACTTAAAAAAACTCAGAAAGCTTATTGCCCATGCAACATTTCTTAAGAAACTACTTGAGGATGTGCTCCAGCAAAATGAAAAAATAAACCCCAAAAAAGGAAGGTATGAATTAAATGTAGGAAAACACTACAGTAAGCCTAGGGAACAATTACTCCAAATTCAGGCAAAACACAGAGGACTTTGGGCAGAGAGATCTAAAAAAAAAGGGGGGGGCTATTTAGAATAATACACTGAAATATGTTTAAAGGGGGAAAAACAATATAATAGTACAAGAAGAATTAGAAACTCAGGAAACATAAACCAATGAAAAATAAGCTCTCAAGATAGGACATAGGTAGCTATCAAGACAGGAATAGTAGGTATTTTAACATTGAACATTACATCCTAAGACATAAAAACCGATGACGGGGCACATGGGTGACTCAGTCAGTTAAGCGTCATATCTTGGTTTCGGCTCAGGTCATGATCTCAGCATGGAGATCATGCTTGGGATTTTCTCTCTTCCTCTTCCCCTCTGCCCCTCCCCTTGCTTGCACTCCCTCTTTCTCAAATAAATAAATAAATAAAATTTTAAAAAAAATAAATAAAAATGAAATTGTGATGTAACTATATTAGAAGGATAGTCAAGGAAGGTCAGATGTAAGAAAACTAAATTGTAATTTAGAAAAATAGAATGTCAACTGATGGTATCTAAAATTAACAAATTGAGAAATGTGAATAGAAGCCTATCATTAAAATATCAGAAGAAATAGTCAAAAAATATTAACATTAGACACCCTAAAAGGAACATGACTGGGATGGAGTTAAGGATGGGTGGATAAATGTGTTTTGTTTTATTTCAGGCTTGTTAATACTCTTTAACTTTTCTGTTTAATTTAATTTTAATTTAAGATTAATTTCCTGACATTTTCAACCCCCTGAGAGTTATTGCATATGCTTCTTAAAGCAATGTAAAAGATCATCACGTCCTTTCTTTTAATAAGTCCTTTTCTAAAATACTTCATTTTTTGTTTCCTAAAAGAAAATCTCTTGTTCAGACACTACTATTTCACAATCAAATCTAACTTGAAGTAGCAAAAACACTTTACAATGTCCAATACATCTCCTCTCTTTCACTCTTTTCCAAGGCAACTAGATTGACAAAGAAATATTCTCAATCTATTTTTTTTTCATACAAAGTAGACAGGAAAATCCCCTAAACTTTTTCAAATCACATAATGGAAAGAGATGTCATTGGAAAGAAAACTTCTAGTTTCAGAACATTAGGTATTTCTATGGATTTATTTAGATCTACAAGATCTAAGGTAAGATAACTGCATTTGCTTTTATCCTCCCCTTGATGCAAACTTTTTAAGAGAATCTTTTAATATCAGATGATAGCCATCAAAGGATAGTGTTCTTTTCGAATGGCTGATTTTCTCTTTAATAGGGTAAATAATAGTTTTATCAATTTTAAGGCAGAAAAAAATTCTTGTTTAAATTAACTTTCTAGATATATAGGTAGCAAATATATTATCAACCACGGCATCATGTGCCTGGCACATAGCATAGCATATGCCTAGTAAATGGCAGCTCTCGGTATAACCTTTATCATCCTCCCAGATGATGCATCCCAAAGGATTATGAAAAATAGTTTTTAAAAAGCAATATATTGTGCATTTGAACATTAACATGTTGCTAGATTTTATGTTACCAAGTTCAGCTGTCAGGTGCCAGGCACATTCATACCAGTCTTCTACCTTGCATAATGCACTTTTTGAGTGGTAGGTAATCTATAGGTTTACATATATACTCACTTGCTATAATCAATAGTACTCTCATGTACAAAATTTCTAACTGGGAGGCCATATTAGAAACATTATATAAAGTGTGTCACATGAAGGAAGAGCAAAATAAAATGGTTTAACTTAAAATTGAAAGGAACTGTTGAACTCAATGAAAACCAAGAAAAATTCAACTGACTTGAGTTATAGAATCCTTAAAATATATTAAATTATGTTAAATTTGCTTACAGTTAATATATTTGAAGACTGTTCAGGAAAAGAAAATAAGTTTCCATTTTAATTCCTAACGTGACCAAAATAAGTTTCCATTTTAATTCCTAAAGTTCTATTTTGTGATCCATTAAGAAAATCTAAATGGAGTTAGTTTATTTATTTTAACACATACATAAATTCTCCATACATGACTTGTTCATAGCTGATTTATTTATCTCTACTGAAGAGGAAATGGACTATTTTTTATTTCCTGAGATGTTCTCTTCCTTTTAAAATATTTAAAAATTGATATATGTTAAATACCGACATATTACATATGTTACATATATAATAGGTAAGTTATATATATTAAATATGGCGTGTATTTTGTATACCTACATAATATACAGAGACAACTGCACACCTTTATCTTTGTATAATTTCACTTATCACAAATAAAAATATTAATGTATTATCATATAATGTAGTATAATATTATCATGTACCATCATAAATAAAAGCCTTTATAACCATTATGCAGGTCAAGAGAAGATATTTCCCATAACCAAGAATCTACCCTCTCAATTCCTATCTCCACCCTCCCCAAAGATAACTATTATCCTAACTTCTAACATGATAAATTGTATCTATTTTTGAGTTATATATAGAATCATGCAGTATGTACCCTTTTATGTCAAATTTCTTTTGCTCAATAATATATTTGAGGATTTGCTCATGCTGTCAGGTATAGTGGCTGTTTGTTCATTTTTACTGCTTTATGGTATTCCTTATATGATTATACCACAGAATATCTTACCGTACTATTATTGATGCCACTGGTTAAGCCCATGCTTTGGATTTAATCATGCTGCTATGAGCATTTTTGGATGTGTGTTTGGTACACTGGAACACACATTTCTCTTGGGTGTCTGCCTACAGGCTGAACTGCAGCATCAAAGAGAATGCATATATTCACTTCAGCAGATAATGCCAAAGAGTTTTCCCAAGTGGCTTATATTATATACCTGTTTTTAAAATGTCTTTCTGTATAATCTCAATCATAGACTTTTCTTGGCTCTCTTTGGTATTCAGATAATGGTTCTTAGCCTAGTATGCATAATAATTTAAAATATGATTTCATTTTACTGTTACCATTCTCACAGATGATACTTTAAACTGTTCTTGAGCTAGACAGAAGTTTTGTGGCATTCAGCATTCAAGCTACAAAGGGCAAAAGAAAATTTTTCTATCAAATATTGTATGCCATGCAGATGACAGGATCTGGTTCTTCTAAACAAACTAAAAGAAAACCTCCTTCTGACTGAAGCATAGACAAGAGGGGTGGTTTTTCTCCATTGGATGCAGGGTTATATATTGCACATCACAGTTCCCATTGTCTCCAATCCAAATTTCCACTACAGTCAAAAGCTACACTGCGAAACACAAATGGTGATTTTTAAATGCACACAATTGTAAAAATAAGCAGGCCCAACATGTATAAACAACCTTGCAAGTTAAAAAGCTGTATTTTTATGCATCAGTTCCAATTCTTTGTGTAAACTGCATAAAGAGAAGTGATTTATTTAGGAACAATAAGGAGTACTATGTTTATTAAAAAGCAATACCATCCTTCAACAACCATACTAAAAATTAAAAAAAAAAAAGAACATTTCAAATTCTGGAGTGTTAGGGTATTAAATTTCTTAATAAAATTAGAGTTGGCAAGAGTATGGAATAAAAATAATTATCAAAGATGGTGTATTTCATATTACCTATTTAAAATGTTTAATGCTTTTCATGGTGAAATACTTGCAGATACTATTACATTCAACAATATATTTTTATTTATTTTTTTAAAAGATTTTATTTATTTATTTGACAGAGAGAGGCACAGCAAGAGAGGGAACACAAGCAGGGGGAGTGGGAGAGGGAGAAGCAGACTCCCCACTGAGCAGGGAGCCCGATGCAGGGCTCGATCCTAGGACCCTGAGATCATGACCTGAGCTGAAGGCAGACGCTTAACGACCGAGCCACCCAGGTGCCCCTCAACAATATATTTTTAAAAAACACATTCACAATCTGTAACACAGATAAACTATAGGAAGAAGCAAATATTGATTTAGGTGCTGTTTGTTTCCTTTTTTTTTGGTATGCATAAGTGAGGTCTCTTTTCTGGCTCTCTTATGATGTTCCCATTTGTCACCAGCGATTGTTAGACTGGACACATGACTTTGATGATCTTAGAGCAAAGACACTGATAATTCTGATCAGCCTAAACTTATGTATATGTTTTTCAGGGGGAAGAGTGGGAACCCTGGAGATTTGATATGATCAAAATAACTCAACATCTGTGTTCTTGATTTGTACCTTCAAATAATATCACCTACATTTTTAACCTCTAAATTGGTATGTATGTATCCTTTAGTTAATATGTTTACATTTTTACTGATAAATGGTACATATTGAGTTCAATGTAGTTGTTCTCAGTTATTTTAAAAAGCATTAATTGGTTACTTTGGAGTAAATTCTATTTAATTTCTTATTTGAATAGATTCCTGAGTTATATTTCAAACAATTATGGCTTCATAATTCTCCCCAACAGAATACCTGATATACTTGTGCTTGGATAGAGTCTAATGACAACATTGAATGCTTATTACTTCATAAGCCTTATATCCTTACTTTTTCATAATCGTGTGACCCACTCTATCAGATTTTTGTATTCCTTGTTTTAATGTGCACAGGACTAAGGGCACTGTTTTCTGTTTTATACTCAGAAAACATAACTTTAGAGATTCTCATCATCGCTAGTAGGTCATCTCATCACCAGGTAGCACTTATATATGGACTCTTCTGCTGTAACTGAAATCTAGATGATGGAAGGATGAAAAACTCAAGGTCAAAATGATTACGTGCAGTTTCTGCTACTCAAGAAGTTGACACAACAAATACTGGTGCATACATGAATAATGAACTGTAAATGGCAGAACCTAAAACTAGACCCGCCCACTGAAATGGTAAAAATGCGGAGGAGATAAACAGAGCTCCAGCTTCTGCTAGGTTGTCCAGGCCAGTGTACAAAGCACACAGTAGCCAAACTAAGATAACTGTAAAAGGCATAGATGAGGTATCCATATTTTCTTGTTCTTCAAATGCACAAGATACCCCTCTCCCCTACCTTACTTTCCACTGTTGGCCTTGCCTCATACTCTTTCAGGAAACTAGAAGCAATGAGACAGAAACCCTCTCACATTCACAACAACTAATGGACCAAACTATCAGCATCTGTCCCAGACACTACTTTCCCTCCAGTTGCTAGGGATGAAACCATGCTCTTCCTATCAAAGACTTAGTTCTCCACATGTGGTCAATAAGTCTGTATCATAACCTCTCCCACCTTCTCAAGGACTCTGCCCTATTTGGATGCCTAGAGGATATCTCAAATTCAATATAGCCAGAGCAGAATTCTTTATTCCCTGGCCTTTCCTCCCTAAAAATCTTACTCTCCTCCCAATCTATTATTCTAGCATATTCAGTGATATCACCAGCTACATAACTGCTCAAGACCAAAATCTAGGATCTATCCTTAATTCTCCTTCCCTCACTACTTTAACTTTCTCCTTTTCCCCTCATCGCCTCCATCCAATTCACCAGTAAGTACTAGGATTCCACCTACCAAAATATCCCATACACGTCTGCTTTTTCTCATTTCCTTGAAACTCACCTTATGTGAACCATCATCGCACCTGGATTCCTACAGCTTGTTCTCCCTACCTCAGATCTTGCACCCCAATAATAAATCATCCATATGGCAACCAAAGAAATTTTTCAAAAATCTAAGTCAGAAATATGCCACATCTCTACTTAAACTCTATTTAGAAGAAAATGCAAATGTCTCTCCGGGTTTCCAAAGCCCTACATGCTCTGGCACCTGTCCACATTTCCAACAATTTGTTGTCTAGAATAGGGACATTCTATTTCTCTAACCCATACCTTCTATGCTCCAGCCATACAAGCATTCTTTTGGCTCCTGCAACATGCAGTTCTGGGTTCTTCCACTGAGTCTTCCCTGACTACCTTAATAGCTACCTCGTCATTCGCTATCACATTTTGCTATTTATTAAAATCTTTTTAAATAAAATGCCAATCACAGAGAAAAGCTGAAAGACCAGCGACATTTGGCTGTATCTGCTTTATCTTTAAAAGTGAATTTCATACCATAGCCTGATGGCCATAAATAATACTTCAAGAAGAAATGGGAATTTGCTGGTCTTTGAAGAATGAGTGCACTCTGTTTACATTGAAGGGGAAAGGGACATTACATACTTTTCTATTTAATGGAAACATTTAATATTTTATCATATATAAATAGTGTATCACTGATTCCAAATAAATTCTCCAAAATCTATATCCCATAGGCAAAAACATAATTAGTGAGGGCCAAGCACAGCAGGTTTGAAAATAACTTTGTCATTTATTTCATTTAATAAGCGAAAATACATAACTTTTTCAATGGAACATTTACTTTTTCTTTATGAACCATCATCTCAATGAACGAAAAAAACCAACCAACCAAACAAACAAACAAAAAATACAGTATATTCCTGTCCTTCAGTGAGCAAACATTATTTCCATTGTATCTTTCTGCTAGGACAAGAATCCATTATCTCTAATGAAACTGTAATAACTTAGAGACATGTAAAAATGATAACTGGCCATTTCTAGTAAATAGTCAAGAAACCGGAAGTATTCCCAAAACAAAGTCTCCTTAATGTCTAAAATAAATGTGTATTTTATCCATAGAAGGATCCTTTTTTTATAAATAATCTTATCAATTTTAATGATTTTAATTCCAAATTAAAGCAGTTTTGAAGAAACAAATTAAGGGTGATGACAGTACAGGAGTTTAGGATTATGCATAGATAGAGGTACACCATTCTAAATAAACCAACAGTGTGCAATGTGATCATTGTATTCAAATCAGAACTATAACAGTGAATGAGCTACAAAGATAGGTAAATGTATTATCTATAGTCTGTGTTTAAGAATGCGAGGAAGTGCAAAATATAGCTAAACAAATTTTAAGTGTTCTTGCTGAAAAATAATAGAAACATATTCCTTAAGGGCTGTGGAAAGCTGAGTTTTGAACCACAGTATTATCTTTGCTCTGCAGAAAGACAAGGTACAGTACAGAATTCCATGAAATGACTAAAATTAATCTTGAGAGTTTACAAGCAGGTTCTGAGTAGGAGGGGGCAAAAGGGCAAAGAAAATAAGCAAGAGCAGAGTAATCTAGTGCCTTATTTGTCTCTTTTTTTATTATTGTTATGTTAATCACCATACATTACATCATTAGTTTTTGATGCAGTGTTCCATGATTCATTGTTTGTGCATAACACCCAGTGCTCCATGCAGGACGTGCCCTCTTTAATACCCATCACCAGGCTAACCCATCCCCCCACCCCCCTCCCCTCTAGAACCCTCAGTTTGTTTTTGTCACTTTTTAATAAATTTTCTGTATTCAACAATGTTAAACCTATTCTTTCTACAAAAAAAAAATTTTTTTTTTCAGAGAGACAGAGAGCACACACAAGTAGGGGGAGGGGCAGAGGGAGAGAGAGAGAATCTCGAGGAGACTCCCCGCTGAGCATGTAGCATAACTCTGGCTCCGTCTCACCACCCTGAGATCACGACCTGAGTCAAAATCAAGAGTTGGATGCTTAACTGACTGAGCCACCCACGTGCCCCAAACCTATTCTGGTTTTTACAATTTTTATGTTACCAAATAAAATTTATGGAAAAAAAAAAAGAATGGTAAAAGAGCCTTAGCACACTTAGAAGTCTGTCTACTCATCATCTTTCTCCCTTCACCACTTAAAATAAATTACCAGGCACGTGTTAACAAATATACCAAAAATATATTTTTTAAAGATTTTATTAATTTATTTGTCAGAGAGAGGGAGCAAGCACAAGCAGGGGAAGCAGCAGACATAAAGCAGGCTCAGTGCGCCCTGAGTTGGCTCAGTTGGACCTGAGCCAAAGGCAGATGCTTAACTGACTGAGCCACCCAGGCATCCCTACCAAAGATATTTTTTAAAAAAGGAACTGGATTTGGGGCACCGGGGTGGCTCAGTCAGTTAAGCAACTGGCTCTTAATTTAGGCTCAGGTCATGATCTCAGGGTCAGGATGGAGTCCCATCTTGGCGGGGCGGAGGGTGGGGGGGTCGTACACTCAGCAGGGAGTCTGCTTCTCTCCTTCTCGCCTTCCCCCTGCTCATGCTCTCTGTTTCTCTCTCTCTCTCAATTAAATAAATAAGTCTTAAAAAACAAAGGAACCAAATTTGTTGAGAAGCATTCCTACTAACCCTAAAAGTCCTGGAGTAAGCAGCTGTAGGAGAAACAGGTGATCTTAGAATAGGAGATTTTAAGAAAAATCTCTGTGAATGTCTTTTCTTTGCTCAGTCTTGATATCAAGCACAGTAGGGACAACTCTGATACTTGGAAAGACTCAATGATGGACAAACCACAGGTGCACAGAATGCAACTCCTCTCCATTAGATTGGAGCCTAAACTAACTGTATGAATACTTGGGAAGACATAAGAGACAAGTCACAGTAATTTCATGTGTAAAGGGGATGGGGGCGGGGCTCAAGGCTACCAAATTGAAAGGCTTCTCCTCATGAGGAGCTTGTGTAGCATTTCTTATTCCCTTTACCAAAAGAGCAGGGACTTGATGTTGCAAATGACCAGTGCCTACCAAGTTACCACCAAAATGATGTATGCGGTTAATTTCAGTTACTCTTCTGAAAGCAGACCTATATGCCTTAATAGCTGAAGGCTCTATTAGTGAAGGATAAAAAGAAAGAGTAGGAGGGAGGTAAAAAGAACAGCAAGGAGGTCTGCAAAACAAAATGAGCAAGGTGGGCTATTCTCCAGATAGATAAAGAAGATTAAGGATAAATCTACTTTTCTCATAAATAAAATTTGAATATCAAAAATGAACACTTGAATATATAGGGATATATGGATTTACGTGTATGTATAGGTAAAGATATAGGAAATAAGTATATTAAATAAAAAGTCATATAATGCTTGCTTGAACTCTAGAGCATTCACCTCCCCAGGAGAACCCCAAAACATCTGAATTTTTTGAGATTTTACTTCAGGGAAAACACATATTTAGACAACCAGGAATGATGGATTGCATAAAGTATGTATTACCATGAAAATAATAAAGTAAAAAACTACATTTCCTGCCTTCCTATTCACCCGTGAATGTTTCTACCTAGTTTGCCTTAATGTGAAATATCATAATATGCCAGGAAGAGAGGAATGAATTCCACATTATGACCTGAGTCACTTTTCCCTATTCAAAACAGAAGAAAGACACACTGAATTTAAATAGATCATGAAAGTTTTTAAATCTCTTCTCTCTTGAAGAGAATTTTCTAGATAAGTGAAAATTGATTTCCTCAAATCCACTATGTACGTGCACATTTGCTACATGAAATTCTAATTATCAGAGATGTATCCTCCGTTTTACCTGAACCAAAGAGGGAAAAAAAAAATAAAGAAATATCATACCCTTCCCCTCTTTTCAAGCCTGTTTGGTAGGGAGGCTTTCGATGGTGCTGTATTTCTGGAAGAAAACTGTCCTGGCTTCAGTGCATGTGTGATCACTACCCAGATTTAGAAAATATAAGTTGGTACCAAGATATACGTGGGTTCATTCCAGTTCACCACTTAGAATTAACCTCTTTGGCTATAAAAAGACTTTTAAATCTTTTAAACAAACCCCTTCAGTAACCAGTTTAAAACTGATTTATTATTGTTGCCACACTGTTTCTGACAAGGAAACCTGCAATAATCTCCAACAGCTGCCGACCAACAGGTGCTGCTGAACGACTTTGAAACACGGAGCCATAAGCTAGAATCAATTTCGTCTCCTCCACGGTTACAATCAGGCAAGAAGAACAACTGGAACATTTTTAATCTTAACTTTAATATCCTTCAAAAACAGAGGGAGAGAGAGAATCTCGAGGAGACTCCCCGCTGAGCATGTAGCATAACTCTGGCTCCATCTCAGGTAGGAAACGGGACCCCGCCGTATAATCAAGAAAGCACACTCCCTGTCATGATAATTGTTCTCCAGAGCCGTGCATTTTAGGAGTTACATATAAATATCCCTACAGGGAAGGTCATCTTCAGAAATCAGAACACAGCTGGTAGGCAGTCAGAATTGCATTGTATATATAAAGACTCACTCTGTGCCCAGATATCATATTCAAGGGTTTAAATTTTAAGAAGGGCTCGTTTGCAATCTATGAACATATATCAAGGCAATTTAAATTCCTTTTCTCCTCTTGCCCTGAATCTACATTCACATCTTTTCCTTCTAACTGCTTCTATCTTTTTGAAAATGGACATTTGAGAAGCCACAAAAGGTCAAATATTTAATTAATGACTTCACACTTTTTCAAAAAAATTATTTCTTCATTTTTCTGAAGACTTGTTCTAAATGTCTATTTTCAGTCCAGATTTTTGAATTAAGCACATTTTGACTTTTTTAAAATAGCTATTTTAATTAGAAGAGAATGTGGAATATTTGTCAAAATTCTGAGGTTTTTGAAAAACTAATCACAATAGTCATGTTTCAAAGAGTCTGAGCCTTAATTCCAAAGTGGTTGGAAGAACAAAAAGAGAGAGATTCTTAAATGCTTGAGAGCCTGCGGTCTGGGTGGGAAGATAATTAACTTATTTCTAGGTGGCGCAAGCATTTTATAAAATTTTTTTATATTAAGTCTTTATTGGACTAAACAGGTAACATCTATCCTCGCTAAAGACCCTCAAGGGTGATTAGTTCCCCATCACCACCAGGGGAGGTCCCAATGGCTGGATTTTTTTTTAACTGTAGTTGGTAGAGATACTAGTGTGTTCAATATGAATGAAAATATTCTCTTATAGGAAAGTATTTGTTTTATAGTGAAAGTGCTAAAATCAGCCTTTTTTATCTAGGTCTTTGGATTTTGCATGCTAAAAGAAAAATCATAGACCACACTGCAATAAGCACACTACATCCTGGGTACAATATGTGTTTGTGGTCCCTAACATGTTTTCCAGAAGATTAAGTTGATTCTGTGTGAATCATTTGGAAAATTCCTACAAATGATTCTATCCAAAAAACAATCTCCCATCCTGCCAAAGTTCCTGGCAATACACAGATCCTGACTATATCACCATTTCAGGAATACTGAAAGAGGTAGCAAAAAATGAAAGGATTATACATTCTTCAACACACATTTTTGCCAACATTTCTTTCCTTGTGAAAACAGGGGTGTTTTTTTCTGCATCTAGGTTTATTTAATAAAGAATAAAAATTTAGTAAAACAAGTGCTTTGATAGCCGACTATTTAAAATACTAATTAGGAAAAAAAATACTAATTAAGGATGTATCTTTGGATTCTTACAGACCTGAGATCAAATACCAGCATACCTCTCAGTCTTTCGTTGGTATAATAAGACTAACAATATTTCAGCTCTCCCAGGGTTATGATTAAATTGGATAATGTATGTAAATTACCCAACAGTGATAGAACTCTTGTCTCCTGTGTGGCTTTGTACTCTTCATTTTCAGTACTGGAAGAAAATGAACATCTCTTACCTTCGCTAACTTTAATTTTTTTTTTTTTTAAGTTCAGCAGCCTTACATTATCTTATATCCCAAAGGAGTAATCTTAAGATCAAAAAGATGGACAGCAACTCTTACATCAGTGGAAGCACGCAGGGCTTCTGCAAGCTCTGGCACAAAGATTAATACCAGCCTCTGAGGTGGCATCAGTGTCCCATGGTGCAGTTAATGATACCATGTGCAAGAGCAAAATAAGCATGTTGTCATCATCTTCCACGATTTCAGTCCTGAATTACCCTGTGTTGTGAAAGTTCGTTCTTTTCGTTTGTACCAGGAAGTTTCTCGAGGATGTATTTCATTAGGTGTTAAAACTGCCCATAAAATCTGACAACTGGTGTCAGCATCGCTGCTGGGAAGCCAAGAAAGCCCACCATAGCAGGTTGCATGAAACACCAGCAGCATCTCCTCAGTTGATGAATCAACTGCACCCCAAAAACAAACTAATCAACACAAACCATTTTACTGGCAATACATTTGTGTTCTTGTATTTCAAAAAAAGGCATCTGAGGTATGCCTGATGTGTAGCGGCTCTTGGGGAAAAAATGTCAGCCTAAAATGGAGAAAGCAGGCTTTTAATAGTTCTAACTTATTGCTTCATCAGAAGAGCACTGGTCAAAGAGGTTCCTTTCACTAAATCTCCATCAGGGAATAGAATGCTAGACCAACTACTGGTGATAGTTACATATATGTGACAATGGTTTGGTTTAATTCCATTTGAGCCCACACATCTTCATCAAAAAGCATGAATCAGACACGTAAGTTGAAAAAAAAAAAAAAAAAAAAGTTTCATTTGTCTTTTAAATAGGTTTCAATGCCATGGTGGAATTACTTTTTAAAAGCCATTTAATATGGATGCGTTGATATCATCTAGAATCCCCAATGCACTTAATATGTTTTAAGAGCCTACTATGTACATGGCATACAATCTATTTGCCAAACACTATGGGGTACACAGGGGACACAGGTGACAGACATAGTCCCTATTTCCAGGAGCTCACTCCGCAGTGTAGGAAACAGCAACAGTCGTGCCAAGAGAGGCCTAGGATCCCTCATACTCTGCCTTTCCCCAGCGATCTCTCTGAGCTTCCCTATAATAATATAAATGAGTTTCCCTATAATTTATAAATATAAATGAATATTTATATTCCCATAAATATAATCTAAGTAAAACACAGATCTGCCAATATAGATCTTAGAGACAGGTCTCCTTGGCCCCCTTCTACTAGACTGCTTCCTCTCAGCCCCTCTGCACAGCTATCCAGGCCCATGGTGGGAAACATACACTTAAAGTCTTCAGTGGCAATATTCATGCGCTAAATGATGGAAAGGCAAAGACTCGGTAGCCCAAAGTGGTGACTGGTGAGGGATTCAAATCTCAGGGAAAACTTGAGGAAATTCTTAAAAGGTGAGGACACATTATGCATGCAAATACTGGGAAGTTTAGGAGCAGAGAGGCAGAAGAAAAAGCATATGGCAAGTTCACTGCACAATAACTGCAAGGGGCTCATTCAGCCTGCCAGGAAGAGAGCGCATCAATGGGAGAAGTGTTAAGGATTAGATTGGCCTGAGAAGCAAACACCAGATTGTAAAGGGGATGCAGGCCTTATTGAACGTTTCTGCATACATTTTAGATTGGAGTTCAGGGGAGTGCTACAGGGGATGAAGCAAGAGTGACGGGAGGAGGGGAGGAGCAAGGAGAGGGTGGGCAGATGACTAATGTAAGAAGCTGTTAAGAAATCAGAAATCGAGGGAAGAAATACTTAGATTCTGAATGAAGGTACTGGCTGTCAGATTGGAAAGAAGCAGAAGGGTTTTTAGAAAGATGTCAGAGGCAATACACCCAGGACTGGGTGGCTGATCTAGAAGGTGACTAAAAGAGGGCTGCACGGAGTGGCTTGTGATGTGGACAGGTTGGTGAATGGGGCTAATCACAGAGATCAGGAATACAGAGGAGAGATGAGAGATCTCACTGCTTAGTGCCTGACCGCTAAGATCCAGACAAGTATGTCTAAGTCAGGTAAAACAAAACAAAGTCAAGATTATCACTCATTTCTTCCTGAAAATATCTATTGACACAAATGGTAAAAAGATACTACACTCTATCGAAAAGCAGTTTACAATATCACACTAAAATTCTACAGAAGCATAATGCAAAGAACAATACCATTTCCCATATGTGGTAATAACTACAAATGACACTTCTCTGGTTCTCACTGAAGATAGCATTTTAAAGATTGTACAAGTCGGTTCTTATCTAGTCTGTGATGTTTGCTGCCAATGTTGTTTGTTTGATAATTTATTTATTTATTTATTTATTTATTTGAGAAAGAGAGAGAGTGTGTGTGAGCGAGGGGCAGGGGCAGAGAAAGAGGAAGAGAGAGAATCTCAAGCAGCCTCCACACTCAGCATGGAGCCCCAGGCAGGGTTTGGTCTCACAACCCTGAGATCATGACCTGAGCCAAAATCAAGAGTCACACATTAGCTGACTGAGGCACCCAGGCACCCCCACAATGTTATTTATTTAATTGTAGATTTATTTAATACTAATCTAAACTTTATGATAAATGCTTAACCCTAGGCTTTGCCATCAGAGACACTGACAGATGCTTTCCAATCTTAGAGTTCTTAATTTTTTATTACTAAAAACTAGGAATAATTACATCATACTTAACATATACTTTAAAGATACAATAAATGGCAAACAGTGATTTCTGAACAAGAAGTATAAAAATAGAGAATATCTGAAAATATTATCTTCCCAAACAAAAAATAATAATAGAGTTAACAGGTAGTTAAGTAAATATACAAAAAGACAGAGATACAAAAATTATATATATAGGGGCACCTGGGTGGCTCAGTCGTTAAGCGTCTGCCTTCGGCTCGGGTCATGATCCCGGGGTCCTGGGATCGAGCCCCGCATCGGGCTCCCTGCTCAGCGGGAAGCCTGCTTCTCCCTCTCCCACTCCCCCTGCTTGTGTTCCCTCTCTCGCTGTGTCTCTCTCTGTCAAGTAAATAAAATCTTTAAAAAAAAAAAAAAATTATATATATATATATATTCTTGCCCTGAGTTGAGACTTCATTGGCTCAATCTATAGACTTTTAGAGTAAATGAAAAACTTTTCCAGAATAAAAATACTGTAATTTATTCCTCCAAAAGCAATTCTCCCTGTGTTTAGCATAGGAGCTAGAATTTGATTAAAATTGGATAATTACTATTTAATTACTTAACATATTTGAAAGTAATGAGAGGTCAAAAATTTACCAATATCCATCACAAATCTAACCTCGGGGGTCACCATAAACACTGAGAATAAACTCTGGGAAAAAAATAGCATTTTTACATAAAAAGAACAGTAAGATCATAACCTATAGAAGTTTTTATTCAAAATAAAATAAAATTTTCTCACCAGTATCTTTTTTCCTTTCCAAAACAAATGTCTGAAAACTCAGGTGTTTTAGAAAAAATTTTGTATGTTTGTGAGGAATCTGATAATTCTATAAGGTTTTACTTTAAAATTAAATCACATAAATTGAAGCCATGATGAATTGGGGTCAATAAGCACTAACTATAAATATGTCCTGAAATACATTTAGTGGGAAATGTGTTAAATGCCAATTGACAGAATATTATGAAGTGTCAATAGGATATTAATTAATAGTATTTATGACGGCAATAATTAAAAGTGTTCAAAATATGAACATTATACTATAATAGCATGTAACAGAATTAGAAATAAAGCCACAAAAGAGGAAAATTACATTGTTCCTAATTTGCAGATTAAAATCAAAGCAAGTAGGGTGCCTGGGTGGCTCAGTCGTTAAGCATTTGCCTTTGGCTCAGGTCATGAACCTGGGGTTCTGGGATCGAGCCCCGCATCAGGCTCCCTGCTCAGCGGGAAGCCTGCTTCTCCCGCTCCGACTCTCCCTCCTTATGTTCCCTCTCTCGCTGTGTCTCTCTCTGTCAAATAAATAAATAAAATCTTAAAAAAATAAAATAAATTTAAAAAAATCAAAGCAAGAAAAACAAGAAACTGAAGTTACAATTTAGTTAATGGATTTAAGTCAATTTATATTTACTGAGAAGACAACGTTAGTCCCTGACTAATGCACAGTCCACAAAACAAACATGATCCCTGTTCTCACAGAGATACATTCTTGCTAAATTGCCCAGAAATACATGTGCTTGTGAGTCCTGAGTGCTGAGACATGCTTTTATTTTAAAGGAAATGGCCACTATCATCATACTTCTGATTTGGAAGCTTAACTTTCTAAAAGCCTTCAAGACCTTGCAATAGGTTACATGTGGACATTTTGGGGTTTTTTGCCGCTACTACCAAATAAGTTCCCACCCTCCAAAAAGCTCAGCTAATTTGAACCTTCTACCATCGGGCTATACCATCTATTATATCCCCCATCACGTTCATAAAACCACCTTCCAGTCATGGATTAAAGTCACGGTTGATGGTTCACTATCTTCTTTCCTACCTCTCCTTGGATAACCGCAAAATCTACACCAGTGACATACGCCAGCATTCAGGTCTTTGACTTCTTCATTGACTTCTTTACACCTGTCCATCTCAGACACCCACTCTCATGGCTCCTCCTTAGGCTTGGCATCCACATCATCCATCTGTCTGTTCACTCAGTCTTGCACCACATGGCAAGTCTGGGTTTTTGGTCTCATCCATCACCTACAGCCTGCTGTCATTCCATCCTCCCTGGTTTAATGATTCCATGATCCATCACTGAAATAGCTGCATTACAAACCCCCTCAAGTCCTTCCTCTAAGAAAGCTGCTACATCCATTAAAACCCATTGGAAAATTTTAACATCTTATCACAGGTATGAACTGGTGAATAGCCAGCTCATGTCTACAGTTCCAAACTTGAGTCCTATTATTATTCATCTCCCTTACTTTACCCTAGCCATACTAGTTAATTCTGGAACTCACCAAACCCTTTCTTACCATTGTGCCTAGCCACTTGTTTGTTCTGCCTGATGAGCTTATTTCCCCAACTCTTGACATGCCTGTCTCTTTCTCATCCTTCTTATCTCAGGGGGACTGTACCTCCACAAACAGCTTTCTCTGACCATCTCCTCTAAAATAACCTGATACAACTCCTTCTATTGCTTTGCCCTGTTTATTTCCTTCAGAGCACTTATCATATATATAATTACATTATTTAATTATTGACTGGCTATCTACTGCATTAGACTTACAAGCTACATAAAGACAAAGACCTCCCCTGTTTCGTTCACTTTCATATTATTAGCAAAGAACGAATTCATATACAAATTAATAGAAAGAATAAATGGAAACGAAGAGAAGAGTAAGATTTGGCTATATACCTGTCAAAAATCTAAAAACAGTAAAGAAGAAAGTGCAATATTTAGCCATCCATACCAAAAAAAATTAGTACATACCAAGTCTACTAATTATGCTTTTATTTTGTTTGATACAGAAAAGTTAAACCATATAAATGCTTTTTTATGTAAAAACTGGTCATAACTGACATAAAAATTGACTAAAAAGAATAATCAATAAAATAGGATGATAACATATAATTAGGAAAACGATATTTGAATTCAATTTTTAAAACCTGAATTCAAAGTAACATGAAAAACAAAGATAGAACCCAAAAACTCAGCTAAAGGAGAATCAGATTTAAATTATTAAATAACAAAAAAGGGCGCCTGGGTGGCTCAGTTGGTTAAGCGACTGCCTTCGGCTCAGGTCATGATCCTGGAGTCCCGGGATCGAGGCCCGCATCGGGCTCCCTGCTCAGCAGGGTGTCTGCTTCTCCCTTGGGCCCTCCCCCATCTCATGCTCTCTCTCTCTCTATCTCATTCTCTCTCTCAAATAAATAAATAAAATCTTTAAAAAAATAAATAAATAAATAAATAAATAAATAACAAAAAAAATGCTAAACCATTCTAGTTAGAATGAATTCTGAGATTCACAGATCATTAAGTAATCGAATGTGTCACTGAAGATTCACAAATCTAAGGAATCACGGGATTTCTCTACTAATTATCTAGTTCTTATCAATACTTCTCAACTTCATCCTACAGAAATCTTTTTTTTTTTTAAGATTTTATTTATTTATTTGAGAGAGAGAATGAGATAGAGAGAGAGAGCATGAGGGGGGGAGGGTCAGAGGGAGAAGCAGACTCCCCGCTGAGCAGGGAGCCCGACGCGGGACTCGATCCCGGGACTCCAGGATCATGACCTGAGCCGAAGGCAGTCGCTTAACCAACTGAGCCACCCAGGCGCCCCATCCTACAGAAATCTTAAGTACCCAAGTATATATAGTATTATGCTAAGTATAAAAGAATTATGTTTAATAATATGTAATCTGACATATAATATCAATAAAAAGTTCCATCCACAAAATAACTTCTATTGACTATATATAATTTGATGTGATAAACTTTTACATGTATTTCATTCTCTCTGCTCAAAAAACTATACCCATGAAGATACTTTTTAATTATCTCTAAATTTCTACAGAGTAGAAGAATGTATTAGATATTATATTAGATTCCTATAATAAATGCAATTTAAACAAATAATCTTGACAAAATATACAGAACTTACATTCAGTTTTACCTCCAGTTTCAAAGATGAAACTATATAGGTTCAATCAAAAAGCATTCAAATAAATATTGATCCAAACTACTATAAGGAACTCAATGTGTATAAACTCTAAATGTATCAGATTCTATGTATCTAGCATCCCTTTAGCATGGGGAATATAAACTCTGGCCTACTGTCCAGAAGTGGTTCCATAATCTTGGTGTGATACACTAAAAATATCTTCTTTCACAAATTTGGACCATTTAGCTAGTTGGAAACTAAGCTAATAAAATGGTATATACCCCCAAATCCTTGGAGTGCTCCTTGAAATAAAAGTCCCTGCTATTCCTTGCTCTTCCTACCTGTCCTTCCCACAAAAGTACAGAGGTGTAATTATCCCACAAAGATTCCTAATCCATTCTTTTGATTTAGATCATCAATTTTCAGCAGTTTCATCCATCACAATCCATTATGCATTATTCCTTAAAGCTCTTTTGTTACAGATATGTAATTCTGTGGTTTGTGGCATTGACATAACATTAACTCTTAAAATGCAGTTCTAAAAACCACTCCAGTTTTCAAATATAATACTCCCACTCACTTGAAATTATGCCACCAGTTTCTTAAAATCATACAGTATTTTTCAAAAAGCCCAAGCTGATTAGTCTTTAGTTCAAATATCCACAGTTTGGACCTTTAATAATTCACTGGATTTAAGTATCCTGTGAAGTTTTCTTTTTGCATCAGTTAATTATTGTAATTAAATGAGAAGAATCAGGTGGAACTAAGAGATTATTCCTTTCTTTGATTTGTTTTAGAAACATTGCTTCTCTCTCTTTCACACACAAACACACACACACTGTAAAGCTTTTATTGAAAGAAAAACTCTTCCTCCTACATCAAAAAAGCCTACATATATTCTTCCATGTAGCCACAACAGTCAGCCATAACAATGCATATATTAGTGTTGTGTTAATTTTCAAAAAAGTGAGAGCAAGGATTCAGGTAGAGTGTCTTTCATGCATTTACTGAGGAGCCCACACAAAAAACAGAATGGAAATGTACAACTAGCCTGTAATGATGTGTGTAACACATTCTCAATACAATATGTATAAAATCTAACATATACAAGTAAATTTGAGTGTAAATTCCCCATCCCCTTTTGAGTTGCCTAGCAACACAGAGGCACCAGGAACCACTGTCAAGACAATGTTACTGAAATTTGTGAGAAATAACTGTTCACTCATTGTTAAGTCAGAACCTATCTACATTACATCTAAATTCTTGATGGATATTTTTCCAGTTTCTGCTGGTCAGTGACATTTCCATATGGAAAAAAGGGGCTTTTTTTGTTTTCTTTTCAGCTTTCCAGTCAGAATGTTTGTAGCATGATCAATGTATGTGGTTGTTGTGATTTAAAATAAATAATCCGTGGCACTCACCGCTGGGGTTAAGTGATTTCATCTACAGAAAGATTTCATGATGTATCTCAGGGATGGTTCTCACTGACAAGTAGAGAAATTAAGTAGGACCCATGATATATTTGGCAGATGATACTCAAAATATTTTTACTTAAAAAACTCAGCTATCATAAATGAAATTTCCATTCTTCTTTGGGATAGCTCTGTCCATAACTGAGAATTGGACCCAGCTTCATTTATATTTTTTCTCTTCATACTAGTATATTCAACGAGATGACATACATAAAGTATCTACAATAAAACCATCAATAACAAGTGAAAACAGAAAGGACAAAGCCATATGGGAAAACCGAAATGTCATCACACAAAATAAATATAATTGGTGTCTGCCTACTCTGACCTAGCTAATCAGGAATTCAACTCTTCATTCTCTCCACTACACAGTCAGGCAATTGGATACTATAGAACACAGACATTTTATCTAAATTTAAATATGAAAGCATGCTGTATGTGTGTGTATGTGTATGTGTATGTAGTTCTCTTTAAATGCCAATTCCTGAGTCCCATACCCACATACCCAGAATTGAAAAAAAAAAAGATTTTTATCAAAAATGATAATTATGTGAATGCCTTGTCAGTTGCAGACTATTTCGAATATGCAACATTGCAATGTTGGTACTGGGTAGTCAGCTTGGCTAACTTACTTGCTGCTGATGACTGAAGTCCAAGCACAGATTTCTGTCCCTACAAATTTCAAACTGCATTACACACCTTTGAGATTTCTCACAAATGTCTGAAACTGAAAAAGGTACAACTGTAAATGCTAAATCTATAAATGCCAAGTCTCCATCACTGCATGAGAATTTTTTAACAGTTAATCCTATCAATTATCCTAGACTATAAGCTATAATATTAAAAGAGCTAAGAAGTGCACATATAAATGTTCTCTGTCCATAAAATACAGTGGCAAATCTATGCTTTGATTTAAAATAATGTGAACATAAAAGAAAATTACTAGGCTATGAATGTATTTCCCAAGGTAATACTCAAAGGAACCTAATTCCAGGATTTTGAGTTCACTGGAAATTAAACACATGTAGAGACATCAAGAGCCCAGGGGAAATACTTATGAAAATTAAAACTTGAATGGTCAGTTTGCCCAAACAGCTCATCATTTAATTAGATATGTAATTCCAATATCATTTTATTTTGTTCTATAATAGATTTCATTGCCAGCCATAAGTTTCACCTAAAGAATTTTTTAAAGAAGTTAGCAACTGTCACAGACTTTTATATCTTAACAAAACAGCAAGAGTTTTTTTAAAATCATCCTTTTTACTTCACTGTTTAATACAAGAAGCAGATTGCTTTATCTTCTTCAATTTATTGTGAGGAATTCTAAAATGAGTTTTTATGACAAACATGACTGTATTTTACTTTGAAAAATCTGTAAAGCAAATATGAAAATGTTTTTGCTTCCATAATAGATTGTAGCAGTTTCATCCATTTACATGTAAGGGAGGACAAGTTTCACCAAAAAAAATAGCAATAGTGTTTCATATTTCGGGACTGCAGAACAATTTTGAGATCAACAGTAGAAGGAAAAGGGACTGTGTTAGTTGATGCACATTTCTATTTGTAAGCCAGTCATCACTGTCAGGGGAAAAAAAAAAGAAGGGAGCAAATCTAGGAGAATAAAATAAGCTTCCCAATAGGATGCTGTTCTCAGGGAAAAAATAATAAAAATCCCAAGAAGGTGATTTTTTCTCCCTTTTATGGGACAGATTGTGCAATACCCCCAAATCCTAAGAATTTACTCTTTGAATCAAAATCCAACCTAAATGATCATCTCTATGTTTATATTTGTTTAAATTGATTGGATCACAATCTTCTGTCTGACACTAAAGAAACAACGATGGAACTGTCCCCTTTATAATGGTTAAAAAAAAAATATCCACCATTCTTAGCTCTGGGTAGTTTTTGCAACTTTTAAATATAGGGATGCATGCTGATTGAAATATCCTCCTCATTATATAAAAATATAAAATATAGTGTGATTTATGGCTGTATTGACAAGTTACCACTTGCAGCTCAAAAACATTTTTAGCTCATTTGTTTTAGGTCATAAACATGCACACAATGAAAGTATTTCAGCTTAAAGCTTTTCAACAAACAATGAACTCTGATTAAGGCAAGATAAATAAGAGTCGAAGGGGCCTACTTGAAAACAAAACAAAAATACAAACTAGTCTTTTACTATGTGCTTGGCTTAAGGCAAACTGATAAATATTTAATCGCTGTACCACAAAGAAGTCCACTTCTTCCTAGATGCAAAACTCTATGGGGTGCCATTACCTCTAGCTGTGGACCCAGAGCTTCCATTTACGGGATCTACTATAATAGGAAGTTACAGCACAGAACAACTTGTTAGGAGGTCTGGCGGCCAGCCAGGCTCTAAATGCATATTCACATTTGAAGATGTAGGTTTTCTTTGTTAGACACATTTATGAGATGTTTCACATGCATCTCATTTGCTGTTTTATTCCTACGAGTTAGAATAAAATGGTCTCCCATTAAACCATAAATAATCAATAATTAAAATAATTGCTTCCTGCAGGGAATCAGTAGGAAATACCGAAGAGGATAATATTTTTTTCTAAAACAGTGCAGGCCAAGGACCTGAAAAACAGAAAGAGCTCACCACATATTGTGTGTGGTGGAAGCCTGATAAATACAAAGCTGAGACAAAGTTACATAAGATACCCTGGCTGCTGATAGAGTCTTGCGCTCGCTTGTAACAGTGGCCATAATAAAGAGAAAACATTTTTAAATAATACATATTTATAACTACTCTTTGTTCTATTCATCAAATTCTCTAGAAAACTGGTTTTTGTAAATATCGACAAAGCCTGAGGTAAACTTACACATACTACGTTACAGTTTATAAGCACGTACTATGTGCCAGGCCCTTAGTATCTATTATCTCCAATCCTTAGGACAGCGTTGCAAGGAAGAGATTTAATAGACGGAGCACCTGGGGCATGAGAAGAAAATGTCTTGCTTTCTAGTAGCCCGGATAAAAAATGTACATCAGGAATTTCCGTGCAAATTCAAAGGCTTATGCTTACATAGCCTAGGCAAGCTATTTGAATGCTGTTTTGTCAATTGATGCTTTATAAACTGAGCATAAATGGCACCATGCCTAATTGCACTTAAAAAAACAAAATAAATAAACAAGCGAAAACTAAAGCTCACATGATTCTTCCCTGCATTTCTCCATCCTCATACTTTATATTGGTTTTTACAATTTTTAAAATGTAAGAACAAATGTTTCACATGTGTGTTCTTTACTACCATTCAGTTGTTAGAACTTTGGAGGATGGAGCCCTATTTTCAGTCATTTGCTTACACATTTTAAGTTGAAGAATCAATAAGCATGTTCAACTACATATTACAGAATTAGAGAAGCCAGACTGAAAACACAATCCAAACTTCTGGAAAACCATGATTTTTAAGCAACCCAAATCCAGATGCCACCACCATTCCATACTCTATAGAGTGTTATCATGGAGACAAATATTCCTTTGCTGCTCTAGAAACTCAATATATGTTACTTCATAAAATAATTTTGTCCTCTTTCTCATTTAATTGCCTAGGAAAGGATAATTTCATTTTTATTCAGTACCCTATTAATTTAAATTGAATCTAACAGACTTGTTTAAATGAACAATTTTAGCCTAAAGAAATTTCTGAGTTTTCTACATCAAATACCTCAGTCTTAATTTATTTGGCTCATCTCAGATGAAATGTAATCTCCATCAACATAGGAAATAAATGTAAAGAACCAAATTTCTCTGTCCTATGATTTTCAAAAGGAAAAAAAAAGCTCTTCATTCAGTCTAGATTCTAGCAACATATGAGAACCCCAACAACTGACCATTTAATTGTCCAGGTAATGCTTACGTAGGGCTGAGCTCTCTACTACCTGAGCCCTCTGGTGTCCATCGTACACGTTTTTCCAATGCCTTAGTCTCATACTGGCCTAGCAGGTTTTGCTTAAAGAATAACATTTCCTTAGTGAAACATTTACCCAAATAAATATTTTTATCTGTGTTTGATTTTTTTTTACTGAAAATACATTTTATAGAGAAAATTAAATGTTATTTACCCAAGATCACATATCCATAGCCTCTGTGTTCCTTTTGGCATTGCTAAGGCTATTTTATTAACATCGAGTGGACACTTTGATCTTCTCCATTACGTTTGCATGGTTATGTCCACTCTTAAAAGTCTTTCACTTGTGTTTCTAAGATCTCAGGGGCCGATTATCAGATCAAATGCTCAACAGTACATGCACAAATAAAATATTACAAGATAAATAAAATAAAACCAAGCAATGACTTAGGTGGATAGACCCTTTAACCCAGGGATAGAAAATCCCTGATTTTCTTTTAAAAAACAAATGTAGGGGGCACCGGGCTGGCTCAGTTGGTTAAGTGGATAACACTTGATTTTGGCTCAGGTCACAATCTCAGGGTCATGGGACCGAGCCCCACGCTGGGCTCTGAGCTGGCCGTAGAGCCTGCTTAAGATTTTCCCTCTCCCTCTCCCTCTGCCCCTTCCCTTCCCTCCCTCCTCTTAAAAAAAAATGTAGTGACACAATCTGAAAATGCAGCTTCCAGTTGTAGTCAGTACCATTCTTCTCTGAAACAAGAGAGTGAAGTAATATGAAAGTACATGTTTAGGTGAGTCCTCAACTGAGGTTAGTTCTCTGGTTAAGCTACCTTTCTTGCCTCTCACACTGGCAAGAGACCAAGTAAGGGTCATTCACTCAGTCAAAAAACATTACATGATCAGTAAGTGCCAGGCACAGATCTAAGCCTGGGAACATGTGGATTGTTAAAACGGAGTGAACCAGAGACCAGTATTGAGAGCAGCCTGTTCTTTTTCTTCTCTACAAACCTGCACTGAGCCCCATGATGGACTGGCACTCTAAGGGGATGTTTACTACAACTGCAGGTTGGATCAATTCCTAGCTACTATAAAGAAGTCAGCAGGGTGCCTGGGCGGCTCAGTTGGTTAAGCGACTGCCTTCAGCTCAGGTCATGATCCTGGAGTCCCTGGATCGAGTCCCGCATCGGACTCCCTGCTGAGCAGGGAGTCTGCTTCTCCCTCTGACCCTCCCCCCCTCTCATGTGGCCTCTCTCTCTCTCTCATTCTCTCTCTTTCAAATGAATGAATAAATAAATCTTTAAAAAAAAAAAAAGAAGTCAGCAGACCACACACCAGGAGGATGGTGTTTTCAATGGTCTTTTTTTAATTTAGGAAAGAAGATTCTCCCACTAAACACTTTGAACTACTATAACATTAAACCACTTTGTTACTTGCCTCTAAAGAGAGCGTTATAGCCTCTTTTTACCCACAAGTATGGGGGCGTCTGAGAATGAAAGTTGGTGCTACTAGCAATTATATCAAGATATCAAGTATCAACTGGCACAGTTGCAGACAGATGAGGACATACAGCCATACTACCTATAAGGCACTTAACTGGTCTCTATTTATTGGGCGGAACATTCTCTTCCCTCAAACCCAAACATCCAAAATACACACACACACACACACACACACACACACACACACACACACACTGCCAATTTCAAATACTGACTCAACCATAATAGCTATATGATCTTGGGCAGGTACTGAGTCTTTCTTACCCCAGTGTACTTATCTGATAAAACAGGGATAATAATAACCCCTATATTACAGTTTTGTGATAATTATAATTATATAATTATCAATGCAGGTAAAGAGCTTGGCATGTAGTTTTGAACACATTACTTATCTACTATTCTAATTATTGTTTGCACATGGATTTGTTGCCTTTGGAGGTGATGCCAGAGGTCATGATGGTATCTGGGTGGTAGCAAACTGAACATCATTGGCCAGTAAGAAATATCCCCTTATCTGTTCTCACCAAGGGACTTTCAAAAATTTCCAAAAACATTCAATAAATAATACTGATAATTCTATAAATGTTTTTTAAAAGTTAAAAATAAAACTAATTTCCTTTAACTTAAAAAAAAGAAGAATTTCTAAATACTTTAAAGATCTCTATTGCTTTACTTTTTTTTTATTGCTTTACATTTTTAAAACTACATGCTGAGTAACTAGTATGGTAAGGTTTTCTGTCACATATTCCATCAATGCCATCTCATTCAGTCCTCATCACAGATCTACGGGGCAAATGAAAAAGTTGGCTAACTTGTCCAGGGTCAAATAAGTAGTCATTGACGGGCCAGGAATTGAACCTGGGTCTTTCATTTCAACCCAGGACTCTTCCCATCATACTGAGTTTTCCCCTTTTCCTCTTCCCAACCAGCTACCACACATAACCTCAGAGAAGCTTTGGAATATAAAGTTTGGGCGCATGATTTGCTGGAGAATCTATAGAGGAGGGAGAGGAACATACACTCTTATTCACTGATCTTACTAGAAAATACTCTTCCCCATAAAAGGGAATTTGACAATATTTAACTAATTTACATCCATGTTTACCCCTTTTCTGACTAATCACACTTTTAGGAATCTCTCCCAAAGTACACTGACAAATATATAGAGGACACATGCATAAAATGTAAGAGGACTTATAGCAGCAGAAGCCTGGGGAAAAAAAAAATCCTTCAGTGGATTGTTTGAATAAACTATTTTTATATATCCCTAAAAACTGAAAAGATAATGCAAATATATTTTTTAAAAAGGCTAGACATCAGGGAGAAAAAAAACAGAATGGATGGACAAAAATGGAGTCTAATCTTCTCTGAATATACTCTATTCTGTAGATTTGACTTTGGAACTATGTAAAAGTTTTATATCATTATACAACAAAACAGAAAATCTAAAAATTTCTTAAGGCAAAAATCATATGAAATAAAGCTGTAATTAGAGTCTGTGATTTAACCACAGAATGACTTTTTCAAGTGAATTTTTTTAAAGGAAATTTGACCATACATGGGGGCACCTGGCTGGCTCAGGCAGAAGAGCATGGGACTCTTGAACTCAGAGTGATGAATTCAAGTCCCATGTTGGGTATGGAGCCTACTTAAAAAAATTAAAAAATTAAAAAATAAAGTTTAAAAAATAAATTTTAAAAATGGGTAATTTCTGGGGTACCTGGGCATCTCAGTCAGTTAAGCATCTGACTCTTGATTTGGGCTCAGATCAGATCTCAGGGTTGTGAGATCAAGCCCCAAGCCGTACTTGGAGCTGGGCATGGAGCCTGCTTAAGATTCTCTCTCTCCCTCTCCCTCTGCCCACTGCCCCCACGCCACCCCCTGCCCGTCCCCCACTCACATGCTCTCTCTAAAAGAAAAATGAAAAAAAAGTAAGAAAAAAAAAGGTAATTTGACTCTACATGCCTAGTGGGATGTTTCAGAAACACAAAATAATAACTAGAATATTTTAAAAAAATCATTTCAATAACTATGTTGTATAGGATAATATTGGTATTTTCTGAAACCGTATACATGAAGAGATAGCATGATAGCAAATAAGTTATTAGGAATAACTTTTTTTTGAGATTACATTATAAATGTAATTTTATATTATGCCATTCCATTGAACAATAAAAAAAAAAAAATCAAGGTGGTGTAGCAATGAGTATGAGCACATCTTTTAGAAACCATCAGGCTTGTGTCCAGGACCTTTCAGGGGATGAGAAGAGAGATACAAATATAAAATTTAAAGAGGTTAAATATAAGCCCTATAATTATAAATGTACATATCAGCCCAAGCTCATTAAGGATTTTCTCTATTAAAAAGTATACATTTCTCATATGATCCCTTGAAAGACCTAGAAACTACTGATACATTAACAGCCAAAAGCCCTACAGACCCAGATGGAGTCTCTAAGTATCATTTCCCACTAAAGGAACCAGAGTTCCTCAATGAAATGACTATTTCTAAGACTAGGGCAGGAAACAGGCAAGACAATCCTGCAACATCTTAATATACCAGAAAGTATAGAGAATATCAAAGAATATTGATTTGAAAAGACTAAGAAACCAAACTGAAGACACTCCCACCAGAAAAAGATGGGACAATTTGAGCACTGAAAAGAAGAGTAACTACAATTCACTGAAACATGTATGCTAAAAATCCATGAGTTCATTAAGATACAAAAAACAAATTGGTCACCAATTAAAGAATACTAGTCAACCAATTCATTGTTTCTAAAACCTGTGTAATAAAGACAAAGTTTGAAGTATTTTGATCTGCTCTCCTATGTGAACTCTACATGAGGGTAAAAAAAAGAAAAAAAAAGAGTTAACGATGGAAAGCTCTTCTTCATATGAGAATTTCAGCTCCTATATCAAAGGGGACTGTTAGACTTTACTATGCGATGATATGGAATAATTCTTCTTCATTTTTTAGTGTACAACGGTATTGGAATTATGTTTTTATAAAAAATTCTTGCCTTTTAGAGATGCATACTTGCATATTAGCAGATTAAAGATTATATGATATAATATCTGAGACTTGCTTCAAAGAATCCAATGGGGTTACAGATGAAAAAAAAAATTAGGTGATGAGTGGTAATTACTGAAGTGAGTAATGTGTACTTGAGGGATTCCCTATATTACACTCTCTATTTAAAATTTTTCCAAGTAACATTTTGTTTTAAACGTTACAGGATTAATATCAGATCCTTAAGTAGGCTCTGAACTAAAGTTTCGTTTTATTTTTGTTCGCCATTTTACTGAGATTTCTAGAGCTTAAGTAAACAATTCCTATTAAAGTCAATCCCCTCCAAAAAACAAAAACAAAAAAATCATCCAATTTTTTTTCTCTATTTTTGCTTCACTTTCCAACAAAATGTCTATTCCTGTCCTGACATCAAAAGACCAGAATTTTGCCATAAGCAATGACTACTTGAAAATTGCATAGTGGTTTGAAGTGTTCAGGCTGGTAACAGCACTGTAAACCTTGACTAATCCGTATTTTAAAACAGTGCCCTTCAAAAGAGCCTAGGAAGCTATCAGTTTCTCCCCAAACTGCACAAGCAACCATCTGACCCACTTTTCATCACAGGGACCCATTCCACATTCAGGACCATGCACATCATGTACATAAATCTAAAAAGAATGAGACAGGCTATGAACAAGAGTTTTTTTTAAAAGCTATGCTTATAAGACACTATATTTATGATTTATATCAAAGGACTAAAAAGTAATACAGCTTTTGAATGCATAATAAAAACCATGTATTTCAGACCTACCAACTAATTAATTCGTAGATCTACACAGTAGAGTAAGAAAGTGATAGTTTCTATCTAGTAAACTTTGAAATATTCATGAACCTTTATTTTACTTTCTGTCCTAATTCAATGAAGTCAAGTGATTCTCAAGGTGTATATAGGCAACTTAGGTTGTTTTGTGATGCAAACAACAGCCACGGGTACTCCTCCAGGGAAACTGAAGAATGGAGTCAAATTTAACTAAACTGTATCTGCCGCCACTAAAAGTGACTATCATTGTGAGACAGATGGTTGTCCTGTGCCTCCCGACAGGATACACTCTTAGACACAAAGCCACCTACATAGAATTCTGGCTAAGAAGGCATTACCTGCATCCAATCATGAAGAAATATCAGACAAACTAAAAAAAAGGAAACTCTATTAAAAAATGGTGGGAAGGACTGTATTCCCCCAAAGTGTCAATCTCACTAAAGAAAAAAAAGGGATCAGTAAAAATATTTTGGATGAAAGAAGGCTGAAGAGACATGGCAACTAAATGTTACCTGCCCTAGTCTGGATCCTGTTATGGAGGGAAAAAAAATGCAATAAAATATATTGTTAGGCCTATTGAAAAAAATAGAATAGAAATATTAGATTAGAATAAAGTTTTATATCAATATAGATAATAACTGTGATTATGTACGAGAATATTCCTACTCTAAGGAGAAAATACAGTGACATATCCAGGGATAAAGAGTTCTAATCCACACAACTCATCCTCAAGTGGTTCAGTTTGGGAGAGAGAAACAGCAAACCAGATATAATGTAAACAGTAAGTGAATCTGGGGGTATGTATGTCTTTTGTACCATTTTATTGTTGTAATTTTTCTGTAGGCTTAAAATTATTTCTGAATAAAAGAAATAAAAGAGTAAAAAAAAAATTAGAGAAATTCAGGTGAAGACTAGTAAGACTGGTGAAAAATATCTCCTTTTCCCATGGCAAATAATCCATTTAAATTCTCATCTCTACAAAGAAACGTTGTTTCTTCCATAGAAAATTGCCTTTTACTATGAGAAACGTGTAATTGGATCCTGCAGAATTTATAAGACACGGCTTTTTTTTTTCCTTTAACAGTGTCCAGAAAGCTGAAAGATGACAACGTTTTGAACAGAAAAAAATGAGAAATTTAGAGAAAAGGGGAGTAGCAGAGGGAGTTCATATCTGGATGCTTTAATGATCTTCATGTTTAAATACATATGAATGGGTCCTTAAGGGGAGAGGTAAGTTTTCAAACATCTACTATGAAAGAGGAGGCATTAGTCAAATCGGTGATACATAGTGATGACACCACAGCAAGAACAAGACTGCCTGATGAACAGGAAAAGATCTCCTCAAAGGAAACATGAGAATTTGCTAGTAGCTCTGAATTACACCAGCATCACAGCAGGAAACACAACAAAAAGATGTGGTGGCTGAAGCACACCTGGGGCATATGAGGATGATGAAAGATAAGAAGGGAAAAGGTAGAGTTTGCAAGAACAACCACACTCTACAAAACACAGGTAGTTGTGTCTAGGTGTCCATTTTATTTATTCACTGCCTGCTTTTTATGTGCTGGCGCTGGGTATAAAATGGCAAACACGGGACAATGTTTAATAGGGTCTGATTACCTTATTTTTCAGTTTAATGAAGGAAAAATAACTAATACCAGCGGTAGACCTTAAATACATATAATTAATATTTACACTATGTGCGTGAAATGCCTACCTTTACACTTGATGTAACCCAAATCCTTAAAACTCAATTTCCCAAATAAATGACAAGTGCCATCACTTCCCTCCACTCCCTCTGCTCACTTCAGACCATCACCATTTCTCATCTGGTCAACTGCAATATTTTTCTCAGTTGTTTTCCTGCTCCAGATCTTCTCGTCCCTACTGCCCCGACCTCGAAAGCATCCTTCACAAGCTCATTCTTTCCAACAGAGCTCTGAAGCAATTGCTCCCCTAGTGAAAGCACATCAATAAATTTCCATCACTGGAGAATAAATTCCACGCTTCTTAGCATCATCTTCCTTCCCTGTCTTCTCCTTCGGCCACTCTTTCACTGTAAAGTAGGCACTGGCTGTGCCTGCCTATGCAGCCTAGAACATTCCTACTTCCTCAACTCCATGGAATTTCACCCTTTCATCCTCTCGAGAAAAACACGAATATACAGAAAATTCAGCCAGGAACATCTGACTGGTCAATGGGAAAAAGCTTGATCACATTATTAATCAAATGGCAAATGAAGGCAACAATGAAATGACGACAGGCCATTTTCACTCTTAAAAGGGACAGAAATTAAACTTTAATAACATTCTATCTCGGCGTATTGACACAATATTCACTCAATATTATGTTTGCAAAATCTATACGAGTCAAGAAAATATTGAAATACAATTGCAAGTAGCAGCTTATAAAAGGTATAAAACAATTTTAATTGGAAAAATATGCAATATATACAATATTGGCTATAGATACATAATATGGATGTAAAACCATTTTTAATGGAAAAGAAAATGACAAGAAACCCATGATGTTATTTGCCTGTAAGAGGGACAGAAAGGGATTAGGATTTGGGGACAGAAAGAGAGGTTAGTTGTATTTTATTTCTTTAGTAAGAAAAAAAATGGCATGCCAAAAGTTGTTATTTCTAGAAGATAGGAATGTGGGTATTTATTTTATCACTTCTTTTTTTCCGCATTTAAAATTTGTTCTCAGTATGAAAAAATGAATAAACAAAGAAGACACAGTTGGTATCCTCAAGGAACAAAGCAGTGAAGAAGTAAAACAGCAATTTTGATCATATGTGACTGATGCCATGTTAGAAGACTAGACTATGCTGAGAGCAGAGAGGTCAGCAGCCCAACTGACCAGGAGCTACAGAATGGCTCCTGAAGGGAGTTGCTAGCAATGAAGAGATGAGGAGAAGTTGATGAACTGAGAGCTGGGGGTTGTGTTTCTGTGTTGAAGGCAGTAAAACAGTATTCACAAAGGAAAGCCAACAAGAGAGAACGTGATACGTGGGAGGAACTTGAAGTCATTTTTAATGTCTCAAGTTCAGATGGTGTGTAGACAAGCAACAGGAATTGAGGCAAGAAAGGCAGGCAAGGGTGAGATCCTGAGAGGAATGAGATCCAACTCTCAGGAGTTTGAACTGTATCCTGACTGATGGGGGGGCCACTTCGGGCTTTAATTAGAGGAATATTACCCGCTGTAGTCTATAGAAAGATCACCGCAGGGAGATGGAAGAGTTTGATCTTACCATAGCCTCACAATAGGCTGAATTAATGAAGAAACAATAAAGCAGAGGGAAGGGAATCAGGAGGTATTTAGGGACCAAAAACTCCAGGACTAACTACAGGTGACTGTGAGGGACAAAAAGCATGAGAGGATGGCTCCAGGCTTCTGACTTAGCCCTCTGGATGAGGAAGAGGCCCTTCCCCTAGTCAGGAAATATGGAATAGGGTAGTATGTATGTAGCTTGGTTTGGAGCAAGTGGCAATCATGACTATAATTGGAAAGGTAAGTACTACGACTTTCTGAATACTATCTTGCATCGATTTAAATTTAAATTAAAATCCTACATTTTCCAATGATTGGTTTCCTAGAGTTATGTTCATTTTATTAGCATTGGTTCAAAGACATCTTAAGATATACACATTAAAATCAAATCTATTGTTGTTGTAAGTAGTTTTCTCAAGAAGCAAGAAAAAATTAAAACATCTACCTCAATATTCTAAAACAGACACACAGTTCCCTAAGTATCTGCAGAGTATTAGAATAACAATCATGATATTTCAGCTGGTAGAAATATTTTTATATAAAAGTCTTATTATCTCTCTGGCACCATGGAAAAATAAGTTTATTTATTTATAGATGTGAAATTCCTTTAACAGATATGCGGACAGCTCAATAAACAAAACTTTTCTCAATGTAACCTAATATGACCCATTATTCCATGAGAAATGTCCCTCCAAAAAAAAAAAAACCCCAAAAACAAACAAACAAAAAACAAAACAGGACTTTCTTTGCCACAGGAAAAATTAAATCCCAAAGAGAACCTCTTTCAACCTGTATTAATGTCTAGAACCTGGCAAGTTATTATCAGCAACCTAGTCATACGTGTGGAGTATTATTCTTTCAAGTGGCATATGATATGGAAAGTCAAAGTGTTTAAAGGACAACCAGCAAAATATTTTAAAATATACACCAAATGTTAGTGTATATGATACCAATCCAGAAAAGTAAAATAATCGTTTTTCTCCTACACTGTTCTAACACTTGATATCAGAAATGATTGTTGACATCAATTCATTAAATGTTTCTCCTAACAGCAAATAGTCTTTCATTGTTTTGTACAATAACAGAAGTGACAACCTACATTTATTGGGCCCAGACATGACCCGAAGAATGCAATCTGTCTCATCTTTGATATTCTTCCTTTCATTTCATCATCAAATCAGTTATATTGCTGGGTTTTGCAAACCATGACTGAGCTACTCTATCTCATATGGTCTCAACATACCTTTTGTTTTCTAGTTGAGTCTCATATTCAGGATAAAACTCCCACAGTTGCAAAGGGACTCTTCTATATAGAAATATTTGGGCCTTTCAACGACCTCTGTCCAGATTATCTGTGTGTTAGAAAACGTGGAGCCCTCAAAACATCCCATCTGTTCTGCTGCAACACTCAGATACTTTGCATTAGGTAAGGCCAGGTGATAGATTCTGGCCAGTGACCTTCACATATTAGGTAGAAGTGGCATAGGCCATATTAGCCAAAGCAGAGAAGAAATGCATGGGACCTAAATCCCCCATTGTATTAAGCCACCAAGATGTGGGTGGTTTTTTATTACAGCAAAATAATTTAGATTAGCATGAACAAATAGAGTAAACCCCCAAGGTCAAATATGCAGCATGAGAAGAGTCTCCCCTATTATAATAGGAAATAGGTGACCATTTAAAAAATTAGTCTTAGCTCCTTCTAAACTGTATCTGTTTTAAAAAGAGATTTGGGGGATATTATTTTCAATTGTGATTTTCTATCTCCTTGAAGGGTAATATTACATAGAATTCACATTCCCGATGAGTTTGACAGCAAGAAGAGGCACTTTGTCTCGCAAACTCTATCATCAAAGAACTAGACTAGATAGGCCTCCTCATCCACTTAAATGTTTTTTGAGCCCCTCATTGTGCCAGGCACTGTTTCAGACACTGGATAGAGGAAAATGAGCAAAAACCATCATAGTCCCTGCTCTTAGGTAGCCCCTCTGCCCATTAAGTTGACAAAATAATCATCAATGAAATAATTACCTATGCAAATATAAAAATGTCTGTGATGGTCTTTAATGCTGGTTGCCAAATATTCCCAACTTTCTACTTTCTGGTACATGGATGGTAAGGCTGAATATCCTGGCCCACCCTGGGTGAATGGAGGCCATTTGACTAGTTCTGACCATTGCATTGTGAGAAAAACTAATATATGTCACTTCAGACCAAGCATTTAATTGCTCCAGAGCTGTCTCTTTCCTTCTATCATTGCCCCCCCAACACTGAATTGATGATTGCTCCATCAGTGACTATGATTAGTAGAGCCCCTGCTGACTACAATGAACGTGTAATGTGAGTGGGGGAAAAAAATGTTGGTGGTTTACAGACACTGAGCTTTGGGGTTTGCTTGTTAATGCAGCATAACTTAGCACATCCTGAGTGATAAATACCTTCTCCAAGTTGTGCCCCACATTTTAATTCCAAGATTCTTAAATACCCTATATGACTTTGGTAAGAATTGTATAAACTGGTCCCTTCAGCATAAAAAAGTTTTATGAAATCACTCAAGACAGAGCCAAATCCACTTTTTTAAAAGTCTTTTTAGCTTTTCCAGGTTTCATCTGAACACTTTTATGACAGGACATCATTCTCTATAGCATGAGCACTAAACTCAATCCTTTTCAAGTACAGAGCCTGTTGTCTAGAGAGACCATGGGTGCTGTATATCAGACAAGCTGGAGCAGAGCCTTGTAATATAGTTTGTTCTTGCAAGAGGTGAGTTAATGCATGCTTTGAACAAGTTCACCTCCCAAGTGATCCTTGCTTTTCAAGAAACCTTTTTAACATTTTCTTAGCACTCATTCCCTCCAGTAATCCAGTTTCTGGCATTTCATTTTGTCTTTTATGCTCTTTCTCTTGGCAGATGAACCAGCCTGCTCCTTTCTTCTTATGACATGACTTCAAAGGAAAATCAAAGGAGTCCAATTTTTTTCTTAACCCAGTTTTCAACGTATTAAGTACATTGATGCTTGCTGACTAGGCACTGTTAAAGTCCCCAAAATATCTTTGCACCAGTTCAAATGGAGAAACTTGGAAATAAGGCAGTTAACTTCAGGATTTATCCAATCACGGTGTACGCAAGGTACCACCCGTGATTGTTTTTTGAATAAAGCTTTATTGAAACACAGCCACACCCCCTCACACACATGTTGTCTATGGCTGCTTCTTCCTTACCACAGCTGAATTGAATAGCTGCAACAATAGGTTTACCATCTGGCCCTTTTCAAAATAAGTTGGTCAAACCCTGACGTGAATAGTCAGTACTACTTAATTTGTATCATGCACCAAATCCTTAGTATAATCTTTAAAGCCTTGCATGATTTGACACCTTCCTCATTTCAAACTCTTTTCCTCACCTTTGTGTTCCAGTCACAATGACATTTTCAGATCTTTAAGGTCTCCATGCCCTGAGTATATAAGAAGGAGATTATGGTTTCTGGGGATTCCTCTCTCTAAACATTTTCCCCAACCCTCTCTGCCCACCCCACTCTGCCTGCCTAGCTCTTACTCATTCTTCCAGGAGTCACTTTCTCAGAGAAGTGTTTTCTGACTGCTGTTTGTCATGGGGTCCCAAGTCTTTGGGGACACACCATCAAGAACCCTGTTTCTTACCTTACCTTATATTAAATTATACTTAGGTTAATTTGATTGATTAGTCTCCCCCATAGACTGAAAAGTGCCCTTAAAGAAAGGACAAGTGTGTTTTTTGTTCAGTATCTGTGATTTAGGCACAGAGTAGGTGGTCAGAAAATATTTGCTGAAAGAATAATTGGACTCTTGGCATACACAGACTTAATATAGGAAGTTTCAAATATTTACAATCAACTCCAATAATTCATTACAAACATCCAGTGGCAATTCTCCTCAGACCCTGCTTTGAATCTCAAAATTGGTTAAGGTGTGAGTCAGTTAGCTAGTCAGTGAATCTGGTGGACACCTAGAATACTTATTTTATTGACGGCTTGCTACTTCATACTCATCCCCTCTTATGGAGTAACTCAGGAAATAATTTTTTAATGGTGTATTTTTGAAATAGAAGTTCCTTTGAAAGGAGAGTCAACTGAAACTGCTAAGGGAATTTAACCAGAATATATACATTTGGATTCATTTAAAAGTAAAATTTTGATTTTTCAGTAGTTCCAATCTAGGCAGGGAATGAATCAACCATATTATCTGACAAACAAGAAAAATTTTAAAAAGTCTTGAAATTGTTTCAATACATTTTCCTCTGCTATAAAACTATCAAAACAGTGCTGAAATTAGAGAGAGGCTGAAAATAAATTAATTTTGTGAAATGAGGACATATTCAGAAAATACTTGTCTCAACAGAAACCTAATTCAAATGAAATGTAAAGTATATGTAATCATTCCTCTGAAGCAACAGAGGCTGAGAGCAGTATTGAAGCTAATGAGCCAGTATTTATCATATATAAAATTTGGTTCACATAGTTTAAAAATCTGGCTTTAAAAAAAAAAAAAAAACTTAAGAGGCTAAAAGTTGACCATGTGAAGTTCCTTCTAAACGAGGGTTATCATAAAGGAAAAGGTTAGAGGCCAGAAAGATATTCATCACAGATATCGCCAAAATAAAATGCATCTGTGAATATATACAAAGAGCAGAAATAGCCAATTATGGATTATGTCTTAAATTTGGTAGCTCTATTATATGAGAACCCCAGTTTGGAGAACAAGAATAATAATCTATGGCCGAATATTCTATTGGGTCACAAAGGTACCGTATGGATCAGTTTAATAAGTGCTATATTTGGAGAATATCTTGCAACACAAAACCATGAAGCTAAGCTTTTCAGAATTTCTTGGGATTCATATATACCAAAATGATATTTACAGATTTGAATGTCCCAAGACACATTCCTCAACAATGTCAATAGTATTCATATGGTTCCCTCTTCATTAGTAAGATACCAATGTAAAATAGCCTGAAATATGGGGAAAATTTATTTCTCAAACAGGAAAATCAAAATGTTCAGTATACCCTTAAGCAAAGCATCTCTTCCTCTCCTGTTGATGTCTTTCACAGTGTTCCTACTATATCTTCTTTTCATCCTACAAACTTGTCCTGGGCAGTATCACTCATTCCCTTGGGTTCCAATGACTACTTCTATGTGAAAATTTCCCAAATCATAATCACCAGCTAGAGTTCTCCCCAGAGCTTTGACTCTAAATTCAACTGCTGCTTAGACACTTGAATGTGGGTATCTATCAGGCACCGGAAATGAAAATAAAAAATATCCAAGTGGAAACTCTTGTTTTCTCTCAAAATCTGTTTCTTTTAACCAATCTGAAAACTGGAGTTTCATGCCTATCCCTTTCTCCCTTACATTCTACATCTAATCCATTACCAAGTCCTTCAGAATGGAACTACTAAAAAAGTCCATCAGTCCATTCACACCCATTCATCTGCACTGCCACCTTCCTTGTTCAGGTCATTATCATCCATCCCTTCAATTACCTCAATAGCCTTTTAATGAATTTTCTTGTTCTGATCCATCTGATTCATTTTCCTCATTGCCTTCAGAGGGATTTCCTGAAACTCTTAAACAAGGCTTATAAAGTGGTTCATGATCAGATTCTTGCTTATTACTCAACCTTCCCCCATTCCACTCTTTACTCCTGATCCCTGATTTCTCCTTCTCCTCCATTATTGTCTCCACACTTAAATTCCAAACATTCTAAACTTGTTTAATTTATTGTTGTACTTAGCTCACCATATGTTATTTACTTTTAAAATTGTTTATAGTAGATTATAAATACCATAAAGCAGATATAATTCTTATTTGATTAATTTTTATATTCAAAGTTAATAACAAAATATGTAGTCCATAGTAGTGACTTGATAAGCATTTCATGAATGGATGGATGGATCAGTGAATCTACAGGCTCATTTCCACTAGATTTTCTAATTGATTTATTCTGTAAATATTTCTCTCAAAATCAATGACAGTCTAAAGCAGTACTTCTCAAACTTTTTCCAGGCATTAATACTACTGACAAAAAAAATGTGAATCAGTAGCCTCAGGAAATATATTAACTTTTGGGGGTTTATCTGAAAACTGCATGTGAACTTTCAGTTCCATCTCATTATGTGTTTGAATATATTTTAATACAAATCAGTGTTTTTCTTACCACATGCCCCATCAAAAACTTTAAGTAGAATTTATATCCACAAGATGGTATCATGTTTATCCTTCAGTTTTGGCTATCTCTTGGCATGCTGATATGTACCCCAATAGGTGTGGATATTAGAGTTTAAGATACTATCTACATACAGAATTGACTTCTTCACAAGTTATAGAGACATGTCTTTTGGTAGAAATTGGATGTTAGTAACTAATAACAAATGCTGTATGATTTCAAGCAATCACTTTAGTAGGATACAGGAACAGTTTTTGTCCAAGTGTGACCTCTTTGACCATCAAGTTTATGTTTGATAAAGCAACTAGAAGCCCACCTGGTTGATGAGGCATAAATGGAATGAATACCCTGGATTACAGGCCAGGCCAGCTGATGTACTGTGTACAGCATGCTGGTGTCTGACCACTTACTTTGGGCTACTACTGTGTTATATATTTAGGCCTTTTAAATGGTGACGAGATCAGTGTTAATGTGCAAAGCTTTAAAAACAATGGAGGAGGAAAATTCACTTACTTGAAATGTGAGTCTGCACTTGTGCTAGAAGGCAATTCTCAGGACTCCTTTTGGAAGGGGCCATCAACTACAGAGTCCCACCAGATTGCCACCATAAAGCCATTCCCATGGTTACTGATCATTTGTAGTGAGTACTCTTAGTTATTCATGGAGACAGGTAAAACAATGGGTTTAATGCTATACTTAAATGGCCCCTTGTCTCAATGAAGTCCCTTCAGTAGACTGAAAAGTCAGTTTATCTTCTTTATCTGCCCACCTATCCTTTCTCCCTCCTTCAACCTCAAATTCCCATGAAGAAATCCAGCAAACTCTTACAACGAACGTTATCTAAGGGCAATTAGACCAAATATTGTCATAGAGCTAGAGAAATATATAGTTGTAAGAAGTAATTTTTTTAAAGATTTTATTTCATTTCGAGAGAGAAAGAGAGAGAGAGAGCAGGGGTGAGGAGCAGAGGGGGAAGGAGAGGGCGGGAGAAAGAATCTCAAGCCTGACTCCACGCTGAGCACAGAGCTGGACTCAGGGCTTGATCTCACAACCCTGAGATCATGACCTGAGCCAAAATCAAGAGCCAGACACTTAACCAACTGAGCCACCCAGGCACCCCCTGCAAGAAGTATTTAAAAATCATACCATAAATACTGTTATAGTTTCAATTTTTAATCATCAGTGGAGTTTTTAAAGGCCTTTTGAAGAAAATAATGTAAAGAAAAAGGCAGAAAATAGTATGTTTCCAATCAAGCTTCTATTTTTAAAATAGCTTCCTTGTTCTTTTTGATTCAAGGATTATAAAGTGAAACCAGCAGAGGAAAAATTATAAAGAATGTCAAACTCTGTCAGGGGTGGGAGGGATGGGGTGGCTGGGTGACAGACATTGGGGAGGGTATGTGCTATGGTGAGCGCTGTGAATTGTGTAAGACTGAGGAATCACAGACCTGTACCTCTGAAACAAATAATACATTATATGTTTAAAAAGAAGAAGAAGAAGA
>NW_027397068.1:45780249-45972434 GCF_003265705.2 Callorhinus ursinus | reverse complement strand
GGAGGGGGAGACAAACCATGAGAGACTATGGACTCTAAGAAACAAACTGAAGGTTCTGGAGGGGAGGGGGGAGGGGGAGAGGGGAAGGGGGAGGGGTTAGCCTGGTGATGGGTATTAAAGAGGGCACATATTGAATGGAGCACTGGGTGTTATACGCAAACAATGAATCATGGAACACTACACCAAAAACTAATGATGTAATGTATGGTGATTAACATAACATAATAAAATAAAATTTAAAAAAAAAAGATATACTTAATAGTCTTAAAGAAAAAAAGAAAAGAACGTCAAACTCTGTTGTCAGTGTCCTTTTTGAAATGTGGCTATGTCTTTGAGTCAAAGCCAGAGATAGGAGTACTGAACAGTAAAGAAATCATGAATCCTGCTCTCAAATGAGCTCTAATGTCCTGAACTCATTAGCACCTGAGCCAAACTATTAAGAGGTCTGGAACATCTTATGATGACTTTGATTTAGGATTGCCACACCTAAAAATGACTTCAGCTGTTAGGGCAGTAATTGTTGAATTACCAGCTTCAGAAACTATTTTCCATTGTTAATATGGTAATTTTTAGTAACTGTTTTAATATTAATAAACAAGTAGATTAATTTGTTATTTTTCTATGTATTTTCAATGCTTGCAGCTGAAATTTCACATCTCAAGAATAAGAGGATATGAAATTTAACATATCAAGAATAAAAGGATATGAAAACTAAATTGAAATGCCAATAGCATAACTAAAACAATACCAATACTTTTCAGAAAATATTGAAAAGCCATTACAAGAGGCACAGACATAGAGATCATTTGGGATTAGAGCTATTCTCAAGGTATTATCAAAATCATTTCATTATTAATGTATTTTCCTTTGTAATGGATTCTATGGATGCTCTAACATATCTATAAATCTTCATTTCCAGTATCATTTTTTTTCTAATTTAGCATAAAGATTTGCTTTCCAATGATGTTGCAGAGCAGGTCCTCTGTGACCCAAAATTTAAGAACAGACTCACTCTCAGATCCTACAAACACAAGTGTGCCCAAGGCATGTCACATCCCTCATCCTGGTCCCATCCTTTTCAATACCCCCCCCCAAAATCAACAATAGCCTCAAATACTCTGTATTGAAAGAATAAAAGTTTTACTTATTTGGAGTGAAGTAGTAAACACCATTCATTGAACACTTCCAGGCACTGTGTTGAATGGTTCACATGGATTACTGCAATTAAACAACAACTGTGAGGCATACGTGATTCCTCATACTTTGCACAGGCAATCTGAGATTCAGCACAGTTCAGGAACTCACACAAAGCCATTTATAGAGCAAGGGCCAAGCTAGGGTGTGAGGCCAGATCTGTCTGACTCAAAACCTAGCATTGTTAATCAATCAATTGTCCTATCTGTAGGGAAAGGAATGATGTGGATCTTTTACAAAGTTATATTTTTTAAAGCCATGTCATTGCTTCAAACCATGAAGGAGCTTATTAACCATTAAGCTAATGGTTATTAAGGTATTGCTAACTACAAGTCATGACAACTCTGCATGAATGGATATTCCTCAGCAAGCTGGTTTCATCTCCCACACCTAACAATTCTTTCCCCAGAGTAGGAAATTCTGCTGGTGCCGTACCCAGGCCCCTTTCCCAGGCTGGAGACCCATCTCTCAACTGCAGCAAGGGCTGGCTGCTGATGGCTTGGGGCGGCACCATTCCATCTTGAGAACTGCCTCTGTGGGTGAGAGCCATGTTGCCCCAGGACATGCAGCAAGTTATATCACTCATTCTACCCCCCACACCTCTAGCCGGAGACAGGGACTGACTGACCTGACACCCCGCTCCTTAAGGAGGAAACCTCTGTGTGGTGCAGATCTCTCTCCAGACCACACCATGTGTTAGGCTGAGGCTCAGCCTCTCCTGACAGGATATCTTCGTCCAGTTTCTTCTTCTACCATTTGCTGCTTCCTCACTGTCACAGGTTTCTCCTGAGAGCACCCCCTCGGGAAATCGCGGACACTAAAATCTCTGCTACAGGCTCTGCTTCTAGACACTCTGCCTGGAAGACCTGCCTGTCTTCTCTCTACTCTCTCCCTATTTAATCCCAACACATCCTCCAAGTGCCACTTCTAGAATGTTCTCTGTGTTTACTCACCTGGCAATGATTCTCATTCTCCTCTATATTCTCACATCACCTATTTGCCTAAGTTCTCTATATTAGTTTTAAATTGTTTTTTTTTTTCCTGTGACAACATTCATTTCTTATCTCTATCCATAATAAGACTATACATTTTCTTGAGGGCAAGTACCCCACTGCATTTATACCTATGATAACACTAAGCACATTAAACAGTATTACCTGCTAAAATAATGTATTCAACTTTAAGTTATCAATACAACTATTATGTTAAATTATAAATATTGATAACAAAATGTTTGAAATGCTTCCTCTCTGTAAGAAAATAAACATTTTCCCTTCAGTCTTCACTGTGCCTTTTCAATGCCAGGCATAGGAGGGCAAAAGAGCAGAGCTCTTCCTGACTGTCAAAGCCATGGTCACACATACTCTCTGAAGTTAATTAAAAGGAAAAGAGGGTACCACATGCCAAGAACAGAAAGGAGTAGCTTGGGCCCCTATTCTTACCTTCCCACACAGCCACCAATAAAACCAGCCCTACTGCAAATGAACCTTGCTTCAAGAGACATACCAAAGAAGGCTAGCACCTCTCACTGGACACACTTCGCTATCAATGTTCATGGCTGTAGGCTACAGTCATTCCAAATTACAACTTAATTCATTTCACCAGAAGACAGTTAGTGTAGACAAACCAATGGGGAAGGATCAACGTAGTGATGATAATTCTATCACTAATCATAAAATACATTTTAAGTAAAAGCATCCTGACAAGAGAAACAAATTAACAGAATAAGATAGAATATGATTTCCAACAATTGAATTTTCTATTCTACAATGCAAGTTTATATGTTGTCATTCGGGAATCAGTTTTAGAGAAAAATTATTAGAGCAATTTTTAAAAATATATAATTTATTCTTAAACTGTTTTTATATCACTTGAAACTTCAAACCTTATCCAATTTCAGTTATAAAGACCCAAATAAGTCATCTTTTTAACTGTGCCCATAAGGGGCTAGGAAAATCAAAGGCAGCTGAAAAGACTCTTACAGACTCTTAACATTGGCAGGTCAAGTAATATAGAAGAGAACTGTTAAAAGTAACAGAATATTTGAAGAGCGTTCACACACTAATTTCTACCTTTATGTCTTGAACTCAGACTCCATCTTATCCCAGCAGAAATTTTAAAAATACCTTTTAGCATAATAAAAGTCACCATAAGTGTGCATTCTTTTTGGTTATTAAATCAAAAAGTCTTGTGGCTAAAATATGACATGGGGTTCAGAAGATTATTTCAGTTTTTGTAAGAAATTTGATAACTTGTAATCATAATAATGCTGGTGATTGGCAGTTTATAACTTACACATTTTAAAGAAAACAATATCATATTTCTCCCTTTAAAAGCCAGAATCTTTAATTCACTCAATTTATTTAGTCCTGAAATAAAAATTATTTCCACCAATAACTATACATACTGTTTTCTCTTATAGATGTTTATTATCTCTTTTGAGACCTCAAAATAACTATCAGCTATCATTGTATTTGGTGTTAATCTTCATCCAGCATTAGATCTGAACCCATCTTCATGGGAATACCAGTTATTTCCGAAGTATATGATGTCTTCCATGTGTAGAACATTTTTAATTTTCCGTGTTCTACATAAATAGTAACATTGTTATGGCTTCTGCATATAGAATATTAATTTGCTTTAAAATAAAGAAAATATTAACCCAAGTCTAAAACTATACAGGAAGTTGTAATATAACAGTTGAAATACGTTATCAAGGAACTGGGAATTCACGTGAATTGTCTTTAGAAATTGAAATGTCAGTGGTAATCTAAGATTTCAAAATATCTGCTAAGTTGCATAAACGTGATTATTACCAAGTAGTACCGTCATCCTGTGGAGACTAAAGAAGTTAAAAAATATATGGTTTCCCCTCTGTCATCTGCCCTATAGTTATATTAATCCTATTCAATTGACCAAAGTGTGACCAGAATTAACAGTAATTGTTCCCAAATTGTATCTGCTCAGGAGTCTTGGCCCATAATGAATAGGAGCAACTGAGGAAGAAGACCTAGTACTCTCCTTCAGAGTTTGGGAATTATAGAAACCGAATTTGGCAGTCTCCTATGGAGTCTTTCACTAGAATAACTGCCTGCTTCCAACCCTTCCTACAATCTTTTTCCAAATAGCAGAGTAACCAAGTATTAAAAAAGTATTAGATTCAAAATCATAAATGGTTTTCCCTGCACTTAGAATAAAATTCAAACAAAGCCCCACAATTTACAAGATCCTTTATGGTATGGCCCTCACCTGTCTTCTGATTTTACCTCATATAACCCTTACCCTGGCTTGTATTAGCCTTCATGGCTTTGTTTCTGTTCCTCCAACATTAGAAGTTTATCCCCACATGAGACATTCATTCACATCTTAGGACTTCTGAATTACTCTGTCCATTTGGAACCGCCTGCCTCTCAGATCTCTTGTAGCTGGAAAGTCCCCCAGCTGGACTTCAGGGAAGACATTATCTCTTTCAGCAAGGCCTTCCCTGACCACCAGAGTGACTCCCACCCCCATGAACTATCAAGACACCTGTTTCATTTTCTTCCCATTCCTTATCACTATCTGAAACAAATATAACAATCAACAAATCAATAAAGTCCTGAAATAAATGTGATTTGTTTCGTTTTCATTGTTCCTCACCAACCCTCCGACCGGCCCCAGTCCCCATCCCTTCTAAAATGAAAGCATAACAAGAACAGAGACGTGTCCACTCCCTTTTTTGCCTAATGGTTAGAACAGTGGCTGGCACATAAAAGCAGTTAAAAAATACTTGTTAAATTAATGAGTGAATGAAAGAATGACATGAATATGCTTTCAACCCTAATATATTTACTAAGCCTAGTTGCCCAGAACAGACGATCCCATTCAGGACATCCGTGTTGCTACAACTTCTCTTCAGTCGTTACAAAGACCAGCCAGCATGGCAGCTGTTCCCACACTGGAGGAAAAGCCTTTCCTTAATAGTTGTCTCATAACGAGTTCCTTTTTTTGATTGAATAAACCTATTTCAGCTTTAAAATGAAACTAGAATGAATGATATCTTTAATGCAAAGCCTTAGGGAGCACAATTGGTCCTCACCGTTTAGGACCAATTTTGCACAAGGTATGGGATCTTGTCCTTGAGCAATGATGAATCTGGGGCTAGGAATGTTATGTCTTTCGAGATTGAGTAACTTAGAAATAACCTGAGGTGCAAAGCTCAGGCTAAAATGTGCATTGTCCCTGCGCAGTAAAATCTGTGCTTCCCTAGGGAGAGAATGGGGCCCTCTTCCTGGGAGCCCAGGCAAACCTCGGGTTCCTGATTGACAGGGATCCCCCTACAGTCTTGAGCAGGGAGAATTTTAAAATGTCTGGCAAATATACTCATCAATTATTGGTCAGCACACATTCTGGTGGTCTCCTCAGTACAGTCTCAGGAATTAAGTAGCATAAGTGGTCAAGAGTGTGTCTCTGAACCTGACCTACAGCGAGGGGGCGCTCCTGCAAAGCACCCGAGGTCAACCTAACAGTGCCCGCACAGATACCCTACTCAATGAATATTTAATGAAATAATTGATACTGAATATTCTTTATGTTTTTCTTTCGTACCTTTAAAAACATTGTTTTCTTTTTCTTTTAAAATTGATTTAGTGAGTATTTTCTTTTTTATCAGTGTTTGATTTTGTAAGTCTTTGGGAATGGTAGAGAGCTTGACTCTATGTGTGAATTAGCATTCAGTCAGACAAACCGCATTGGGCAGAGGTGGTAACTAAGCTTCCCTGAGGCTGCTTTGTGTCACTGTGCATGGCCTAGGCCTGAGAGCTTGTAGCAGCAAAAATGGACTGAGAATTAATGTCCTGGGTACATCTTTAGTCTGTCTTCACAACAATCTTATTACCTACCCTTCTCTAACAATCTGTGTAAAGCCTGAACACAGTTCCTCACCTACACTTGAGTTAGTCATTGAAATTTGGACCTTCACTAGGAGTGTAATGAGAAGTATTTTTGCCCTTGAAAGGTGTGTTAGGCAATACATCTACAATGAAATTTAATTAATCAATTCTAGATTCAAAACAAAAGGGCAGTTTTCCTGTGTATAGTACTTTCGTTATCACAAGGACCCTTCATGCTGAGCTGATCTTTGCTCTTTTTAAAGAATACAGAATTAACCATTTGATGAAGAAAAGCTCATTTCTCAGCACATTGACCTACTTTCCCCTTCATTTACCTCATTTTAAAATGTGAATGAAGACTTTTTTATGAATATTTAGCATTGATATAACAATTGAATTATTAATCAAAATAATAAGGATTTTTCAATCTGTTCAGCTAAATGTGGCCTTTATGTACAATTCTTTCCTTAAAAAGAACTGGCACATTCTCTAAGACTTACTAAGGAAAATCCCTTGAGTTCAAATTATTTTTCTTTTGTTTCCAACCATTGTCCTGATGTATTGTTTTAGCTTATTTTTTTAAGTTGAAGGGTCTCTGTGTTAACCAAGAACAACAGAGGAGACCTCAAGAAGTCCATATAAGGTAAAAATTAGAGGGAAAACGTGCATTTTCTAAAAATCATTTAACTCACGTATTCAGTTGCTCTTAAACAAGGGTCTAACCTCTGAACTTCTACTAACAGAGAATATAAAGACAGTCACATTTTTAAATCTGTGGTCAAATACTTAGACCACTGCTTAGCCAAAAAGTAAATCAAAAACATTTGAATTTCAGATACCAGGTAGTACTGAAGTAGTGAAGTCTACTGACTGAAGAGTCTTTGTTTTTTAAAGATTTTATTTATTTATGAGACAGAGAGAGAGAAGGAACACAAGCAGGGGGAGAGAGAGAAGCAGGCTTCCCGCCAAGCAGGAAGCCTGATGCGGGGCTCAATCCCAGGACCCTGGGATCATGACCTGAGCTGAAGGCAGACACTTAACCGACTGAGCCACCCAGGCGCCCCTGAAGAGTCTTTTTTTTTTTTTAATCTAGTTTTGATCTCTATTTAATATCAAAAATTTACTAAAATGAGTTTTCTACTCATTATAAGTTTATCTGTGGATCTCAATGTTCCTTACTGACAATACTACTGAGAAGTGTTTTAGATTAGTCAGATTGTTCTAAGCATTAAAAAAAAAAAAAGATTGGTTTACATATCTAATCTTCTAAACAGCTACGTATATTTCAACAGAAAAGAGGAACTATGGGACTAGAAATATAAGACTTTTTACATTATTCTAGTTTGTTAACTACGCTTGAAGGAAAACCAGAATAAAGAATGACTTTAGATGGATTCACATATTGCTATCTAAAGGTAGAATAAGAGTGGGAGACATTTCAATGATTCATTTTTAAACAATGAAAAAAAAATTTTTAAATAAATGTAACTCACTAGGAGATTTTTTAAACTGTTTAAATACACTTTTTAAATGCTATCAATAATGTAATGCCACGATAACTGCTTGTTTATTTACAGACACTCACACTCTGAAATCCATACACTGTAGATAACCTCTCATTTCCTTAGCCCCTTAGAGCGTAGCCCACCTGAGCTGAAAGAAGAATAAAGTGAATGTATTCAAATATACAAGAAATAAGATGGGAGTATAATAAAAATTGACAAATCTCAATGTTTTTTCACAGTGTTACCTATTTTGAATAATTAAATAAACAGAATAGTTCAATTGATGACCATGTTACCAAATCTGATTCACATCCTCAGGCCAATTTTCTTCTAAATACAACATAATATAACAGAGTTTGTGTTTTCCAAAATGCAAATTAATATTTAAAGAGTTTTATCAAACTTGCACAAGAGAAAAATAAAATGATACTAGCACAGCCATCATTGCCCCCCACGTTCTAACAGCAAAATACTTCACTCAGAACAGAGATCACTGTCCTCCTTTATCTAGTTCCCTAATAGCATTCAGCTATTCCTTTAGCAGGCAGCTCAGGACTGCTAAAAAAAATAGAACCTCTTCCTTCCAATTGTTATTTACAAAAATATGTATATTTGGAGGAAGATTAATACATATTTGAAAGTATAGTTTTTTCATGATTTAAAGGAACTCAACGACACACCATTCACTGCACTTGCTTGTGCTACCGATGAACTTCATTTTATGATCCTCTGATATAAATTGTTCATGAGGGGACTCCTCGAAGAGACTCTTGAAACAAGAATGTATCTTGTACATTTATGTTACAGGTTTATTATGATAGATTGTTTTTGCCACAGAACTAGAAACTACCAAGCCAGTTTATAAAATCTGTTAATAAAAACAGTACTCACGCTAAAGTAGACTCCTTTACCAAGCGATCCAAACCTACCCGACATATATTCAATTTCCCAAATAAAACCAGAAATGCCTTGCTATGTGAGAAGTGTAAGAGCAAATATTTCTGATTTTTATTTTTCTGATTAAACTTAAATGAAGATGACTTTGAAGAAGTAGCGTGTTTTCTGGATTTCAGGTGATATGTCTGTGGAACCCTTAAGGTTATATAATTGAAAGAGACATAAGATTTAGCCTATAATGTGTTGTTTGAATGCCAATATTCACCTACTTAGCTTCAAACCTATTCTTTCATATTTGCTTCGGGGTCCTGACATTTGAAAGTAGAGATTCAAAACATGGAAGAAATTCTCTCCGTGATGAATGAAAGTGGAGCCAAATATGAGGACAGCTGAGCACTCTGGAGTCCCCTGTCCCATAAAATTACGCCAACGTCCACTAGGGGAGAGGTGAATTATATTTGACAACCTATTCCCAGGCACTGGGTAATGAACCTTCAAACTTCAATTAAAACCTATCAGAAAGAAAAACAAGCACAATTTCACTAAAATGCTGCCTTTGTAAGAAAAACAAGTCAGTTGGAAAATACAGCAAGTTCAACATCATTGGCTACTCATCAAGCATTCCCTTCCCGTGTCAAGTATCGTGTAACCTGCAGATTCTTTTAGTCATAATAGAGATCACTCCCATTTTAAAAATACAGGGCTCGACTCTCTTGATTCCCTTTCAGTCAACAGCAATTCCAGACTCCAGTCTCTAATGACTGCTCTTTCCCACTAGTTACTCTAAAAAAAAAAAAGTTTTTTTTTTTTTTTAAGTGCCCTGAATGGTACTGCTTATTAAAGGTGATCAGCATATTCAAAGGGCAGAAGGAAAACCACAGCCTCGTGGAATGCCATGCAAGAAGCATATCAAACATCTGCATGCTGGTTTAAATTAATCTAGGAGAACGTGGAAGGTACGCCCCCCAAGTGGGTTACGTTCTTCATGGATTGTAAGTCAGACTATTCAGATGATGAATTTCCCAGTGCTTCACACAGATAGCATTTCAGTAAATGTTTTGTCAGCTAAAATGCCATGGCATGCCTGTTTCTAATCGCTCTCTTTGCCGGTGTTCATTAGTGATTTGCAGAATTGGGGCCATGGGAAGAGCGTATGTAAAAAGGGCCACCATGATGAGACTAGTCAGTTTGTAAGCTGGGGTAATAGTGTTGCCTCCGCTGATGATTTAAACAGACGAGTGAAATGTTTGGTTGTTTTGAGGTTTTGCTGAGGTTCTTTTGATGAAAGTTTTCCTTTGATGTAACATTTTAAGATGTTATAACAGTAAACAAAGCACTCAGTGGAAAATACTCAGTGAATTTTACACAACACGGGGTCTAAAGATAACCAGATGTGAAGGATTTCAGTCACGTGAGACACTATTTCAATTATATTGCCATGATTTGAAGTGGTAAGTGCCTGCTAAAATACTCCACACTACCTCAGGGTTTTCTCCACACCTTTTTACAGTAGGCGCAATATGATCGTATGATATTCTTTGTATGTTTGTCAACAATGTGCACCAACATTTTCCCACTTAGAATGTGAGCCAGTTGAAAGCAGCAATTGTATCTTAGTATCAAGAAGGGAAGAAAGACAATAACACAGAAAGTGGGAGAATAGGAAGAAGGCAGCTTTCAAAATTATCTAGTCCAACACTCATCTGTGAACATACTCCAGAGACTAAAAACACGACTTAGTGAGAGAACTGTACCAGAACAAGACCATCTATTTCTCAGGTCAGTAATCTTTCCCCCAACACAACCATGTACCTTTTTTCCCAAAAAGGTAATAACAATTTAATGACAACAAGGATATACAAGGAATTAACATAACCTCATTCTCAGTTTGTTTTATTCAGAAGCAGGAGAAATGTAGGTATTTGTTGCCCTTTCATTAATAGGAGAGGTAGATGACAAGCTTTTTCTTTGCCATTTCAGAAGAGTCCACTTTCAAACAAAGGGAAATAGAGCCATTGACCTTGAAATATTTTTTAATTGGATTTTACCTCTGTCATCAGTTAAATAAATACATAATGTTTTAGAAGTTATTCTGGGTATGATTTGGATTTAGAGACTTCTTCAGGACCCAGAGGTCAATATCACATAAATTTGAAGGCTTGGACTAAATCACTCAAGACTTTGTCTTTATAAACACATGCTAAGGATAAATTTTACTTCATTGTTTAATAATTTAAAAAACACAACTCAACTTGCAATAAAACACTTAATGTACTTAGACCAATTTCCATTGTCTTTATCACTATGGAGATGAGGAATAACACTTAAGCATCCTCCTCATTATAGCCCTGCCACTGAAAAACCTGGAAAGTCACCATATACTTCTCTGTATTAATGTAAGGCACATAGAATTAAACAGTTTAACACTATTTGTATGTAATTTGACTGAAAACATAGGGCTCAGATTCACAACGTTTCAAAAGTAATGGGATGAAAGTAATATATTCTGTGTGTGCTTCACATTAAAGCATGAATACCTGGAACTTTGATGAAAGATGGCCAGACACACACATTTAAATCCTACTTACTTACGAAACCTTTTAAAGTAAGAGTAAAGTAATAAAAAATATGTCACCACTGGATAACTAGACAGAAGATGACAACAGAAGAGAAGTGTCAACTAATTCATAGAGGATGGAAAGACAGGAGATGGAGTGAGTCGTACTGGCCCAGAGTAGAGAAAGCTGGGGCAAGGATGTATGTGCAAGGGGTTAGGAGGAAACCATAGCAAAAAAGAATATTTGGGCGGCTGAGCCCCAGAAAGTCTCTGAAATCTGAGGCATCAAATAATTTATAAAGCAAGAGTAAGAACTGAAGCTGCAAAATCTGTCTGTAACAATGAGATAGGTCACCAGATGCCCTCATCAACCTCATAAAATCCAGCTGCTACCCCATTGCTGACCTGGCAGGAGACAGGGGATTTATTCTTCCGAGAAGCTCAACCAGAAAGTCTCCATTCTCCATGCAGTAAAAGATAGGGGTGAAAGCAGGGTTCCATAATGAAAACAGAAAAGCAAACACCTACACACTGCATAGTGTGATTATGGTCGTTCTCTTAACCCTTACTCTATTCCAAATAGGAATGCTAGCAGATAAGAGATTAGAAAATGCACACCCATAAAAATAGTCTACAGATACACTATTTGGAAGTCTCCCATTTAAATGACAACTTGATCATACTTAAGTGAGTTAACAAGATTTTCTGACACCCAGATCTAACAATTTTAGTGTCTCAGATAAATATAAATTGGACAGCCAAGTTTCCCCAGACGTTTTACATCTACCATGAAAGACAGAAAACAAATCAGAAAAGTGGAATGGAGCTCAGAGGAAACAAAGGCAAAGATAAGATAAAAACTTGAATAACTCTTCCATACCATCAGAGAACCAGGACAGTATGTGGCATGCATGAAAGAAGAACAGGATAACATATCAACGTTTAAAAGGGTATTCAAAGCACAGATGAGTTACCAAAAATAAAGTAAAAGGAACAAAAATATTATTGTAAGATAAAGGTGAGGGAGTCTCCTAGGTAGAAAAAATAGAATAAAAAGAAAAGGGAATCAAAATATTAGAGAAAAGATAAAAATTTAGAGGAGCAGTCCAATATCCAAATAAGACAAGACCCACAGATGGACAATACATTGTTAAATAATTAGTTTAATAAAAATTAAATAATTAAATTAAAATTAAAAATTAAATAGTTTAATAAAAATTAAAATTCAAGAGAATAGGTATAAGTTTCCAGAGTCAAAAGTTTTATAGCACAAGGCATATCATCATCAAATTGCAAAAGACTGGATCCGTATGAGATTGTAAGAGCTTCCAGAGGAAAAAAATGTAATCACAAATATAGGATGGGAAAAATTTGCAAGACTTCTCAACTTCAACGTGGGAAATCAGAAAACCATTCAACAATTTTTTTCAAAAGTCCTACCATGTGCCAGATACTTTTCCAGGTGTTTAGGGACATATCTAGATGCTTTATATATGTCACGTTTTTTAAATGTAAGATAAAAAGCTATACCCTTTTAGAGTCTACATTTTGTCAGGGGATGGGGAGCAGCAGGGAGGGTGTAGACAGAGACAGACAACAAAAAAGTATACCAACACCTTCATTAATAAAATATTATATTTGGAGATTCTAAGAAAAAAAGAAAAAATACTGGAACTTATTTAGGGAGATCAAGAATACCAGCAGGTAGGAGCAGTGGCAAAATTAATTAAAGGGATAAAGGGAGGGGGCACCTGGGTGGCTCAGTTGGTTAGGCTTCTGAACTCCTGATTCCGGCTCAGGTCATGATCTTAGGGCGGTGAGACTGAGCCCCGCATGAGGCTCCGCGCTCAGAGTCTGCTTGTCGCTCTCCCTCTGCTCCTCCCCCCGCGTGCATGCGCTCTCTCTCTCTCTCTCTCTCTAATAAATAAAAGAAATCCTTAAAAAATAAATAAAGGGATAAAGGGAGGATCACTGAAAATGGTACATTTTGCAACTTTTCAAAGAAGGGAAGGATCTTAGTCATGCAGATTATTAAGGAGAAGCACACCAGGCAGAGAACCAGGCAGTGAAAAGGACCTGAAGTGGAAATTTGGATGTTTAAGTATAGTAAAAATGCCAGGGTGGCTGAAGTGAAGTAGGAGCCTTGAGGCAGTACCTTCAAAATTCTGAGGAGAAATGCTTTTCAATCTCCAATTCTAGAGCCAGCTGATATTTAAAAGAGGGGAGAATTAAGACATCTTCAGACATGTGAGTTATAAAAAAATATTTACTTTTCATTCACTTTTTCTAGGGAAGCTAGTAGAGGGTGTTATCCACAAAAATGTGGGAGTAAAGAGCTCCAGGATGTTTAAAAAAAAAAAAATCAACTAATATATTCCCAAGTGTGACTTAGTATATTGAGAGGAATTTTACAATTCTGTCAAAGATCATGGTTTAGAATTAGAGATACGTATATAACAAACTAAACTAAAAATTTAAGAAAAACAAGACAATTTTTCATGCTAGGGAAAAAATGTACAAGAAAGAAAACATAGGCATAGGGCACCACAGAGATCATCTATGAGTAATATTCATATACTTTTAATGACATTAACATTAAGCACTTTAAAATATAAATATATACGGACAGATACAGGAAGAAGTGTGTACGCGGGCTAGATGAGAGAGTTCAATCTTGGTATTCCATAATAGGAAAGGAAATAGAATATCTAAAATTTAAAAATCAAGATATAGCTGTTATATTATTTTAAAAATCTGCAGATAAATGCTATAAGAACCAGCTAAGATAGATGAGTTACACCTCTTATATGAAAGAAGGATAGAGGAATTACAACTTTTTGTCATTAGCTTTTCAGTATTATTTAATGTTTTAACTGGTATTACTTAAATACAATTAAACTGACTGAAAATACCTCTTAATTTAGAGTGATCATAGCAAAAATATATCTAGTTGTTCAATCACTACGTTATACCCCTGAAGTTAATGCAACATCATGTGTCAACCATGCTATGTTCAAATTTTTTAAAAAATGTAAAAAAAAAAAAAAAAAACAAAGGTGAATGAATGAATGAATACAATATACAATACAATATAATACAATACATCCTAGAACTTGCTGGGGTAACAGGCAGGTGATGATAAAACTCAAAGCACATCAATATTTCCAGATTATAAAATCTATTTTAACGATGACGGAGGTGAAAGTGTGGAATAAACACAACTACCATAACAGTTATGTGAAATAATTCATGACCACATATTATGAATTAAAACTGGTTTCCTCTGCGGGAAGGAGGAAGGATGTGATTGTGGGGAACACAAGGGGCTTCAACTGTACACATAATATTTTACTTCATAATAAACACCATGGGCACCCAGGAACCTATTATTTGTCTGTTTTCAAAATAAGTGTATAAAATTATATTAACATAAAAATGATAGTTTTAAGAATTTTGCCTTAAGAAGCCTAGAGACTTTAATAATATCATTTAGAAGTCATGCAAAAATGTGCTACAGATTAGGAAGACCAGCTGCTGAAAAATTAAAACCAAAACACATGAATAACTGTAATTATTAGGAAACACTGCTTTGACAATCAGCATTTATTTTTTTTAATTAAAAGTAAGCATTTTTAAAGTTTGGAATAAACTGAATTCCTTACAAATATAATTAAGTAACCTAGCCAAGATGAAACTATCCAAAGCCTGATCTGGCTGAAACCTACTGACAATTGTGTAACAATCAGAAAAATTGGAAGTTTTGGAAGGGGATCTGTTCATAAATTTAGTACTGCAAAGATATTTTTTAATTCACCTGGTAATTTTATTAAGAACACTTGATAATCTTGGGATAAAAGTCACATTCAGATAATAAAAGAATATAGATGAGAGATTGAAAGCCATAAAGAAAGAAATACATACTTAAAATGGTAGGTAAAGGGTGATCACAAATAAGTAAAAATGTATATTTGCAAATAAAAAGATAACATATGCTAAATACTAGCAGACATTGTTCTTGACTAGTGAGATTATTTATTTTGGCCTTTATGAATTTTGCAAATTTCAGTATGAGTATGTAATATTTTGTAATCAGAAAAAAGGAATGTATGGTAATTTTTAAAATTTTAAATTTTAATTTAATTTAATTTAAAAAGCAATAAAATGGATTAGAAATAGGAAACAGGGAAGGGATAAAAAGAATCAACTCAAAATAAAATGAATTATCCCCTGTATGAGCTCAGAGAATTTTTAAGTGAAACCTCAAATTTGCAAATGACACAGCTCTTCTTGATAGTCAAATACACAGAGGGAAATACATTTCAGGAAAAACTCTCAATAACATAGGCAGGAAATTGGCATGAAGTAGTACAATCTAGGAAAAATACTCTACACTATACTTAATGGAAACTGAGCTATGTATGACCTCTCAGGAACCTCGTCGATAGTGTGTAAATGACTCCTTAAAGACAACAACAGATCTAAGCCACCTGAGACAGCCAGTAAAATTACTAAAACACTGGGCAACATTGAGGAGAGTATTAAAGTATTAAAAAGAAGAGAAAAAGTATTATTCTACAATTTTTACAAAAAAAAAAAGTGCCTTTCACACCTCTCCATAAGTAACCTTAACTTTGAGAAGACACTGACTTTAATGGGAGGTCTGGAAAAAGGGAACGATTACAGTGGAGAAGTTGCCACAAAATAGATTTTTTTTTTCCAGAAAGAAATTATAATAAGGTTTTATTGGGTGACTAATGTTCTATAGTCCAGGCTATTAGCTTTTTTTTAATTTTATTATGTTATGTTAATCACCATACATTACATCATTCATTAGTTTTTGATGTAGTTACAGAATAGATTTTTTTTTAAAGATTTTATTTTATTATTTATTTGAGAGAGAGAGAATGAGAGATAGAGAGCACGAGAGGGAAGAGGGTCAGAGGGAGAAGCAGACTCCCCGCAGAGCGGGGAGCCCGATGTGGGACTCGATCCCAGGACTCCGGGATCATGACCTGAGCCGAAGGCAGTCGCTTAACCAACTGAGCCACCCAGGCATCCTACAGAATAGATTTTTAAAGGATAAATATTTCGGGCGCCTGGCTGGCTCAGTTGGTTAAGCGACTGCCTTCGGCTCAGGTCATGATCCTGGAGTCCCAGGGTCGAGTCCCACATCAGGCTCCCCGCTCTGCGGGGAGTCTGCTTCTCCCTCTGACCCTCCCCTCCTCATGTGCTCTCTCTTTCTCTCAAATAAATGAATAAATAAAATTTAAAAAAAAGATAAATATTTCAACCAGGAAAAAAAAGTAATGGAAATATACATTTGAAATCTATAGAATGACATAAAGACAGAAGACACAGTGTATCAAATACCAGCTGAGTACTTGAAATAACCCCTTAAAGCCTGGTGCAGTAAATTTAAAACAAAACAGAATTCCACGTATAAACCTATAGGATTTAATGGACACAGAATAAAAATAAAGAATTTTATTCAAGAATTGTACTAGAGTCCAAATCCCTTCTATATTCAACCAGTAATTAGCCTTGTGCCTTGCATATAATAAATATTCATAATAATATAATAATATAATTTGAGTGAATGTTTGGAAAAACATTCCAATTTAATAAGACTGACATCATGACAGCGAATCATTTCTCCCCTGGGCCAGTCTTTTGGTGCCACAATCAAAAACAGAAGAGCGGCCTGAGGAATTGTGTCTCCACCAAAATATTCTCCTCGGACCACAGATAGAAGGAAAGTGTCATCTTTAACTTGTGGAAGAGTTGCACTGCTCTGATATTTCTATTCAGTGTGTCTTAAAGAACATTTACTTTGCATTTCTCTTCCCTCCACACACACACTCCGTCACACATAAAATCCATCCCTGTCATCATTGCACTTCACTGTTCCATTAAAAAAGAAAAAAAAAAAAGTCTTCTTTATGGCTTCTTCAAATTCTGAACATGAATTTGAACAACATGACAAAATGGAAATAAAAGATGATAATATCAGAATATGTTGTGTTATCTTTAGAGACAGAGAATAAAAATCTAGAAAGCAATAATTATTGCTTGGCAATTGCCAAGATGAAAAAATTTACTAGACACTCATGATTTTCAACCCTATGCCATGTACAATATCATGTAGCTTTAATTTGTTTATTCTATATTAATTGTTCTTTATTTTCCTTCACTAATCAGATTATTCATCGATCTATCCTACTTGATTAACATACACTAGTACATAAAAGGTATATAAAAATAACAAGCACCGCAACTCTTGGGTTCATAGTAAGTATCAAAAATTTACTACGGATCTACAAATAGAATATCTATGGGAAGCTGCATTAACTCAGTGCTTCTCAAACTTTTTTTTTTCCCCCAAACATCCCTAAAGGTAGAAAATAATAAATTGAATATACCCTGGGGTCTGGTGGCATAGCCCCAATTTATCAGCCACAATTTTGAAATTTCTTTGAAGAGTAAGACTGGATCTTTTAAAAATTCAAATGAATTTTATTCTACTGCATAATATGTTTACTTAATATAAATATAGTGTTTAAAATTGCCCGTGAGTAAAATGGAGGTGCCATGTTCTTGTTGTGGCTTTATATATACCATGGTATATCACTGTGCATTTTTGATAGGTATTGCTCCCCACATTCCAAATTGTGTGAATTTTTTTTGTAAAAGTGGCAGTGAAATTTATGGTAATATATGATATATTGAATCATATGAATTCATGTGTTTTGATCAGCTGAGACATTATTTTTCCTTTTTGCCTAAAAAATTTTACTGAAACTTTTACACAGTAGAATCTATTTAGATCTACTGATCAAGCATCCTACCTACACCCCATCCTCATTACGTTGCTCTCATCCAAGAAATAGAGGCATTTGAAATGTTTCTGAAACCGTAAAACTTATAAATTCTTTAGTCTATGATAGGCAGCTCTAGTTTTGTTCCTCAAATCTGACAAAATTGTCAAATCTGACAGAGAGAAATAAAAGAGATGATAAATTTATTTATTTTAATAAAAACCATATTTAGAAACCCAAATGGAATCCAAATGACCATAATTGGAGTGGTAACAGTAGCATCAAGATGAAACTATTAAATTTTATTTTCTATTAATTTTATTCTATTGAAAAAGTATTCCCAATTTTGAGTCAGTCCACATATTTTGACCTTTGGATTTTGAGTTTTAATGAAACTAGGACTTGTTATCTCTATATAATTTTCTATAACTCACTTGCTGCAGCCATATAGGCTAGTGGTTAAGGATCCAGATTCTAAAGCCTTTTTATGCGCCCAAATCCTGGATTGCCGCTTACTAGCTGTGTGGGCTAAGGAGGTTACTTAACTTCCATCTCTGCTTTCTTGTCTAAACTGGGGATAACAATAGTTCCTATCTCCTAGCAGTCGGTGAGAAAATTAATTCATTATATGTAAAGAGTTCAGAATATTTCCTGGTACAGAGTAAATATTATGTAAGACTTTGCTTTTATGAGTCCTCGGTTCTTATATAAAATAATACAAACGAGATTTATCACTACATTAAATAGAATGATTCCAATGATTACTGCATTGAACTTTTTCTCTTTCAAGAAGACAGTGCTTATTACTGTGGGGAAAAAAATGTGTGTGAAGCTTTTCAATAATAATTTTATTATTTAGTATTTCCTTGTGAAGTGATTCTTACTCTTAGTAATTTCCTTGCTCCCACCTGTGTCTTATAGGTTTACCTAGCTCATAAATCATAATCTTCCTCTCCTGACACACTGAAGAATGCACATTAACACTGCTGAAATTTAAATTCATGTGGAGAGTACTTAGACTGATAAAGAAGATTAAGTTGGAATACGTACAGACTCATCTCATGCAATCTAGTATTTGGTGGTAGAATAGTTCTCTACCTTAAACCAAAGGATTGTTTTAAACGCTCTTAAGTAGATCCCCTTCTATGATTTTGTTAGTTTTTTCATTCAAATGGGTTATATCTGGCTGTGTACTTTTTCACAACAGGGATTTGCTGTAGTACAGATTTATCCCATATGACAGGTCAGCCCTGGCAGTAAAAATTAAATCAAAGAATCAGTAATATAAATGCCAACAAACCCCTCCTTCATAAAAACAACTGCTGTGTGTTTAAGAAATATTAAATAAAATCAAATATGATGACTGTTGGCAATCTTCTGCTGATGCAGATATTCTTTTAAAGAGCTATAAAAACCAGAATCTTCTTCCACTAAGACACAAAGAATTTCCAGAGCTTGCAATTTCTTCCTGAAATAATATAGTATAAAGACAAATCCTAATTTAAATATTCATATCTTCATTTTATTTAATAGTATGCTACTGTGACTATAGACATTATACTTTTAATGCTCTGTGATGTCTCTTCCTGTTTTATAACAGCTAAAATAAGAGCTACCTTTGAGAGTCATATTATGAGGCATTGTTATGAGGCTCATATTTTCTGTCTTTGAAAGATGTGTTCTTGTACTAATAATGACAACACATTGAGACTCAGAATAAGTACCTTCTCCAATGCACAAGCCACATTTTTTTTTTTTAAATTAGGAAATAATCCACTGGTCAAGGAGACAGACATCAAAATCCAAACCTACCTTCAAACAATCTTGATCTAACATCCCTATAGAACTGAAGTAGAAGAGACGAAACATGATATTTAGCACAACAATAACACAAAAACCTGCAGTATTTAATTTGGTCCCTGAACTTCCTGAAGATCAAGAAACATCAGCCGAGATTCAACAGTTAAAGGGTACTGCCAATAAATACACCTAGGATAATGCAAATGTATTTCACAGAGTTGTCATTTTGACTAGAAACATCTAAGAAATGAGCTCCTTTTAAAAGTGCCCTCAGAAAAGAAAAAAAATTCATCTCCTTTAAATAGCACATCCAACAGTTCCCCTTTATTAGTTTGGAAGAGAGAAAAAGAAACATTCAACAAATTATCATAGTACATTGAAAAGCTAACATTATATCCTTTCCCTCTTCCCCTTGCTTCCCACACACCCACACATACACATACATACACATACACACACACATACATAAAACACACATCCATGAGCACATACACTCATATGTGCAAACACACACTACAGCCAAAAGTTTGTTGTGGCTTTTTTTTACAAGGGGCCTATCTGGAGAATAGGACGTGTTACTGTACAAGCTGTCAATTATGCTAGAATCCAGGAGACATTAAATAATAAAGGATATCCTAATATTTTATAGAAACTGTTTTTCTCCTTAAAGATTAGATGTACTAATGAAATTCACTCCATGCAAAAACTACTTTCTTTGTGAGAAGAAAATGTTATAGGACCTTTTTATTGCTTTTACTTAAAAATGATGATAATGGTTTTTCACACAAAATTAAAGAAACAAACAAGGAAGCAGTTTCAATTGAAAAGTACTCAAGCAGAAGGAGGATCATTTGGAAGGAGCACAGATTCCAATCCCAGTTGTCACTTACTAGCTATGGAATCCATATCAGGCAATTTTACCTATCTGATACTCGGGGAAATGTGACCTAAGCTACCCAAGGTATGTCGGTCCCTGTGGGACAGGGTTGGACACATAACCCATGCAGGGCCTTCGGTGATTAATGGCGACCTTAGAGGTAGGAGGCCTTTCTTCTGAGATTTTAAAGTCGTAAGGACCATCTAACCCTGTAACTATTAAGGACCCACTTAGGTGCCTTGTGGAGAGATCCTTAATAGACCACAATTTATGACAAGGGAGACAAGAATATACAAGGGGGTAAGGACAGTCTCTTCAATAAATAGTGCTGGGAAAACTGGACAGCTACATGCAAAAGAGTGAAACTGGACCGCTTTCTTACATCACACATAAAAATAAACTCAAAATGGATTAAAGACCTAAATCGAAGACCTGAAATCATAAAACCGCTTACAGAAAACATAGGCAGTAATCTCTTGGACATCTGCCTTAGCAACTTTTTTTGAATATGTCTTCTGAGGCAAGGGAAACAAAAGCAAAAACAAACTAAGGCCATCTACTGAATAGAAGAAGATATTTGGAAATGAAGTATCCGATAAGGGGTTAATATCTAAAATATATAAAGAACTTATATAACTCAACACCAAAGGAAAAAAAAAACTCAAAAGAAAAAAAAATAACTCCATTAAAAAATGGGCAGAGCACTTGAACATTTTTTCCAAAGAAGATATGCAGATGGAAAACAGATGTTCATGAAAAGATGCTCAACATTACTAATCATCAGGGATATCCAAGTCAAGATCACAATGAGATATCACTTTCCACCCATCAGAATGGCTAGACTCAAAAAGACAAGAAATAACAAATGTCGGTGTGAATGTGGAGAAAAAGGAACCCTTGTACACTGTTGGCAGAAAGGTAAATTGGTGTAAACACTGAAGAAAAGAGTATGGAAGTTCCCCCAAAAATTAAAAATAGAAATACTATATAACGAGTAATTTCACTACTGAGTATTAAAGAAAAAAAATGGGATGCCTGGGTGGCTTAGTCGGTTAAGCATCTGCCTTCGGCTCAGGTCATGATCCCAGAGTCCCGAAATTGAGCCCCACATCGGGCTCCCTGCTCAGCAGACAGCCTGCTTCTCCCTCTGCCCTTCACCCCACTCGTGCTCTCTCTCTCAAATAATTAAATAAAATCTTTAAAAAAAAAGAAAAAAGAAAAAATCCACTAATTCAAAAAGATGTATGCACCCTTATGTTTATTGCAGCATTATTTAAAATGGCCAAGATATGGAAGCAACCCAAGTGTCCATAGACAGATGGATAAAGAAGATGTGGTATATATATATATATTATATATATATATATATATATGGAATATCACTCAACCATTAAAAAAAAGAATGAGATCTTGCCATTTGTGACACATGGATGGACCCAGAGGGTATTATGCTGAGTTATGTCAGAGAAAGACAAATACCATATGATTTCACTTATATGTGGAATCTAAAATACAAAACAAAAACAGAAACAATATCATAACTATAAAGAAAAAAATGGTGGATGCCAGAGGGGGCAGGTGTTGGGGTGAGTAAAATAAGGTGATGGAGATTATGAGGTACAAACTGCTAGTTATACAATAAATAAGTCATGGGGATTAAGAGCACAGCATAGGGAATATAGTCAATAATATTGTAATAATATTGTATAGTGACAGATGGCAACCACACGTACTGCTGTGAGCATAGCATAATGTGTAGAATTGCTGAATCACTATGTTGTACACCTGAAACTAATATAACATTGTAGATCAACTGTACTTCAATAAAAAATAAATAAATAAAGACAACAAGGAGGAGAGCTAAGAGGAAGGAGGGGGGAGTCCTGATGAGCTGATTGCAGCCCCTGGTCAACAAGTGGCGAAATAGGCCTCCTCTGCACTCTCTGGGTAAATTAACAGAGGGGTGAATGGAGGTTAAATTGGCATTTCTATCACCTGCAACTGAAGACTAACATAAGAAAAACTATCTTTTTAAATTCTAGGAATAAATAAAGTATCTAGGACAGTACACAGAAGGTATTCAACAATGTTAATAATTATTATCATTACTATTAAGATAAAAGGGTGATCCTCTTCTCTTTTACAAAAGGTCTTAACTGCCTTCTGAATACTGTTTAATTTTGTTAAATTCAACAATAGTTATTTGTAATGAAGCCTATTATCCCATAAACTGAGATCCTCAAGAGCTGAAATGATCTCTTCCCATATATAAATCCTGAGTATCTAATACAGTGCCTTATTTACAGTAGATGCTCAAAAATTTGTTGTTGATAATGTATGGAATTAATTTCTATTCCTGTTAGCTAATATCCACATAACCACAAACACTAGACCACTCCGGTGAATTTTCAAGAGCTGTTAAAATATAATGCACTGTAAGGAAGAGATTTACTTTTCCATATATTTAAAGAAAGTCTTTTATATTCTAATTCAGAAAATAATAATTGTTAGGAATTGAAGTGTTTTTTAAATAGTTTTGAGGCTTGGTATTGCTTATAAAACATGGAAACTTAAAAAATAAAACAGGAAAGTCAAAGTGGATAAACAGCCTTTCTGTAGCATGTGAAGGTAAATTCAATATCAACAGCTTTGAGAACAATGAGAAACTTTTCTCTCTGTAAGGAGAACTTTGATGACCTGAGATTGAAAATACCAGCAGAATTTATCCTACAATCATTTCCTGGGGCTTGCATCTCTCCCTCAGATCACAACAGATCACTTTGTAACTCAGACTCAAGCTATACTTCAGTGGATGTGCCTGATATGTCAATAACTTCATAACTCCTTTATTATGCATTATAAATGAATACTTTTAATTTTAGACATCATGCTGGAAGGAGATGGCTTTTAAAGGATTCCGCCTAACACCAAGGCAGGATTTTGATTTGGAAATGGAGCCATATCTTCTCCAGTAATATCTTCCTTTTAATAATACTTACCATTTATTGAGGACTTTTCTCGACCGGGTGCTCTACTAGTCACTTATTCCTTTTATCACGTCTAATCCCCTTGACAATCATGTGAGGAAAGAATCCCTATTTCACAGATTTAAAAAATAGAGAGTTGAAGGCACTTACACAAGGGCAAACAGCTAGTAGATGGGGAAAAAATACTACAGTTCAAATTCACACCTGATTCCACAGTCAATGCTCTTTACTGGCTCTATGGAAATTGCCGTCAGCAAAACTTCACACAGGCAAAAAAAAAAAAAAAAAAAAAAGAGAGAGAGAGAGCCACATTGTGGTTGAGACCGTTTGCTAAACCTCAAATATTATGCTACTAGATCTCTCCTTTTCTTCTCGATCATAGATACCCAAAAGTCTGATAAAATTTCAATAGCTGAGGTTTATGTTATTTTCACATGCCCTTAGTACTACACCATGTGAGTGTTTCAGGTAAACTAAATCATAATACCTAACATTTACCCAGTGCTTACTTGGTGCTAGGGACTCTGCTCAGCACCTCACATGCATATATCGACATACTTATATGTAGGTGTAAGTATATATGTAAAATAGGAATATATAAGGGTACATACATGTATATGCCTATGTAATCTTCACCTTACTCCTATGAGAAATGTTCTGTTATGATCCCCAACTTACAGGCAAGGCTCAGAGAGATTATGTAACTTGCCTGAGGTCACACAGCTAATAAGTGAGAGATGGGGATTCATCCCCAGGAAACATGGCTCTGGAACACACCCAAATCACTTTCTAACAATGGCGCTTCCCAAGTCACTGATTGGAAAACTTAGAACTTAGAACTTTCCAGTAAAAGTAAGCAAAATGTCCATAAGACTTATGGTACTTCTAGGACTAATAGAGTTTAGATGGAGAAACACTGATAATAAGGTCCACCCAGGGCCTCCACGGAGGCCCTGCTCTGCCTCACTCCTCACCCATATTCCATCCTGCTATTATTGCATGTTCTCCTTTCCTGGCTCTTTTGTGATGAGTTGCTTCAAAAATGATGACCCTTTCCCAGAGCACTCACTTCTTTTGACCTATCAATGCCCTTTCCCCCTCCTGCCTTGCCTGTATGCTTCCTGAGTGCCAAACCCTGAACTTCTCCCCTGGCTGCAGCCCAGCATACCCCTTTCCCTGTGCACCCCACATTCACTAGAGGAATAAGCTTCTATCATGTTATACTTTGTTTTATTCATTTCTCCAACGGTTTAAAAAATATATTCCTTGGGTCCAGCAATCATTACGTCTTGGAACTTTCAGCATCACACACACTACCTGATATATTTTGAGCACATAAAAAATATTTTTTGTTAAATTTTTAATTCCCTAAATTCTTCATGGAGCATTCACATATATTTGTTTAGGATCAAAATATTTCAGAAATAATCAGAAAATATAATAAAGGCTCACATTTTATTTTTTTGGCAGTCTAAACCCCCCAAATATTCAAAAGAATTTTTCATTTTCTCCAAACTGGTTCATCTTTAACAGTAGTGGGTAAATGTTAGATTGTCATATAAACAATATGCCCTTACGTTTAAAGATGTGATTATTTTCCTGAAAACTGAGCATTTTACCTATACCTACAAAAATTTTAAAACTCTAAAATAAGTTATAAGAAGCATTTTAAATGAAAGCAAAAATCATTACCCTATTTTAAATTACCGAATGTATCTGGTTGGATATTTTTTAAGTAAATGCATCTAAATATACGCACGTTCAGTGGCAAAAAAAAAAAAAAAAACAACAACAAAATTCGTCACAAACTCAACAAATATTCCTCTTCCTCCCTGTCTCTCTTCCCTGCCTCTTCATCACTTTCCTCTGTTCCCGCCCTTCTTCAAAAATTTTTTTTTCTGATTTGGATACTTGTGTTCTTTGCCCTGTGAGTTACCTGGCATTTTTCTGACCTCCCACGGGGTTAATTCATCAAGCAATTTGAAACACTCTTCCCTCTACTTCACTGTAATTGAGAGAGCAACAGGTTTGCCCTAAGACAATGAACAAGAGGAGAAAAGAAAAAAAAAAAAAAAAGACCCCTCGGCCTCAGTCTAGTTTTGAGTTCCAGCTCTCACAGTAGGAACTGTGTGACCTTGAAAAATTAAGTAACCCTCTCTTCATCTTTTTAATGATATTAAAATAAGACAGCCCTCACTGGGGTTGTCGTGAGAAAAGAATAAGATTAATTATTACTTCTTAAAAACATTAAAATATTCCTACTATATTTATCCCAGATCTGGAGCGTGCCCTGGGAAATAGCATCCTGGGAAATACCAAATTTCTAATTTCCCTAATTTCGTAATTTCACACTAATGTTCAGAGAAAGGCATGCAATTTGGAATAACTGAAGCCCAGGGCACACTGTGTGTATGGAAAGGGGCTATGGTGTCTTGGAATGAGAGCAGGCAGACTGGGTCAGGCGAAGGAATAAACCAAATAAATCTGTGTTTTAGAAAGGTAACCCAGAAGTGTATACATTGGAAAGTGATGAAGGCATTTTACAGGACCAGTATAATCTCTGCATATGAAAAGAGAAATTGGTAATCCTGTAACATTCCCAAGACGAGTTATGGTAGCCCAACCTCAGGGTGACTATCCGACCCAGACACAAAACTGATCACTAGACTGACATTAAACCCCTTTCCTGTTACATACTTTGTTTAGACTTTCCCTGCCTTCACCTCCCCAAGACTACCCCCGTCGTCCTGTTCTTCTCTACTTTAGCTAATGACCCGGCTTCCTAATCCAAAGCAAGAGTTTAGGCCACATGCATGGACCCCTTTAACCTCCTACCCTCTCATCTCTGTGTTTTTACGGCTACATCAAGTCTCATGTCCTCTCCTACAGTCTCAAAGGAGGTCTTCTCTCTCCTTCCCAAGGCAAATCCCGTCACCTGTCCTTCAAATCTGAGTCATTCCTGCTTCCGGGAAAATCTTGCTGTGCTATTTATTTTCTCCCTTGTGCTTCAGCCTCTCCCTGCCTATAATTTCTTCATGCTGCCCAAATTATAATATTCAAGCCTCCCTTTCCATGGTTTCTCCAGGTCAGCATCTCCACCTCCCACAATTCCTCTCTGTTTTCCGTTACAATCAAGTTGCACCAAAAAATATATTTATTTATTTATTTATTTATTTATCTATTTTATATATTTTATATATGTGTAAGATTTGGGGAACCTGGGTGGCTCAGGTGGTTAAAGCGTTTGACTCGGTTTTAGCTCAGGTTGTGATCTCAGGGTTGTGAAATTGTGGAGTCTGCTTGGGACTTTCTCTCCCTCTACCCTCCACCCACCTCACCACCCACCCCTCCCATGATCTCAAGCACACACCCTCTCTCAATAAATTTTTAAAAATATGTAAGAATCATGGTCTCATTTGCTCACTTTAAATTCACTCACTTTTTTTGGAAAAAAATGTTTTTCTTATTATAAAAGTAATACATGCTTATTATATAGGAAAGCATAACTTTTTTTAATTACCCACAATCTCATAAGGGATAAAACTCATTCACCTCATGAGTAACTTACTTCCAACTTCTTTTTTATATGTCATATTCACATATATGAAATGAGTATAGAAGTATAAAATTGGGATCATTCTTTTGTAATGTTTTTTTTTAATTTTTTATTGTTATGTTAATCTCCATACATTACATCATTAGTTTTTGACGCAGTGTTCCATGATTCCTTGTTTGTGCGTAACACCCAGTGCTCCATGCAGAACGTGCCCTCTTTAATACCCATAAAATCGGGATCATTCTGAATATACAAGTTTAAAATACTGCTTTTTTTTCACTCAACGTCACATTGAAAGCACTATGTCATCAGATTCCACTGTTTACTTAATGCTTTTCTTACAGATGGAGACATAAAGAAGGAACAATTAATTTTAATGAAAGAGTTAACTCGAGCTTCCATTGGAAGCTTAAAAAGTCCAAATGAAGCATAATATGTAAACCCCATAGCTAAAATACTTTGCCACATTATTTCTTTATGTTTCTCTCCCCCACACTATACTAAAACATTCTATAGATTTGAAATCTTGTTCATCTTATATTACCATATCTAGCATTCTATTTGGCACAGGATGATACCTAATCAAATTTGGTGAACAAATTAATAAACGAAGCTGATGGGCTTGCAATTAGAAAAGCTATTTATAACAGTTTACTTTCCAACTAGATGCCAAACAATTTAATAAGCCACAGAAGGTGCAGGCCATTAATATCTAATGTCCACAAATAGGGAGAAAATATAAATCATCATTCTATTTTCCTTGTTTATCCTCAGTTAAAAGGTATGTCTCCCAATCTTCTTAAATAGTTTACTTTTGGTATCCACGAGACACACCTATCGAGTGTTAGCAGAATTATCAACAAGAAAATCTCAACTTTCAGCAAGTTATAATGTGAGAATTGAAAGTGGGCAATGTCTAAACTGGATCCTGATTTGGAGGAAAAGTAAAAAAAAAACAAAAAAACTATGATCATTCAAACTTTTCAGCTATCATCTGATCCTCTTTTAAACCAATAATGACAGACTATATAAATAGAAGTTGCATGTATTTTGAGAGAAAACATCCAGTGTTCGAGTAATGTGTTTTTGGTTGGTGATAATATTTTTTAATCTTGATGTATCTGGTTTCTATTCAAATTACCACAAACTCAGTGACTTAAAAGAAAATGCATTTATTATTACACAGTTTCTGTGGGCCAGGAGTTGGCATCGATTGGTCCTCTGCTCACGGTCTCACAGACTGCAATCCAGGCATTGGCCCAGCTATGCTTTCTTGCTGGTTATCAGCCAAGGGCTGCTCTCAGCTCCTGGAGGCCTCCAAAGTTCCTTGGCATGTGACCCTCTCACAACATGGCTATTTGCTTCTTCAAGGCTAGCATGAGAATTCCTCTGACCTCTAGATGCTCTTTTAGAGCTCACTTGATTAGGTCAGGTCCACTCAGGATAATCTCCCTTTGCATTCAAAGTAATCTAATTAGGGACCTGAATTATATCTGAAATTTCCCTTCTACTTTGTCATAAAATGTAACCTAATCAAGGGATTGATATCCCATCATATTCAAAGGTCCTCATACTCAAGGCGAAGTGATTACAGTTGACCCTTGAATAACGTGGGTTTGAACTGCGTGGGTCCACTTACAAGCTTTCTTTTTAAAGAGTTGATAGCAAAGGCCATAAGGCATTTACTTACAACTTCTGCCCCAGTCTCCATGGACCAAATCCAAGGCTACTAGTTCAGAGGTCACGCCTGCTGCCCTGAGTACTGGGGAGGTCCACCGAGGCTGTCAGCAGCCTCTGGAGGCCCTGGGAGGCAGGGCTTCGGGTCACCCCATGTGCCAACGGGATGGTCAGGTCAAGTTAGGGGTGGGGGCAGGAGGCTGGGCTGAAGTGTTAAAAGGCGCCCAGAGAAACAGCACTATTCAGGGAGCCCCATGTGCCCCCCCCACCACCACTCCTCTGTGCACCAGGCTCCAGGGCTATGCAAGGATAGCCATGGCCTTGGGCCCCTCCCAGGCCAGGCCTGGACCCTTCCCCATGCCTGTGTCCTGGTGCCATGGCTTCCTCAAGGCCAATGCACACACAGGTAGCCAAAACTGTTGATGGCCAAAGGCCAGTTGTTCATCTCCAAGTAGATGGAGGCAGCTCTACTATACCTTCAACAGGCCATCCCCACTCATGGGCTTCCCAGAAGCCACCACTGCTGAGCCAAGGTCACTAGGATGCAGAACACAGCGATCCCAGGGCCAGGGCCCCACCACCAACACTGCTGTTCTCCCAGCCCCAGCAACCCCTACCCTGGCCAGCTGGCCTATATATTACTTTTTTTCAATAAATATACATACAGTACTCTAAATATATTTTCTCTCCCTTATGATTTTCCTTTTTTTGTTTTATTTTATTATGTTATGTTAGTCCCTCATGATTTTCTTAATAATAGTTCGTTCTCTCTAGCTTCCTTTGTTATAATATATAATACATGTAACATACAAAATATGTATTAATCTACTGTTTATATTATCAGTAAGGCTTCTGGTCAACAATAGACTATTAATTAAATTTTTGAGGAATCGAAAGTTTTATGTAAATTTTTGACTGGGGTCAGGGGAGGGATCTCTAACACCCCTCTCACCCCCTTGTTGCTCTATTAACTGTATACAGGATACGTGTCCCTGGCATTGGAATCCTTGGGGGCCATCTTAGAACCTGCCTACCATACTAAATAACCTAACTGTCCCACAAATGACTGTGTATACACAAAGCCCTCAGTCACCCAGATCAGTCACTTAAAAAACAACCACAGTTAAAAATTACCAACTGCAGGGGCACCCGGGTGGCTTAGTCGGTTAGGTGTCTGACTCCTGATTTAGGCTCAGATCATGATCTCAGGGTCCTGAGATCAAGCCCCGCATCCGGCCCGGCACTCAGCAGAGAGTGTGCTTGAGAATCTCTCCCTCTCTCTCTCCCTCCTTTTCTGCCCCTCTCCCCATGCTCTCTCTCTCTCAAATAAAATATTTAATAAAAAAAAATTACCAACCCCAAATATTGAATCTATGTGTTACTATTGAAATTGACACTCAATTTTAACTTCATTTTGTGGAAAATGAGATTTAAACTCGAGCTATTGTAACAACTGCTTTTGGTTAAATGCCTAACCCCAGTTGTTAGTACCTGGATGTCATGACAGATAGGAGGAGAATTAAACAAAAACAGCAGCTGTTTCCCACTTGCAGCTGCAGGAGTGTGACATGGATCAGATGGATTAGCAGGCAAGCTGGTTGGTCAGGCGAATAGCAGTGATGCTGATTTAAAAGTCCAGGAGTGAGAAGTTTGTTATAACAAATATATCTTACTGACATAAAATTTTCATAGGACAAGGTATTCAAAATTCTAACAGATGGTCACTAGAGGAAAAGGTACAATTAAATCTACTAGAATATATTTTTAACCAAATCTTTTAGGTAAGTGAGACACATTTATGAATATACTTCACACTGATATTCTCTCAGATATTTCAAGACCACGGACGCATCTTTGTTCAGCCTGCTCTGATACATGATAAATACCTGCCATCACTCCAGCCGTCCCTCAAATGACATGAAATGACATGATGTTATACCCCTCACTGCCATTTCTACTCTTTTCTCAAAGGTAACCTGCTTTCCCATATCCCTCTGAAGTATGGCATGTGAAGTTTATGTTTTCCATATTTAACTTAGCTAATAGAAGATAAATCAGGGCTATCACCTTTCTTATTTTAGATCAGTGGTTTGCAAACTTTGGCAAAGCATTAAACATTTTAGTAAAAATGCACATTTCTGTACTCAAATCCACAGGCTATGATTAATTCCTTTAATCTGGGTAGAGCCCCTTGAATGTGCATTGTTCAACACCCTTGATGATTTGGATTCAGGTGAGCCATAGACCACTGTTTGAGAAACCATGTCTATAAAAATCACCGAAGATTCCATCAGCTCTTTTGGGATCCTACCACAGACTGACACCTAATGAACTTCCTGTTCACTGAGCCCCCCAGGATTATTATTATATATATGAAGTTTCAATAAAGCAGTACTTCTAAATGCTATATATATATATATATATATATATAGAGAGAGAGAGAGAGAGAGAGAGAGAGAGAGAGAGAGAGAGAGAGAATGTAGAAATGCAATGCAATGAGAACCCTGTAGAGCAAGTCTGAGGAAAGGTTCCAGAGAAGGCACTCTTCCTCATCAAGGGCAGTCCAGCCAGCACATTGTCCACAGGTCTCCAGGATAATCCCTCAACTCCACGCCCTGCCACCCAAGTGAGTTCCCCTTTGGTAAGTACTTGGGCTTCACTACACCCAAGGCGGTGATAACAGAATCTTAAAAAGAATATCAGAGAACCACAGAATTAGTGAAATATAATTGTTCGATATGCCCTGTAATATACAGGTAAAAAAAATATAAGTGATTTTTAAAATGTCATCTAAAATAAGACTAAATATTAACAATCCAATTAAAACGCATTTTTTTAAAGTTTATTTTTTAATTATTCTTCAAAAGCATCATCGAGAGGACTTACTCTACAGAATTCTACAGAAACTAAGTTGCCTATTCTACAAAAGCATCAGCTAAAGAAATCTGGCATTCCCAATATACACAACTGGAAAATAAAAGTTTTAATCTCCATGACAAGAGTGTTCAGACACACACACACAATTTAGAATCAATTTAAATGAGTCAATTCATAATTTTAAAAACTAAATTAAAAGATAATAATTTGTTCAATGTTTTTAACTGCTGTCCATCTTTTTTTACTTTTCCTTTTAAACTGAAGAAAAGGATTGCTCTAGTTCAATGACAACAGTATAGATACTTCTAAATGCTATTGGAGACATAGTTATTTTAAAAGCACCTGAGTGAAAACCTTTGTTGATCAAGGTATTTTCAAGTTTCTCTTAAAATAATTCAGTAAAAATAGAAGGGTGAAAATAATAGATGCAATGGGTGAATAACCACAAAATTATGGCTATGAACGAAGCTTAATGTCCAAAACAGATCTTGAATAAATAGAGCTGGAAAAGCAGAAGTCAAGAGAAGGTCACACTATTTGTGCCTCAGTTGTTTGGTTTTCTTTTAATCATATATCTTGGAATTGTTTTCTGATCTTGTTTTAATGAGATTGTGTTTTGCTGCTCTTGTGTGGTGGAACACTTTCAACATAGCTAAATTTGTAGTTTTCTCTAGAGAGGACCTTTTCAAGCTAAGATGAACAGAGACCAACACTGGCCCCCTTCATCTTCTACCTGTGAACTTCTCAGTGACAGAGGTATATGTGGATAAGGTGATGACCCCTGGCTGCAGTGTATTTGAAAAATTACCATCAGCAGATGCATGTCAGGCACACAGAATAAAACTACCATCTACTACATAAGAATATGTTTGCATTTAATGGTGTATCTTATTAATGAAACTCATTATTATGTTTCTCACATATATTTACCATCTCCTTTTTTTTGTTCTAAACTCATCTATTTGCTCAGTATGTCATTTTTTTGTTTCTGAATCTTAAAACAATATTTAAAAAATCTCTTTAAAAAAAATTAGAGAACCAAAGAATTACTGAAATATAAAGTCAAATTTCACAGTCAAGAGAACCAAGCTAAATAAGAATGCACAGAATATTCACAAAAAAGCATGGCTACTTTTTCATTTCATTTCATTCATTCATTCATTCAACAACTCTCCTACCTACCTTAGATCCATCTTTGAAAAGCTTTCAAATTAATCTTCCTAACACAAACTTTAATTATGTATTTCGCTTTTCAAGAGCTCACAATAAGTCTCTCCCACTTCATTACCTCAACTTCCCTAGCACCTAATATTACATGGTTGGGAACCAATAGACATTAAGTCAGTATTTGTTGAAAGTTTGAGATAGATTCACTTCACCTAAATTGTTCTTCCTTACTCTGAAGGCTTTCTATTTCCTTGCTCCAGCAAGCCTTATTTTCCACCATTGCCCCAAGAAAACCAGGCAATTTATCTTAAAAGCCCCATGCTTGTTCCATGCCATTGCTCTGGACTTCTTATAGAATATGTGGTTCAGTACACCTATAAATATTACACATGTCTCATTAATATTTACATTATAAATATTATATAAATATATACACATCATATTTATACATATGTAGTAACATATATATGACCGTGTTCTGCATATCTAACATATTCTTTCTGATTCCATAGCTGCCAGGTCATATCTCCATATGGCACTCTTAGTTGTAGCCAGGGAAGTAAACAAAATATTTGCCACAAAAATGTGATATATTCTTTATTCATTCATGAATGCATTATCCGTTTATTCCCTTGCTCAATATTCATTCATTCCGACAAATACTTCTTGGGTATCTGCCAGTGCCAAATAATGCGTTTAGGATTAGAGAGAGTGATGGTAAGGAAAACAGAAATAAGCTTGCCCTCTTAAAGCTTAGAGAAAAAGGGAACACTAATCAACTCATTCAAAAAGTCAACAGCTATAATACATGATGAGTGCTAAATAAGGAAGAGCATAGGAAACAAGAGCACCCTAACAAGGGAATGTGATCTAGTGAGGGGTTAGGTGGCAATCTACTGAGACTTCTCTAAGGAAGTGATATTTCAACTGAAGTTTGAAAAATGAGTAGGGTAGGTGGAGGTAATCTTCTGAAGCAGTAGGAAGCCTCAGAGATAAGGGCTTTTTAAAGCTGGAGAGAGAATGGAACATATTCAAGAAATCAAAGGAATCCAGTATAGACAAAATATCACCTGAAAAATAGTGGCACAACTCATCATGGGCTGGAATGATGGAGGCTTTTTTTGGTCTTTATTATAAGAGCAATGGTAGACCATTATAAACTTTAAAATAGGGGAGTGAGAACCATCTCTGGCTGCTGTGAGGAGAACAGATTAGAATGGGAAGAGAAGTCTTAGAAGGCCGTGATGGGGCTTGCTCAGAGCAGTCAGGGAGAACCAGGAAGGGCAACACAATCTGCATAGGAGAAACACTTGTTTCTCGTAGGAGGTGGTGCTTGAGCTAATTGTCTTGTGAGAAGTAGGAACTGGTCAATAAGATAATGGAGAGATGGGTATTCCAGTCTCTACTCAATCTGCTTGATCATTCCTTTCTTATTGACCCTCCTTTTCCTCTCTGCTTTTGACTATGTCCCTATACTTTGGATTCCGCTTACTTACCTTTAATCACAACATCCATTTGCTTTCTCATTGATGGGTAGACTTCCTAGATACTGAAATCTTTCTTTCTGCCTCCCTCTAAAATATTTATGCATTTAGTCTTTTGTTTATTCATGTGTTTAAGTTTTGTACTATGTATTAAATAATCTGTTAATTACCCAAAAAGTAAATGAATTATGAACAGTTGCAAGCCTTATAAAACTCAAAGTTCAGGGGCGCCTGGGTGGCTCAGTCGTTAAGCGTCTGCCTTCGGCTCAGGTCATGATCCCAGGGTCCTGGGATCGAGCCCCACATCGGGCTCCCTGCTCAGCGGGAAGCCGGCTTCTCCCTCTCCCACTCCCCCTGCTTGTGTTCCCTCTCTTGCTGTGTCTCTCTCTGTCAAATAAATAAATAAAATCTTAAAAAAAAAAAAAAACAAACCTCAAAGTCCACTGAAGAAGAGGATGTTATAATGTACTTATGTACTAGGCATAAGGATACCGTAGTGAAACAAAAAATGGTTGATCTCTTGGTACTTACCTCTAGTGAAGAAGATAAATTGTAACACATTAAGATAAGGGCTATTACAGAGACAGGAACAAAAAAGAAAACTGTTAATATCAAGACGATAGAAGAGTACCCATTTTTGTTGAGTCTTAACAGACAAAAGAGAGTTTGCCGCTGAAATTGTGGAGGAAAGCCTTTTTAGACTGAGTGATGAGCATGTGAAGAATCTGAGTGGGAGTAGAGAAATTAAAAGTTGCAGAACCTTTAGTTTTTTGAAAAATAACTCTGAACTTAGTATAGAGTGGAGGATTCTCAAAAAAGAGGCTAAGCAGCAAGAAGACAAGTTAAAAGTCTGTAGTGAAAGTACGAGCGGAAAATTCTGACATTTGGACTCTGAAGAGGTAACAAGCAGCACAGATGGAAAGAAAAGAGTGGGATCATTCTGAGGTTTCTGGAGCAGGTAGCAGGGGTCATTCACTGAGAATAAGACTACCAGACGTGGACTGTGTTTGGGAGTCAAGATCACAGAATTCTCTTCTTTTTGCTCCTCTTATTCTTTTGCTCATCCTGAAATGTTGGTACTCCCAGGACCTTCCTTGCCTTGTGATACATACAAAAATCAAACAGTAATTTTTATAAACAAACAGAAACAAAACACAAGTAGCGTAGGAAGAGGAATACCAAGAAGGTCATACTCTGTGGAGTTAAGTTATAAACTCTAATGTCCACTGCCTTGATCTTTCCTTATTTCAATGGAATCCAAGCACTGAATTTATACATATTTGGGGAGGGAGATGTGGTGGTGAAGTGTTCAGTTTCTGTGCTAGATATAAAAACCTAATGTTTACATCCCAGCTCCTCCATGTATGAACTGGTGACAACTTCTACAACCTACGTGTTTCTTTATTTGAAACATGGGATGACAAAACTTCCTTCATAAGACTGTGGTGAAGATTAAATAAAATACACCATGTAAACTGTCCCTAGCACTGTAAGGACCTCATAAAACATTAGTTAAAAATAATCATAGGGGTGCCTAGGTGGCTCAGTCGGTTAAGTGTCCGACTTGATTTTGGCTCAGGTCATGATCTCAGGGTCATGTGATCAAGCTCCGAATCGGACATGGAGCCTTGCTTAAGCTTCTCTCTTCTCCCTCTGCCCCCCCTCAAAAAAGAAAGTAATTACTTTCTTCCTACAATTCCCACCATTTCATTTGATCCTACAATTTCATCTGATCCTCACAAAAACTCTACAGGAGAGGTACTCATGTGATTTTTATTGTAACTATCATCCCCATATTTACTGGTCAGGGAACTGAGACACAGAGTTTTCAGGACTTGCCTAGAATCATACAGCTTGCAAATGCTGAAGCTGTAATTAGAACATAGGCAGCCTGGGGCACCTGGGTGGCTCGGTTGTTAAGCATCTGCCTTCGGCTCAGGTCATGATCCCAGGGTCCTGGGATCCAGCCCCACATCGGGCTCCCTGCTTGGCAGGAAGCCTGCTTCTCCCTCTCCCACTCCCCCTGCTTCTGTTCCCTCTCTTGCTGTGTCTCTCTCTGTCAAATAAATAAATAAAACCTTAAAAAAAAAAAAAAAGAACATAGGCAGCCTGGCTTTAAAGTCAGAAATCTTAATTCTAGGAGATCCCGGCGTTCCCATAGGGATCCAGGAGATCCTTGCCTCACCTCCTGGTTCCAGCCTTGCTTAAGGGCCACTCTCCTCTACCATCCCTGTCCCACACTGCTTTCTCCTTTTTCTCAATTGTTTTCACTCATTGGCTCTACGGTGAAAATTCTAATTTAATAATTTATTCTTACATTTTTCTGTAATGGATGTAAGTCTTGTCTTGAGTGCAAGCCCTTGAGGCAGGGATTATATCCCCGTCTTGGTATTCTCTTCAGTAACAGCTCTACGCCTGAGTATCAGTAAGCTCTCGGTAAATACTTGTGGGTGATTGATTCTCAGGCTTCAAGGCATCACTACTGGAAGGAACAACAACTAGAGAGATTTGCATAAGGCCTAGTCACTCCTATTGAAGATTTCACATTAGCAAAAAATGCAGAGAGCATTTTTGCAGAGAGCATCAATGAATGACACAGAGCTCCAGTCGTGAGAATATCACTCAAGAGCCCACACAGAAGAGGCAAAGATCTTATAATATATGATGAGAAATGACCTAATCTTGTTCTTTTGGCTATTACTGTGAAGGTTACTTTTATAGTAAAAGATAGAGGCATATTTGAATACAATTTTGTAAAATAAGAATGTTTAGTTCTTTTCTCTTAATTATAGTTAGGACAATTTATTTTTTTAAGGTTTATTTTAGAGGGAGAGTGTGAGAGAGAGAGAGCATGGGGGGAGGGGGCCGGGGGGTGGGGGAAAGGCAGAGGGAGAGGGAGGGAGAAACCCAAGCAGACTCTGAGATCATGGCCTGAGCAGAAACCAAGAGTCGGACACTTAACTGACTGCACCACACAGGCACCCCCACTTAGGACAATTTAAAAGAGTAGTTATTGACTTGTGTCCTCATATTAAATCAAAAAAGAATCATTGGTGCACTTAAAGCAGTTTGAGAAAAAATAAAATAAACAATTGCTATTTTTTAAAACAAAGTAATATATCTAAAATGAAAAGAATAAGGATTTTATAATAACAGTCCAAGTGCACTATTTGGAAAATAACAGTTTGAAAATAACAGTTCATTAAAGTAATTTTTGTTTAAAGTGCTTAAAAACTGGAGTCACAAAGACAGGCTTGAAAGTCAAATAAAATAAGTCAGATAAAAGAGTAAAAGTCAAAGTGGATTTTAGAAAAAATAATTTTTAAGAAGATCATCTGAAGGGAAATGAGTACTATGACATTTATATTTTTTAACTTAAGAATTATTAATTGGTGTTATTTGTCTCATTGTTGTTGCCAATACCCACATGGTTTCTAGAGAGCAGAGTGGCAGTTTTAAAACCAAATGTAATCTTAATTTCATTCATTTATCAACTTTAAGATATTTATGAGGGCTTGTGCAATTAAATTTGCAACAATATGGAAGTGAAAGACCATTTTCTTCCTGAAAAGAACTGGAAGATGAACCATGAGAGACGATGGACTCTGAAAAACAAACTGAGGGTTCTAGAGGGGAGGGGGGTGGGGGGATGGATTAGCCTGGTGATGGGTATTAAAGAGGGCACGTACTGCATGGAGCACTGGGTGTTACACGCAAATAATGAATCATGGAACACTACATCAAAAACTAATGATGTAATGTATGGTGATTAACATAATAAAAAAAATCTGAAAAAAAAAAAGAATTGGAAACCTACTCAGAATGAGGAACTTGAGAGAGAGAATGCTTAATTGTTAAGTGCACACTACGTTAACCTATAAATCCTGACAGGGAGATATGATTTAAGGATATCCAAAGGACAGTTAAAAATTAGGAGCTGAAGTTCAAAGAAGAGTTCAAATATAGGAATAAGGATTTTAGAGTCACTGATGGAGAAGTAATGTCTAAATCTATGGGCTTAGATAAGACTACAAATTATGCATCATTAGATTGACTTTACCACATTCTTGAGCCGATAGGAGAGAATGTTGACCTTATTTTACTGGTTTCATATTCCTGGAAGAAAATAAACTACTGGGCGCCTGGGTGGCTCAGTTGGTTAAGCGACTGCCTTTGGCTCAGGTCATGATCCTGGAGTCCCGGGATGGAGTCCTGTATCGGGCTGCCTGCTCAGCGGGGAGTCTGCTTCTCCCTCTGACCCTCCCCCCTCTCCTGCTCTCTCTCTCTCTCTCATTCTCTCTCTCAAATAAATAAAATAAAATCTTAAAAATAAAAAAAAGAAAAGAAACTACTGATGATAAAAATAATGCAGAAAAGAACTCACAAAGTTGTTCAGGATGAATGAGCCCTACTATTTCAATTATTAAAATTGGTGATAGTTATGAATTTTCAATCCTTTAGGAGTCTTTTGTTAATACAATCTTACAGCTTGTGTATCTTTTTCATAGAGAGTCACCAGATAAATAAAAATGAAGACTACTAATCTCCACTAGGATAATAAGCACATACTTAAAAATTATCCTCTGCATGGCATTGTAACAGTCCCATGATTTTTTTAAAAGGAGCTTTTTTTTTCCCTTTGATTAACATGTAGAGACATGAACTTTTAGTAAAGAAGTAATGAGGTGAATCTATTATGAAAGATTTCAAGCAAATCTCCTGAACAAAGATTCCAGCTCAAGGAAGCAGTTTACTGGTCTATTCAGTTAAATATGAAGTGATCCATTACTCAGTCAACACACATTCAATTATTCTCATAATGAAGTCAAATATATGAAATGAAACACACTGGAGAGGATTTTTTAAATTGTTATTATGATCTGTGAGTGAATATTGAAATCAAATTAGTAGATTAAAGCTGGTATTAAGAATAAAGAATACAGAGTAAAAATATTGGAATGCATTGACTGTAATAAGTCTAAGTATTGCTTGAAGATATTTTATGACATTTTCTGTGTGTGTGTTTGTGTGTATGTGTGTGTGTGTGTTAGAGAAAAAGAACTGGTCTTTTTCATTTGCATTTCTTACCAAAAAAAAAAAAAAAAGAGAGAGAGAGAAAGAAAAAAGAAAAAAAAAAAGAATTTAAAGGCCACTGCTTGTGAGGAATCAAGGAGAGAGGAGGGACATTGGTGTGTGGACGAAGAATAAACATTCCCAGTCCCCACAGAATATTCTCAGTCCCTTATAATCCACCAGGTCTTTGTGTTCTACTGCTTTCAACTTCACCACGTTAGGCTTGGTTGATGATTTTTACCCAAAACTATACCTTAGAGAATTGAATGTATTCAAACTGGATGTCAACCTTAATCAGATTCTGCATATACATATTTAATTCTCCATTTCATCTTTGTTAGCAGAGCTAAAGTGTACTGGGATTTGTTTCACACTCTTACCAATAATACTACGACATTATATCTGTTGAATACTAAAACACCTTAACAACTCTGAACTTTATTACAATACTAAATATCTCTTATTGGCAAAGTGGTCTTTACGGACTTCAGAAAATAAAAAAGGGAGGGACTCAGAAGAAAGTTCAGACTTCCTGAATTTATCTCAGAAAAGGATAACTGATTTTTAAAAGGAGCATAAATACTCAAAATATGGCCTATAATATCTTTATTTATTTGAAAGAGAGAGAATGAGAGAGACAGAGAGCACATGAGAGTGGGGAGGATCAGAGGGAGAAGCAGACTCCCTGCCGAGCAGGGAGCCCGATGCGGGACTCGATCCCGGGACTCCAGGATCATGACCTGAGCCGAAGGCAGTCGCTTAACCAACTGAGCCACCCAGGCGCCCCGGGAGAGGAAGACTCTTAAGCGGCTCCATGACCAGTGCAGAGCCCAGTCTCATGACCCTGAGATCATGACCTGAGCCAAAGCCAAGAGATGGATGCTTAACTGATTCAGCCACCCAGGTGCCCCACTATCCTGACCATTTGAAATGCACAGTTCAGTAGCATCAAGTACACTCATACTGTTGAGCAACCATCACCACTATCCATCTCCAGACCTCTCTTTATCTTCAAAAACTGAAATTCTGTACCCATCAAATAATAACTGCCTATTCCTCCTACTCCCCTCCCTTGGCAACCCTTCCATTCAATTTTCTAGCTCTAAGTTTGGCCACTTTAGGTACCTCATGTAAGTGGAATTATACAGTATTTGTCTTTTGTAGCTGGCTTATTTTATTCAGCATAATTTTAAGGTCCATGCATGGTATAGCATATGTCAGAATATCCTTCCTTTTTAAGATTAAATAATATTCCATTGTATGTATATGCCACATTTTGTTTATCCTCTCATCTGTCCTTAGACACTTGGGTTGATATTTTTAAAATCAAAATATATTCATATATTGCATTTGCAAACACATATAAATATCTTAAGAATACATGTGGGACTTAAAGCATATGTATTCTGTGAAAGGCTTTTGGATGCTATTTCTGGTTAAATGATTTTCTTCTCTAAAAAAACGATGTTATCTTGTAAAGAGTAATTGTAATCAGATTGATGTGAAAGGGTGGCTGGCCTGTATTAGAGCCAGATAAACATCCACATGTAGGGAAATAACCTATCTGAGCTGCACCTATAAATCTAGGGGAAAGTTAGAGGGACACCCTAGCCACCTGTGCATTAAGCTCTTATAAATATAGAGGAATATACATGTTTATATAAGTGACGAAGGAGAATGTTAGGTAAAGCTTTAGTTTGTTATATAAGGGATTTTTTTTCCCTGGGGTATATTTTCTTGAATTTTGATAACTGATAATTCAACTGATAGACAAAATAATACAATTAAAATGTCAGGATGTTTCTTTCACTCTAAAAACTTCAGTGGATGCCTCCCCCTCATGCTTTCTGTTCTCCTTCTTTTCTACTTTTTCTTCAGTTTTTTCTCTTCTTCTAATTTCCTCCTCTATCTCATCCTTCTCCATAAGCAGTTCAAACAGGTTAGAACTGAATATTAATGAATGTTTACATAAGAAACTTTTTGTGGGGAGGGTACGGCGCTGGGTGGCTCAGTCAGTTAAGCATCTGCCCGCAGTTCAGGTCATGATCTCAGAGTCCTGGGATCAAGCCCTGCAACAGGCTCCCTTCTCAGTGGGGAGTCGGCTTCCCCTCTGCCCCTCCTTCCAGCTTGTGCCCTCTCTCTCTCCCTCTCAAATAAAATAAAAAAAATCTAAAAAAAAAAAAGAAAGAAAGAAATGGTTTTGGATGGAGGAGAATTTTATTAGCACTGTCAGTCATTCTGGTCTGGACAAACATAACACCGTGGAAATGGAACGACTTTTAAAAGACTAATACTAGGGGAAAAAAGAAACCAAAATAAGGGAAGAGCTAGAATATTTGAGATCATGTGATTGTAATAGACTGAAGAAAACTTTCTTTTACCATTACAATTACGCAGAGATAGGGGCGCCTGGGTGGCTCAGTCAGCTAAGGGTCTGCCTTCAGTTAAGAGTCCTGGGATGGAGCCCCTCGGCAGGCACCCTGCTCAGCAGGGAGTCTGCTTCACTCTCTCCCTCTGCCACTCTACCTACTTATGCTCTCTCTCTGTGTCAAATAAATAAATAAATAAAATCTTTAAAACAAACAATTAGACAGAGATAGTTCTCACCAAACATCCCTCGTGTCCTCTGTCCTCTGCACTTCTCAGCCCCCTCATAGTTTGGAGGGTCCTATGACTCTTTTGCGATAATAAAATGTAGATGAGAGGAATGTGCAGGACTCCGTAGCTGAGGCACTAAAGAACTGGAGGGCTTGTTCCACCCTCCTGTCTGCCTCTGTGGCTGCAACAGTGCAAAGCCATGTGCTGAGTTGGAGACCTGACGAGAGGAATACGGGGACCCTGAGTCTCCAGATGGACCTGCGCTAGACACTGCATGATTGAAGCCTACACCTCGGTAATATACATCTCTACTGAGATTCGAGGGGGTCATGCGTTCCTATCGCATGGCCTGCCACTGATCAGACCATGACAGGGGACCAGTAATTGTGTTAAGAAAAGACTCAGCAGTGAGATTGAGAGCAGTAAGAAAGCACAGCACAGAATTTAAACCCTAAATAATTATTCCTGTAATCATTCTACCATTTCTAGCTCTAACCTCTCCATTTCAAATATATCGGATATACTTATTTTTCCTTTTAAAATAACTATATAGTTTCCCAGAGCTACATAAATTACCACAAACGGGGTGGCTTAACAAAACAGAAATTTATTCTCTTGTAGTTCTGGAGGCTTAGAAGTCCAAAATCAAGGTCTCAGAGAAGAGTTGATCTCTTCTAAATGCTGTGAGGGAGAATCTATTCCATACCTCTCTCCTAGCTCCTGGTGGTGGCCAGCAATCCTTGGCATTGTTTGGCTTGTATAGGTTTCACTCCAATCTCTACCTCCATGTTCACACAGCTTCCTCCCTGTATCTCTCTCTCTCTCTCTCTCTCTCTCTCTCCTCTTACAAAGACACCAGTCATACTAGATTAGGGCCCACCCTAACTCAGCATGATCTCATCTTAACTATATCTGCAGAGACCCGACTTCCCAATAAGGTCACATTCATAGGTACTGGAGGTTAGGACTTCACATATCTTTCCAAGGACATAATGCAAACCACAACAATGGCTTGCAAACAGTGGCTTACAACAATAGCTTACAAACAGCTTCCCACTTTCATTTTCTGGAAGTGAATGTTATAAACTGGATTTCGACAGCCCTACTTTTAGCCACCATTTCAGAAACTGTTTTGTTTTTGTCTAACATAACCATTACCAACTTTTAAAGGCAGAAATTATCTTAGTCCAGCATTTCCTCAAATTCAAACATAATTACCTTTTGCACTTACTGAAAATTATGTGATTATATAAGATGTTCTAATAAGTTTGCGCACGGCAGGCAAAACATACTGGGATGCGGGCCTTTGAAGTGCTCCTGCTACGATAAGTGGGAACAGCACTGCAAAGCCAGGATCAGATGATCAGAAATGGAATGTAGGTGTCCATCCAAATTGTCAGTTCGAGGTCTCTCAGGTTTTTTTCTACTTGTTCTTTTCTGGATACTCAAGACTCGGCCTTTTTTGGTCTTCCTTTCTCTTCTCCCTTGTTAAAGTGCTTCCTACTTGCTCAACATCTGTCTCTTCACATAAAAAGAGTAGATGTCAAAGTGCAAAATCACCCTAAAATTATTTTTGTTTCATAAACTCAATACATATATGTATATTTTCAGTAACACTATGTGACAATAAACACATTAAGCCCTGGGAATACAGTTGGGAATAAACTGAGAGTCCTGTCTTGCCAGAACTAATAGTCTGAAAGGAAGCACAAAAATTATATACAAACATGGTTAAGTGGGAAGAGGATTTGATTGGGGAAGTACAGAGCAAATATGAGTACAGAAAAACAGGGAAATGCAAGCTGGTCTAGAGATCAGGAAGTGCTTCTTGCAGGAAGTATATAAATGAAATTTGTGTGACAAATTGGCATGAATTAGTGGGTTAACAGAAGAACGCTGTAGACAGCAACACCATCCTGGGCCCAACTTCAGACTGAGAGACAGGATGACATGCTTCATAAATCAAAGGAGCTCGGGATGGCTACAACTTAGATTATGACTTTAAAAAGTGGTGAGAGATGAGGCTGGAGAGAAATGCAGAGGCCAGATCATGAGGTACCTTATAAACAAGGTGATCATATGATTCATCATCTGAAACTGACCACTTTGGAGAATAAAAAGGGGCTCCTTTAATAATTAGGCTGGGGCAGCAGGTGTGACCCGGGGCTGTCAGAGCCTAACTGGGACGTGTAGCTACAAGACCTCTAAACCACATCAGTGCACCTAAGGTCAATCAGACGCCATGACAGCATTTTATACAGAGAAGTGGCTCAGTGCTATTGTAATTTATAAAGCTTACTCTAGCTGAAGTATAATAAACAAATGGGAGAGGAGGAAATAGGAAGAAGGAAGATCCATTAAAAGACAGCTGTGATCACTTCTAGTTGTGAGGGGATGGCGGCCTAGATCGTTGTAATGATGGTGAGCCTGTAAGGAAATTGATGATGCAACATTAGGTTGAACCCTATGAAATCGCCGCCATTCATCATTTTTAACCCACAGAAGTAGCAGTTTCATAAGGTTCGACTAATAGATTTGCAAGAAATAGGACTGATTGGATTTCTTTGTAAGTGTGAGGTAGACGGTGAACAACTTGAAACATGAATGTGTCCTGTTTTTCTCCCATGTGACCAATACTGGCTGAATCTTAGACTATGAAGGTGTCCTTTTATCATGGGAGGCCCGAGACCAGGGTCAGGGGAGAAAGAGAACAAATATAGACCCCAAATCTATGGTTTCTGAATTTTAGAGGTCAGAATTCAGGTGAGAGTCAGCAGGGTATTTGAGAGCAGATGGAACAAGTTCCTCCACAATCCTTCAGCACCATCGCTTAGACTAATCCAGCTCTGGACCGCGAAGGACAAAAGAACTGTTAGAGGTGAGAAGAGGAAAGTCAGGGGCGCCTGGTGGCTCAGTTGGTTAAGTGACTGCCTTCAGCTCAGGTCATGATCCTGGAGTCCCGGGATCGAGTCCCACATCGGGCTCCCTGCTCAGCAGGGAGTCTGCTTCTCCCTCTGACCCTCCTCCTTCTCATGCTCTCTCTCATTCTCTCTCTCAAATAAATAAATAAAATCTTTAAATAAAAAAAAAAAGAAGAGGAAAGTCAGACATACAGGAGTCCCCTGCAGAGGTCGGATATTAAGAATGCATACTCTGTCAGATTACCTGGGTCTGCCAGTAAATAAGTACAACCTTGGGCAAGTCATTTGACATTATGCCCCAGTTCCTCATCTACAAAATGAGAACAATATTATCTACATCATCATATTGTTCTGAGAATTACGTAAAATAGTGTATTTCCAACACTTACAATAGTACATGGCAAATATCAACCACTATATAATTGTTCGTTGACAACAGTAGTGGTAGTAGTAATATGAGCATTGTTATTATCAGGATTGACTGACATCGGTTGTACACTGAAGTTTAAAACATAGAACAGTCAAGGGTGTCTGGGTGGCTCAGCTGGTTAAGCAACCGATTCTTGGTTTCAGTCAGCTCAGGTCATGATCTCAGGGTCCTGGGACCGAGCCCCGCATCAGGCTCCCCACTCAGCAGGAGTCTGCTTGTCTCCCTCTCCCTCTGTCCCTCCCTGTGCCTGCACACAATCAATCAATCAATAAAATCTTTAAATAAAAAAATTAAAAATAAAAATAAATCACAGAACATTCAAAATTGATAACTGTAGATAATAGAAGAGTTTATTGCCTACAGCTCATGTACAAAGAGGCACAAGCAGGGAACCAACCTGAATAACAGTCCCATGAGTGCTCCATGGTTCTCAAAAGGGGAGGAAGAAAACTCCCAACACTCTCGTGGGCCCGTTATGGAAGAAAAAAGAGTGCAAATCCATTCATCTGCTAAAGATCACCAGAATGCAGTACAAAGTGACCAGCACAGGAGAAAATCGTGGGCCAGATGGACTACTATATGGTTGAAGCTAACACTGAAGTTAACTCTGGAAGAACTGAATCTGTACTGGGAGGGATTCCTAATCTCCACTCGTTGAAGCAATCGCAACCTACTATGTCGACACAATTCAGTCAGAATCCAAAATGCACACCTCTCTGCCCTGATACCATGATGTTACACATGCTTCCCCCTACATTTAGATTCCATATCAGGAGAAAGATCAATGAAATGACCCATCAATTTTAAATGGAAAAGTGACCCCCAAATTACTAAATGTAACTGAAATTACCTGAAAACTCCTAGTTAAGTTGTTTACCATAAACAAACGAGAGGCTCAGAGTCACAAATCGAGTTCTATAGAAATACATAATTTGAGGGCGCCTGGGTGACTCAGTCGTTAAGCATCTGCCTTCGGCTCAGGTCATAATCCCAGGGTCCTGGGATCAAGCCCCACATCGGGCTCCCTGCTCAACAGGAAGCCTGCTTCTCCCTCTCCCACTCCCCTGCTTGTGTTCCTGCTCTCGCTGTCTCTCTCTGTCAAATGAATAAATAAAATCTTAAAAAAAAAAAGAAAAGAAATACATAATTTGCGTTTTTTTTTTTTTTTTGCACAACACTGTGACTATTACACCTGTTACAAGGGAATGTTGGGTGTGCTGAAGAGAATGAAGGAAATGAAGATTAGGATGACTATTAGGTTTGTGGCTTGACAATGGGTTGGGTAACAGTGCTTTTCTAGATTGTGCTTATTGGAGGACAGCTAGAAAAGGAGATGATACATGTGCAAATTCTGACTTCCAACATTCTATTATTTCTTTAACTCCAATATATATTTTGTGATGAAATATATTAAATTTTCAGATAAACACAACTATTACGGGAATGGCTATATGTGTGCATATGTGTGTTGGTATATACATTCATTCTAGCAACTTTACTTAGATCCTAAAGCATATGTTTCCAGTATTTCTAGAATCAAGTACAGAATTCCTACTTCCCTAAATTGAATTATAACTTTAGAAAATTAACAGTAATGATAGCAGGGTTTTTGGGGAGAAATCATCAAGTTGGGGAAAATAATTACTTTTGCTTACTTTCACAAGAAAATAATGAAACTAACCTTTCTAGGTTGACTCATACCACTTTATAACAATGAGATCAAAGGGAAGGGAATAAGGAGGACAGATGAGGGATACAGAGATTTAAAAAAAAAATGGAAGATATAGGGATACAGAGTAAAATAAAGAGAAATATAGATGTATGGAAACAACAAATACTCAACATGATACACATTCAGTAAAAGGGTTTTGGTGCAGTTAAAATTCTATGGGGAAGAACTAATGTCAATGCCAAGGTCTTCTCATTTTCCTTACATCCAGAGATAAATATAAAAATATATAAATCCTGAAGCAAGTGAGGGGAATCTCTTTCTTCACAAAGGCTAGTAGGCCATATACAAAGCAAATAAAATTCAATTTAGCTTTTGTAGCATGGAAAAGGAGTAGAGAAGAAACTAAAATAAAAAATAAAATGACTTTTAAATTGAGGACATAGAACAAATTCTTAAATATCTAAGAGAAGTAAGGTAAAATAAACTTCTTTCCAGATAATTACAATTCTTCAAATCACTCGATTAATTTCTGGTGCGGAATGATGGAAATTTTTCCCTATTTTTTGCTTATATATAGTTCTAATTATACAAGTAAGTAATAAGCATACGTTATTTACCAACATTTTTTTTTAAGAGGAGACTTCATTTCATGTTCTATTTCTGGAAGGAAAAGGACAAGAGGAAGTAATGAGACACCATGAAATAGAGGAAATGAAATCCAAAGCAAGGAGAATGAAAGAAAGAACAAAAATTAGGTGGGCTGAGGGAGAGAAGGGATAATAGTAAACACAAACATAAAGACAACTGGGTTAGAGAAGTGGTCAACACTCCTCACCTAGCTTAAATCTAATGTTTAAAAATTTCTGCTTCCCACTACTCCACCCCATCAGATCTAATCTTACCATCTTCACAGCGACTTGCTGAAATCATTTGTATTAAGATAGAGAAAATACCCCTACTTGAGGACCAATGGGTTTCCATTTTTACTTGACCATTCACATGGAGAAGAAGTTGGGTGGGAAAGCTATGAATTAGCTCTATCCCTAAATCACAGGCTGACCTTACAGCCACTGTGGACAGAACACAGCAGCTTGGCCGAGTAGTGTGATGCCTCCGAGACAGAATGTCCAAACTATTGGAAAAACCCCCACCCTATAAAGAAAGGATCTTGGAGTTGTATGCAACAAGATTCTAACTTAAAAGCAATCTTTAGATAAAAAAGAAATCACAAAGTGAAGAAAACTTGAAATACCAAGTTTTTTACTGAATGATCAGAGTGGTGAGATTTTTCAGATTTCAGTACTCAATTGCCATTCCCAGTTATAAGAGCATTTCCTATTCCATTTTACAAGCAGTCACATAACTAATGAAGTATTCCTGTATCAGAAACTCAGTGATTCATATACAAATTTTTTCAGTTGCTAAAATTGGTATTTACACTTAGTGTTCTCTTTGATTATTACATTTATTCTCAAGTGCCTAGAAACTAAATGAATGAGAATATGAATCAACAGAATTAAATTCTTTTGAAAATCTACCAAGACTTTGAATACTTGGCCTCCATTCCCATATTCCCACTAGCCAAACATGCTTTTTGGTTACCTGGCTATTACACTGTCCAGCTAGGACCATAAAACTCCTACTGTAACTTGCCATGAGAAGTAGGACTATCATCACCAGGAGACCTGGATAGTGACAAATTAGCAGCAAAGAATGGCACAGCAATTAGAAAATGAATAACAGCAACCAAAGGCAGATAATCAGCCATCAGGTACATACACAAGTTCGATGAAAATTATATTTAGACATTGGAAAACAATGGTGACTTATTAATTATTTTATGCCTTTTATTTCAGAAATAAAGAGCAAGGACGTTATCTCTCATCATACATATTGGATGGACCATGGCCTAATAATTGAGCTTGCATTATGCTCCCACAAGGAACAATTAGAGTTTTCACTACAACTATCCAAATAAAGACTTGGGTTTTATTATTGTGGCCTCAGAGGTCCATTCTTTTTGAACTACAAATAACTGGAAGACTATCCACTTGCATAAACATCATTCCAAATTGTAATATAATTCTTGTCAGACAATGTATTTCACACTGTCTAAATAATGCTCCCTTGGAGTAGAGTTATATAAGACACTGCCAAGTTTACCTGCAGAGAAACACACTTCAATAGTTCTCACACAGCATGAAGGCATTTATCATTATTCAAATATAAAAGAAAAGAAAAGGTTCCGATGTTTCTGACATCATAACTGGCTTGTGGTAAACTGCTGTTAAGCAGGGTTTGGTGGGCTGTACTTATCCTACACAATTGGAGGAGATCACTCATGCTGTTCCACAAAATACTAAGAGAATCACAAATTCTCTGGCTAGAATTTTTCCTTAGCTCTTACCCTCTACTCCCATAAAGTCTTCAAAGTCAACCATGGACTAATCTAAAAAGCAGATGAGCAATTAAAAGAGGGGAAATACGTATGTATGTATGTACGTATGTACGTGTTTTTGTAGGTTTTTTAAGAAAACCAGTAAGTTTTTTTTTTCCGTTATTCTTTCTGTCTTCTTCATGTGAGTCTGTGTGGAATGTTTACAAAATGTTTTGACAAAAGCAAATAGATGTTGATTTTCAGCACTTGGCCAAATAGTGAATACATAGCAATGGCATTCAGGCAAAGTTCAATGTGAAGCAAAGCATTTCAAATTAGACTATTCTTCCATCTCAGCTTTATCTCTACCACGGAATAGGGTCTAGTAACAAATTGCTACCCCATTCATAAATGGGTCTAACTCATTGTTTCAAGTGTTTCTGACTGCTACTCAAAATCAGCAATTTACACAAGGTATAAAAACATTTGGGGGGGGAATATTTTTGTTGTTTATAGTAAAAAAATTGTTTTTAATTTGAAAAGTACCACATATTAAGAGTTTCCTATTGAATTTAGAAATTTGTAAAAACCTGTAAAATATGAATATCCTACCAAATTTAAGAACATGTTTTAGACATTATAAATAAAAACATATTTATATTCAATAGTAATGAACTAAAAAATGACTAACCCATGTTCAATTCTGTTTGTTTTAGAGAATTTGCTATATTCACCTGAACTCTCAAGTAAAAGAATTATCCTAAGATTCATCTAAATAGGGGTGCCTGGGTGGTTCAGTCATTAAGCGTCTGCCTTTGGCTCAGGTCATGATCCCAGGGTGCTGGGATCAAGCCCCGCATTGGGCTCCCTGCTCCGTGGGAAGGCTGCTTCTCCCTCTCCCACTCCCCCTGCTAGTGTTCCCTCTCTTGCTGTGTCTCTGTCAAATAAATAAATAAAATCTTTTAAAAAAAAAAAAAAAGACTCATCTAAATAGAGTTGTTCAGGAATGTGGACTTGTTGTCTACCTAGGTAGCACATCTTTAAAATCAAAACAAATAAAATAAATTAGAAATGAAGCAAATTTTTCTTTGAGGTGAGCACAGTTATTTCAAAACTAGGCATCCTTGAGACTGGGCTGGGATGTACTGGGGCCAGAAGCTATACTGAATTGAAGCAAGTATTACATACATAAATTGGAGGATTACAGACTTAAATTATACATGTCAGCTCTTATCATAAATGGTATTTCTTTTTTGCCCACTTCACATTTTATTTGCTGATTTCAACTTCCAATTCTCTAACAAACATGTATATATTTTCTAAAAATACCTGAATACTATTTATGCACCATTTATCTGCCTGTTTACACTAGGAAGCCAAGGAGCACAAACCATTGATTTGAAATGTCAAATTAATATAGCATCTCCAAACCGTGTGGCTTTTAGGAGTTATGACAGTTAAACAACTCAATCAAACCTTGAGCCATCCAGGGCTAATTTTTTACATACAAAAAAAACTCCCTATTTTTCCACTATTAAAGTCAGAAATTATTTTGGTTAACAATCGTGGGGAAAAAAGGATGAGAAAGTTAGCTTTCCTCTTTTCTTCTAATTTTGTTCTCTTCCACTTCCCCACAACCCTCTTTTTTATTTCTCTAAGTTTGGGGATTGGTTTGCCATATATTTGTATTCCAGCAGAAGAGGACAGCTGCTTTTAATGGCATCCACACTTACTCTCAGAAGATACATAAGACTTTGTGATATTAAAAACATAGTCTGCATAACAGATAAATTTTCTCTTTTCTTGCACAAACCTCAATTATAAACTCATTTAATTTAGATTAACAATGTGCTGTGGTAATTCCATTACATAAAAATATGTTTATGCCTGGTATATTTTGACTATATTTTATTGCTAATAAGCACTTCTAATCTGCTCTGAGAACTTAACTCTGATTGCTTTAGTATGGCAGTTATAAAATATAGTGTAGACAATGCCCACAAATCAGATTCCAAAGGAAGTAGTAGCTTTTAGTCACTATATTGCTATAAGCTACAAGTACACAATTTTAAAAGGAATTTTGTATTAGAATATCTCTAGTTAATAAGCCAAATTATTAGTGTCATTTAAATAAGAAGTAAAGATATAGCTCAAGTTTATATGGATGTACATCCAATATAAAAAGTCTTAGGAATTCCAAGGAGTAAAACTAACCTATTTTCACACACACATACACACACACACACACAAAATGTGTCTTATTTGGAGAAAAAGTACACCAGTGAAATAAATCATTTTAATAATTGGTTAAATCAATGATAGGGTTTCTTGTTCTTTGGCTGAAGTGATCAAATTAGAAAAGTTACTGAAAATATGAAATCTGAAAGTTAAAAAATTCCCCAACTACTGGGGTGCCTGGGTAGCTCGGTAAGTTGAGCATCAGATTTCACCTCAGGTCATGATCTCAGGATTGTGAAATCGAGCCCCGCAATGGGCTCTGCACTCAGTGAGGAGTCTGCTTGAGATTCACTCTCCCTCTCCATCTGGCTCCCTCTGCCCCTCCCCCCACTCATGCACACACACACTCTCTCTCTAAAATAAATAAATCCTTAAAAAATAAAAAAAGTCTCCAGCTACTGAGAAATGCTAACATAGCATAACGTATGCTAACATTTCTCACAGCTTCCAAACTTTATCAAAGCCAATGACTATTCTCTGCATTTCCTTTCAATAACTTACTAGGCCACCCCACTTTAGTTTTCACAATCTCTCAGGATAGCTTTTCAAGATTTAATTTTGAGCTTCCCTTCTCTCATCATAAACTAACCTCTTTCCTTACTAATAGTAAGCCTAAACTTAATCCTCTCTTCTCCCAGTTCATCAACCCTATTTTAACTTACCTGCTTCTCTGATCAGCCATACCCACAGCCTACGCTTTCCTCTCCTGAACTGTTCTTCTCCATATCTGCCCATCAAAATTCTTCTCTCCTCTCAACAAAATGAGTTTAGAGGAAACATACCTCAACATAATAAAGACCACATATGACAAACCCACAGCTAACATCTTACTTGATGGTGAAAAGCTGAAAGCTTTTCCTCTATGATCAGAAACAAAATCAGAAATAACTGGTTTATTCTTGCCACTTTTATTCAACATAGTACTCAAAGTCCCAGCTACAGCAATCAGACAAGAAAAAGAAATAGAAGACATCCAAAGTGATTTTAAAAAAAAGTAAAACTAACACTATTTGCAGATGACATAATACTATACATAGAAAACCCTAATAACTCCACCCAAAAATTAGAACTGATAAGTCAATTCAGTAAAGTTTCAGGATACAAAATTAATATAAAGAAATCTGTCGCATTTCTATACATTACAAATGAAGTAAGAGAAAAAGAAATTTAAAAAAGAGTCCCATTTATAATTTCATCAAAAAGAATAAAATACCTAGGGATAAATTTAACCAAGATGAAAGACCTATGCACTGAAAACTTCAAGATGCTGATGAAAGAAATTGAAGATGACACAAATGGAAACATATAGCATGCTCATGGATTAGAAGATTTAATAACGTTAGAATGTCCATATACCCAAAGCAATCTACAAGTCAATGCAATCTCTAGTAAAATAACAACAGTACTTTTCACAGAAATAGAAAATATAATCCAAAAATTTATATAAACCACAAAAGACCCAAAATAGCCAAAGCAATCTTGAGAAAGAAGAACAAAGCTAGAGGCAATAAAATCCCAGATTTTAAGTATACTACAAAGCTAAGTTATTAAAACGGTATGGTACTGGATCAAAACAGGCACACAGATCAATAGAACACAACAGAGAGCCCAGAAATAAACTCATGCTTATATGGCCAATTAATCTATGACAAAGGAGACAGGGATATACAATGGGGAAAAGAGAGTCTCTTCAATAAATGGTGCTGGGAAAACTGGACATCTACATGCATTAGAATGGAACTGGACCACTTTCTCACACCATACACAAAAATAAACTTAAATGGAATAAAAATTAAATGTAAGACCTGAAATCACAAAAATCCTAAAAGAGAAGTAATCTCTTGGACGTTGGCCTTAGCAACATTTTTTTTTTTTTTTGGCTATATCCCTTCAGGCAAGGGAAACAAAAGCAAAAATAAACTATTGGGACTACATCAACATGAAAAGCTTTTGCACAAAACCATCAAAAATACAAAAAGGCAACCTACGGGCACCTGGATGGCTCAGTTGGTTGGGCGACTGCCTTCGGCTCAGGTCACGATCCTGGAGTCCTGGGATCAAGTTTCACGTCAGGTTCCCTGCTCAGCGGGGAGTCTGCTTCTCCCTCTGACCCTCCCTCCCTCATGCTCTCTCTCTCTCATTCTCTCTCAAATAAATAAATAAAAATTTTAAAAACAAAAAGGCAATCTACTAAATGGAAGAAGATATTTGCAAATTATATATCCCACAAGGGGTTAATATCCAAACTACATAAAGAACTTACATGACTCAACACCAAAAAAAAAAAAAAAAACCTCAGTAAGTCCACTAAACATGGGAAAAGAATCTGAATAGACATTTTTCCAAAGAAGAGATACCAATGGCCCACTGACACAAGAAAAGATGTTCCACATCACTAATCATCAGGGAAATGCAAATCAAAACCACAATGAGATATTGCCTCACACTGTCAAAAAAGCTAGTATCAAAGAGACAAAAAACAAAAAGGGTTGGTATGGATATGGAGAAAAGGGAACCCTGGTGCACTGCTGGTGGGGATGTAAACTGGTGCAGCCATTGCAGATAACAGTATTGTAGTTCTTCAAAAAATTTAAAAAAAAAACACACAATTCAATAATTCCACTGATGGGTATTTGCCCAGAAAAAGCAAACTAATTGTCCATCAATAGATGAATGATAAAGAAAATATACACACAACATTCATACAATGAAATATCACTCAGCCATAAAATAGAACACAATCTTGCCATTCTCAACAACATGGATGGACCTAGAGGGTATTCTGCTAAGTGAAATGAGTCAAAGACAAACACTATATGATTTCAGCTATTTGTGGAGTTTAAAAAACAAATAAATGAGCAAATAAGCAAACAAACAAAAAACAGAAACAGACTCATAAATATAGAGAACAAACTGGCGGTTGCCAGAGGGAGGGGGTGGCAGGATGGGCAACAGAGGTGAAGGGGGTTAAGACATACAAACTTCCAGGCATAAAATAAGTAATGGAGAGTAAAATACAGCGTAGAGAATATAGTTAGTAATACTGTAGTAACTATGTATGATGACAGATGGTAACCACACTTATCATGGTGAGCACTACATAATTTAAAGAATTGTTAAATCCCTATTTTGTGTCCCTGGAACTAACATATTGCATGTCAACTATATTTTAAGACAAAATAAAATAACATGATTAAAAAATATTCTTCCCTTCTATTAGGCTCAGCCAAATTTACCACTTCTGTGAAATTGTCTCTACTTCTATGAAGTGGAAATCTTTTCACTTCCATGAGAATCTAACATTTTTAATAATTTATTAAAGCCTTTTCCACCTATATACTGTCTATATTAGACTCCCTGTATATAAACATTTACTTTTCTACTTACACAATTCTTACAGGAAAAAAAAATTATGTCTTGCTCATCTCTGTATGTACAGTATAGAAAACCTTTTCTTACTCATAGTACATGTTCAACACATTCTTGTCTAATGAATAAATTAGGATTTTTCTTTTCACATTATTATTATTGCTTTACCCATGACTATAATACTGTAAAACAATTAACTAACAAGTAACTAATATCCTGCTTTAAAAGCTGAACAAAGTATATTTGTTGTCTCCTATGTCTGTGTAAAATTTTTATAGAAATCTTGAATCTGGGGCGGTCTGGGTGGCTCAATCAGTTAAGCTTCTGCATTCGACTCAGGTCATGATCCCAGGGTCCCTGCTTAGCGGGGAGCCTGCTTCTCCATCTCCCCCTGCTCCCCTGCTCCTGCTTCTCTCTCTATCTCAAATAAATAAATACAATCTTTAAAAAAAAAAGGAAACTTAAATCTACCATTAACCCTCTTAAAGAATAAAATCTTCCCATATAGAGCAAGCTCTTTAATACTTATTTTTTGTAGTTCTCTAAAAGAGAAAGAAAGGAGTAGAAAGAAAAAATGATCAATTATAGTATCATTCCTCAACCCAGAGTTAGCTTGCCCAACATTAACGCTTGGTTTGTTATCACTAGATCAAGATCGTTACTTTGTTTTGAGAAAGTAAAATGATACAGCCTCTTTGGAAAAACATTTTCCCATGCCTTATAAAATTAAATGTATTTACCATGTAACTCAGGAATTCCACTCCTAGATAAATATGAGAAATAAAAACATATGTTCATAGAAAGAAATGTACACAATTGCATATAGCAAATTCAGGCATAATATCTAAAAACGGAAACTATCTGAATGTCATCAAGATCTAAAGTAAAAATTGAGATCCATTCATACACTGGAAACTCTTGGCAATTAAAAAGAACAAAAATTTGAACAAAAACATGGATGATTTTTACAGATATTAGCCTGAGAGAAAAAAAAGCAGACACAGAAAAGTACATAGTTGATGATTCATATAGAGGAATTTCTAGAACAGATGAAACTAATCAAATTGCAAAGAGCAAGTGGGGTCTTTCTGAGAAAGTCGAGATGTTCTATTTCTTGATCAGAGTGGTATTCACATGGGCAAAAATATTTGACAAAGTTATCGATCCCTATACTTCCATGGGAATTCTATTGTATGTAAATTATACCTTGAAAAAGTTGTTTAAAAAAAAAAGACATGGTGACTTTATGTCGTTATGTAAATATCCTACGATCCAGACAGGCCTGATTTCCTCACTTATAGACTGATACCTGCAATAATACCAGTCTTCAGGGATTTCAGGAATTGTGGAAACAAAGCAAATAAAATGCCTGACACAAAATTAGTACTACTTCGATGAAACAGAAAAATGGTTAAAGCTTATGAAAGCTAAATGGAAATAAGAAGTTTAAACACAAATACAAACCATATTTCCCGAAGAAATCTCATTACATGCATCTACAGAAATGTGCATAACCTAGATAATCATCAAAATACATATTTCAGAATACAAAGTGCTTTCACCGAAAGGCATCAGTGAGGCCAGGGCTTTAACCAATAGTTACCATGAAGGTAGATCTTGGAAATAGAGTTGCTTTATCTGGCTTAGTAGTTTATACTGTAGGAAACTATAACCCAGAATATAAGGCATATAGCATGGTTACTGGAAGTTTATACTGCCATTCAGATGAGTACTGGTCAACTAATTTCCAATGAAAATTATAAAATGGTTTATTATTTCATTTGGTTCCTGAATTCCTTCATCAATTAAAATTCTCATATAAGCAAAAGAAAAACATACACATCTTGAGAAAGAGACATTACTCTGTTAACTCCCACACATACGAGAAGGCTAATCTTAAACAGCTGTTTTTTTTAACTAAATTAACAATGCTTATTATGTTCTGGTTTCCAGATGCAGAACAACATGTTTCATGTTAAAATGCCTAGTTTTTGACCCGGCAATAGTGCTGAAGAACTCAGCAGGAAATTTGGCCTCCAGATACTCTTATCTTGGGAGATAGATACAAAGGAAAACAATTCGCTGAATTACTTTATTGTGGAATTAAAAATGCTCATTAAGACTGCTGTCAAGGGTGTTTCTATTCCAAATCTGTTACTGTAAGTTACAAACAGGATGCCCCCAAACCAAGCTGAAAAACTAAAACTGTGGGTGGCATAATGATGAATTACAAAGCTGTATCTTGAGGTAGTTACTAACTCTGTGACCCTTTTCTCCCTGAACGGAAAAGAGCAGGAAGAAGAGAAAGAGGGGAAGGAGTGGTAAGGTTCAAGCACAGACCTACTGGGTGATCTTGACCTGGATGAATTTAAAATGTTCCTCCTACGAAAGTGGACAGAGTAGATGTGGCCCAGGCATTGCTTATTCCTGGGTCTCAGACCCTTGAAATGCTTCCAGAACTAAAGTTGTTTTTTACTATTCTAGGGCAATTTTTCCCCTTTGGGTCTGGTCCTCTCAGGGCCCCTCTGAGCCAAAAAAGGGATTACTGCAGCTGGATGCCTACTTCTGAGATCTGGGGAGAGTTGAGGAGACCCCAGTGTGCACCCTCTTAGAACTGAAGTCCCTTGTCTTTGTCACCTCCTTCAACCCAGACTTCCCTATTCCCCAGCCTCCACAGCAGTAGCCCTGCCACCAAATCCCCCAAACAAGTTTCCAGATAAAAGAGCTGATTCCCACTAGGCTTTTTCCCCTGAGCTTGAGACAAAAGAAATATTTCCATTTCACTCTTTAAAAGAGAAAGGCATTCTAAGCACTATGTAAAACACTTAATTTTCTACAAGGCCTTTCATAATAAAGTATAGAATAAAAGAAAGTTGCAAGAGAAAGCTACAGCTTAAGACCCACAAAAGCTTCATAAAGACTTACTGCTAGAGAGAATAGAAAAAACTCGCACAAGCATATTTATAATCCCTAAGTTTTATCTCATTTTTATCCAATAGTTGCAAACACACTAAAAAATATTTTCAAATGATTTCAGAAGGAAAAAAAAACCCACCATGAAATCAAGTGATGGAGTTTCACAGAAATCTTCCATACAACTATGTAAATCAATAGTAGTCTCTTTGAAACAGAATTGAAAGCGCACATAATACATTTTAATGCAGAGTATAAAAAGACACTAAGATCTGTAATTCTACTAAATGTCAACGATACTGTAACCCGCTTATTGTGGAGTCAGATATAATGAAATTCCATTTATAGTGAAGTAGAGTGGAAGTTTAAAATTACGTCAATGGAATATAATGCACACAATACAATTCCAGTAATGGTGAATGACTTGTTAGAAAGAAATCTTGGTGAAATGATGATTTCACTGTTAAGTCTCCCATATCCCTCAAGGCAATATTCAAAATAACATTAGATTTTAACATCAATATTTTACTAAGCAAATTATAATAAGTTCAATTTATAATTCCCTAATATATGAAACCATACACAAAGCCACCATGAAAGAGAAAATGTGTGTGTTAATATAAAACAATACAATATGCATATTCTAATATGTGTTTGGTCATATTTATGAATGGAATGTAAAAATGAATTAAACATGTCAATTAAGTAGAGGAAGGACTAATATCTTAAATACACAAATAAAATAAATTCATGTTTTCCTCTGAAGAACATGAGAAAACATCATTTCTGGACTAAATAACAAAAAAATAACATGCCATACATTATTTGTAGATTCCATTTTCAAAAATCATACCCCTACTATCCATATTATCATAATGCTACAATTTTCATATTAGCTTTCTCCCCTTAAAAAAAATTGCTATGTTCCATATTAGAACAAGAATTTATATAGAAGTGAAACACACGTCTGGGATTTAGAAAATGTGGGATTCTATGTCTATCTTTTCTTACATTTATCAGGCTAGGTCATCCATCTTAAGTATTGACTCCTCTTTCTTCCAACATGGGAGTATACTCATTTATACAACACAATGCTCAAAAGCTTTGTGTAGAGGCATAGAAATGATAAAACGTCCTAGACGCCAGATGCTACACAAATGTAAAGCCTATGATAGTGGCATGGTGGGAAGGAAGCTATAATTAAGACCATCAGATAGGATTTGGTTTTCTCTCTCCATGGAAATCATGATAAATATGTTATGTAGTTACTTAAATTTAAACATTTACTTCATAGGATCTGCTCTATCTAAAAGTTATATTAGCTGATCTCTGAACACAAAAAGTGTTTAATATTAATTCCCAGGTTAGGTGGCATATTTAACTTGAGAGAAATTTGCTAACATAATAATTCTATAGTTGACTGCAGAGCTTCTTCATTAATTGATTCTTATTACCTTTTCAATCCCCACTTTACTGTCTCTCTATCCATGAGGAACACATACCAAGAGAATAAAAATTAAAGAGTATGCCACATTCCTATGATCTTTAAGTAAACTCCCAATTGAAAATGTTGCAGTGGCCTAGTGAGTTCACATAGAATTCAACCCCAAGGTGCTGCAATTGGTATTAAAAAAAGAAAAAAACATATGATTTCAACACAGATTCCACCGGCCCCATACTCTCAGCACATAAACACACGAGCAAGAAAAATAAATCAAGTAATTGATATGACAACTTTTTACACTATATGTAATGATCTGGGAGGCTACAATAACAGAAATGATCAGACATAAGTGAATTCATCAGTGAGGACCTGGAAGAAACGAACTGTTAACTCCATTTTAAAAGTAGAAAAAGAAGAGGTAGGGCGTTCAAAAGTAGGATGTGCTAGGGAAAAAGGAAGGTTTCTTGATGGCTCAACTGCCTTAGTAAAGGCACAGTGGGAGAGAATTATCTTTTTCACAAAAGATGGACTCATCTAGAAAAAGTAAAGAGAGAATTCTTTCCAAGTAATGAGCTTGGAAAATATGGAGGAGTTGCAAAAGAAACAGGTGGGGAGCCCTGAATATCAGTTTTTATATTTAAAATGATAGCAGGTAAACTTCTAGAAGCATCACTTAAACATTTAACTGGAACGTTATGTTTTAGCATTCCATGATCTTACACCCTTCCTCCATGTCTTCGTAAATTCTCTTTGGTTTCCTTTTCTGTACTTGAGTAGAAATTTTAACTGCCTACTTCTGATAGCATCATATCTTAACTATCTCCATTCCCCCCCCAATATCTATCAGTATGTGTTCCCTCCTGAATGTTAGCTCTTCTGTTATTCCATCATCCGACTCTTATTGTGACCACTCTACATGCCAGGCTCTGTCCTGTACAATAAGGATAAAGTACTAACAAACAAAATCAGCTCTACCTTGCCTTAGAGTTCCATTCCTAAAATAACAATACAGGTTACCAAGTATCTTGGACTACAATTCTCTTTTATTAATTCTAAGTATGTTACCATTTTGACTGTTAATAACTCCAAGAAAGAAACCACATCTAAGGACACAGTACATACATTATTTGACATACTGTGGAGGCCTGGTGAATAGCTCTTTAAAAGCTTTTTTTTCCCCCTAAAATATAAAGGACTTCAGTATTATCTAAGAGGAAACAAAGAAAAATGGGAACAGATGCTAATCAAATCTCCCTGTGTGAGTTATCTATATTCTACCCCTAGAACTTACATCATTTTTAGGAATCAATTTATTGTATTAAGGTTTTGTTTTAATTCCAGTAAACATACAGTGTTATATTAGTTTCAGGTGTGCTATATAGTGTTTTAACAATTCCATATATCACTCAGTGCTCATCATCACAAGTGTACTCCTTAAACTCCATCACCTATTTCACCTACCCCCACCCACTTCCCTTCTGGTCACCACCAGTTTGTTCTCTATAACTAAGAGTGCTTCTTGGTTTGTCTCTTTTTCTTTTTCTCATACATACACATAGGGTACATGTACCCTTTAAATTAGTGGTTTTATATTTGGGGGATAAATATGCAGTAGTGCAATTACAGGATTACAGAGTAGTTCTATTTTTAACTTTCTGAGGAACCTCCATACTGTTTTGCATAGTGGCTGTACCAGTTTGCATTCCCACCAATAGTGCAAGAAGGTTCCTTTTTCTCCTCATCTTCTCCAACACTTTTTGTTTCTTGTGTCTTGATTTTAGCCATTCTGACAGGTATGAAGAGATACCTCATTGTAGTTTTGATTTGCATTTCCCTGATGATAAGTGATGCTGAGCACCTTCTCATGTGTCTGCTGACCATCTGTATGCCTTCTTTGGAGAAATGTCTGTTAATGTCATCTGCCCATTCTTAAACTGGATTATTTGGCTTTTGGGCATTGAGTTATGTAAGTTCTTTATATATTTTGGATACTAACCCTTTACTGGATAAGTCATTTGCAAATATCTTCTCTCATTCAGTAGGCTGCCTTTCAGTTTTCTTGTTTCCTTCACTGTGCAGAAGCTTTTTATTTTGATATAGTCCCAATAGTTTAATTTTGCTTTTATTATCCCTGCCTCAGGACTCATATCTAGAAAAATTATGTTGAGTGTTGAAGAAATGTTGAAGAAATTACTGCCTGTATTCTCTTCTAGGATTTTTATGGTTCCAGGTCTCACACTTAGGTCTTTAATCCACTTTGAGCTTATTTCTGAATATAGTATTAAGAAACTCATCCAGTTTCATTCTTTTGGATGTAACTGATCAGTTTTTCCAAATGCCATTTGTTGAAGTAGAACTTAAATCTTAGTGGGCATTTTAATCTTATGCATTATGAGTCTTGTCCAAAAAGTCCTCAAATCAGAAAGTTCTAAGCCAAGAAATATTCATTCCTCATCCAAAGCTTAAAAATTGCTCAGCTCTTACTGGAATATCCTTAGGGAAAAAATACATCTTAAAAGCAAGATAAAATATTCCAAAATACTTCTAAAATATTGTATTTGTCACTTAAGTGTCATTGATAACAATACCCTGTATCTCTGTTTCAGTATTTGTGGAAATTTATAACTTATAAAAATATTAAGATATAAAAGCATTAAGAAAAATAGTACATGTAAAATTTTTTGAAAGGCACTCTTTGGGTGTAACCAAAGAGTGGCTTCTACATTCATTTTACAATTATTTAATTAAAGGCCTACCATATGCCACACTAAGACTAGAGATAAAGCAGTAACTAAAAATAAAAACAAATAGTCCTATCAGTGTGTCACTTATGTTATTAATTTCTGATTATTAAATAGCTTAAAATCTTAAAAGAGAAACTAACTGGTTAAATGACCCTCTAGCTTTCTGCAATAGCAATAGTTCGTGAAGTTTGTCTGAATCTGAGTGGTCTTTCAACTTGGTACATAATTGAAAATCATAAACAGGCTAGATTCATTACATACTTAAACCAAATTTAACTTAATTCATGGAATTATATTTGGAATAACGCAAACACAGTCACAGGTTAATTAAAAAAAATTAAGGATCTCCTAGGATATGGAAAATGGCCTGAGAGCAATGTTTTGTCCAAAATTATAGCTAAAGATTTCAAACCTTAAATGGATAATGAACTGTAGGACAGCATTGCTTTCTCAGCACATCTTAGGTAGCACTAGGTCAGGAACCCTATGGATAAAATCGGTTCTTGAAAGCTGACAAAAAATATCTTATACAAGAATGAAAAAGTATTTTGAAGAATTTTTATTTTTTTAAAGATTTTATTTGAGAGAGGGCATATGAGAGAGAGAAAGAGAGAGAGAGAAAGCACGAGCAAGGGGAGGGGCAGAGGGAGAAGCAGGCTCCCAGCTGAGCAGGGAGCCTGATGCAGGCTCCATCCCAGGACCCAGGATCATGATCTGAAGGCAGATGCTTAACTGACTGAGCCACCCAGGCACTCTGAAGAATTTTTAAGTGTATCATTGTCTACATATAAAATGTATCTGTGGCTATGTGCAAAATCAATAATGATATGATATACATTTTAAAATATTTCCCTTCCATATGAATTAACTTTTTCTGTTACCTGGAGGTATATAGCAAAAAAAGGAAGGAAAGAAAATGTGTCATGATTCTCAATACAGAAAAACTAAATACATTAAGAGTCATTGGGAGGAAAAAAAAATCAAAGAAAGAGGGTGAAGCAGAACTCCATGAACCATCAAAGTCTTTGGCCAAAACTGTCATTTATTACAATAATGAACAGTATTATTAATATTTGTATTGTATATTTTAATTAACTTTTATAACACCTCCATGAGATAGATTTGAACATTATTTTTTTTTTTTTTTTGGATGGAGAATTGAACTTCAGAACAGTTAGATGACTTATCTGTTCTTCAAGGTGACATCTTTCAGAAGAGCTAGAGGCAAAGCTTGTATCCTAGAGTTCTAATTGCAAATCAGTGATTTTTCTAATGTGCCAGATTGAAAAACTGAATGGTTGTATTACATGTTAAGCATGATTGAAACTTTTTGAAGAGCAAAGGGCCTATGGGAAATGTTTTTGTCTGAAGCTTTTTCAAAATCTGATATTCCCAGGTCTAAAAAAGCAGGTATCCCTAGAGATCTGTTGAAGTTATGGGATTTCCCGAGGTAGTTTTTGGTTTTGGCTTTGGTTTTTTAGAATTTTACCATTAGATTTAATATGTGGGAAGACACACTAAAAATTTTCCCAATCTAGGTTGGTATTAAATAATGTGTTCCAAGACTATTTTTTTTTACCTTAGTGAATAGAAAGAGTCCAAATAAAGAGGGTCTATTTTGAAAGCTTTTCTACAGTCCAATTAGACTTTCCACTGAAGACCATCCTAAAATTAACTTTCACTGTGTGTCAAACATGCTGAATTATATGCTCTCTACTCAGGCAGATGTCAGTGAAGACATGTGGTTCATAGGCTGAAAATAATAACTAATCTTTATAGGGTATTTACTATGTGCCACGCATTTTTCTTACCTATCACACATTAAAACCCTTCTTTACAAAATAGTTTATCAATCTCTAATAAATGTTGAAAATGAGAGATTCCTAGGAAAAAATGTTAATTATATTATATTTGAAATATAAATAGCCACAAAGTATTGCTAAAATTTCCATCCTGTTACATGTCTAAATCACCTCTCATGTTGAGCTACCAATATAACTATTAGCTAATTATAGGACCTTGTGTTTCTTCCTATCTCTGTTACTGACTTGTGTGACCTTGGTAGAATTCTTCCATCTCTCTTCAATGACATAGCTTGCCAACTATAGTCTTTTAGGGTCTACTCAAAGAAGCTTCTAGAATGTTTCATTCTTTTTTTTTAATTTTTTTTTAAAGATTTTATTTATTTATTTGACAGAGAGACACAGCGAGAGAAGGAACACAAGCAGGGGGAGCGGGAGAGGGAGAAGCAGGCTTCCCGCGGAGCAGGGAGCCCGATGCGGGGCTCGATCCCAGGACCCTGGGATCATGACCTAAGCCGAAGGCAGACGCTTAACGACTGAGCCACCCAGGTGCCCCTAGAATGTTTCACTCTTCTTAAGCAAAAGTGCTGTCATATGTACTGCAAATATCATTTTTGAGCTTTATGATCAATCAGTAAAGAAAAAGAAGAGCTAATATTTACTGATTAGCTGCCAAGTATTTGCACATTATCTAATTTAATTCTACTTTAATTGGAAATTTAAACTCCATTGGCTTAATAAAAGAGGGATAACACCACTATGAATCCCATTCTTGCCATCTCCCAAAGACACTTTTTCTACTATTCAAAGTTCTCTCCAAAGCAGAGGAATGCATATGGAAATTGAAGGGATAAGGGGATCTATCTTGATAGGTATTTTTTGCATGCTAAGCTATAAAGTTCAGACTAGCAAAACACTAGAACAGAAATTCCAGTTAAAACTGAATCCATACATTTGTGTTTTCCAGTATACAAGCAAATTCCTTGGTACACGGCCTCAGCGGAGTTTGGTATACCATAGTGGTTGGAGAAAAAGTGTTGCTTTAAGCCAGAATTTCTTGACACCAAGACAGTTTTTAAACTTAATTCAGTTTTCTTGAAGCATTTTGGAAACTCACATTTTTTGAGTCCCTAATAGATGCTCCATGTTTTATATTCATTGTTTTATATACTCCTCACAACAAACCAATGCGATAAAGTAGCTCCCTGAAATGACAATTGTTCTACCTCATGTTCTGTTTCATATTTTCAGCCTTATTCGGTAATTGAAAAAGGCAGAACAAGCAATAAGCCAGAAAATTGTGGTAGCTATACAGGCTTTAGAAAAAAATATATTCAATGTGGCAAACTCCACTAACCTTATTTCCCCTTTAGAATAGAGCTTTCTATGTTGCAAGCAACTTAAAAGTTATTATACCTTAGAGTTTTAATAGTATAGCTACTGGACTAAAAAATTGAATGATCCCATTTATAATTTATTCTGTGGTTCATAATCATTTATCAAAGGCAACTAGAGGGGCACCTGGGTGGCTCAGTCGTTAAGCGTCTGCCTTCGGCTCAGGTCATGATCCCGGGGTCCTGGGATCGAGCCCCGCATCGGGCTCCCTGCTCCGCGGGAAGCCTGCTTCTCCCTCTCCCACTCCCCCTGCTTGTGTTCCCTCTCTCGCTGTGTCTCTGTCAAATAAATAAATAAAATCTTAAAAATAAACTATAAATAGTACCTAGTACCTACATACACACTCATTGGTGCCATACATACACCTACATTGTAGGAAGTTTGCACAATTTTCTAACAGAGAAGTTCAATTTCAGATTGAACTCTAGATCTTTATACAGAAATACCAGTGCTCTACTTTTTTTCAAAAGGAATTTTGAGATTAACTCTTCTCTGAGTCAGGTACACATGTTTGGTTCTTGTTCTTCTCATTCACTGAAATATATATATATATAGCCCTTTTTTAAAGCATTCATTATATAATAAATACCATTATGTTTCTAGCCCACTGACATTATTTATATAAGGTGACTTCGGGAAAGCCATAATCAATTAATACTTTCTTATAGTCCAGAGTCCAGTAATCCAAATTCTAAGAATTTAAAGACTAAAATTTGACAAATATTTTTATATTTGTGTAAAATCTTAAGTGATGTGGGTGTGTTTCTCCATAGTTTTGTGTGTGTGTGTTTAAATGAAAAAGACCATTAAAGGCAACACATTTCTTGTTCTTTCACAATACCTAGTGACTCTGTTTTCTAATTAGACTAACAACTCAGAAATGGAGATATGATTATTTCAAGGTCTTTTATAAAAGATAAAGAAAGAGCTAAAAGTCTAAAAGAGATGACAATGTAGGATGCAAAACTCAGGAGCAGGAACATATCCTCATTTCTTGTTTTGTAAATTTATTTAAGTAATCTCTATACCCGACCTGGGGCTCAAACCCACAACTTGAGATCAAGCGTTGTACACTTTTCCAGATAAGCCAGCCAGGCACCTCATCCTAATTTCTAATTCTAAAGCATGCACTGGAATTTGTGTTTGTCCTTGACAAGTTGCAAGGCATCTATTTCCCTTCTTTAAAATGAAGCTAATTATATTAACCTACTAAACAGCTCTACTATGTACATACACGTGTTAATGCCCACAACGCGCTAGAGACTATTAAGCCAATCTAAAGCATCTGGCCCTCAAGATGCAGTTATACAAAGAGCCTGGCAGAGAAGCACAGCTTGGTGGTCAACCAAGAGGACATTACATGGAAAGGCTTTGTTAACATTGCACAAAGTGCCTTTCCTAAGTGCTGGCATGAAATAATTCCGTCTTCGTCATTCTTTATTTGCATAGATTAACTCACTATTTGAACTAAATTAAGACTGTCACAGAAAGCCAGGGGTATGAATAATAACCCCTAGCAGACTATCACTATGATCTTTTTCTAAAAGTCACGTGTCCAAATAAAAACCAAAGAGCATCAGATTTCCATGTTAAAATCCACATTCAAGATGACTAGAAAAAAATACTGTTTTATCACCCATATTATACGTCTTTGACAAGCAAATATCTAGCTTTAACTCACCATGTAAATTTAGATTATGCCTCAAAACTATATTTAGATTGTAAGTATCTGACTTTTGGTAAGATTTAAGTGAAGTTTTGCCTACATATCTTCCTAAAAGTTGTATTTGTTAGAATTATCTCTTTGAAAACCACATTTTTTTCACAAGCAGGATCCTAAAGGAAGAAGGGAGGAAGGGAGGAAGGGGGAAGAAAAGAAAGAACCTATGCAATTTTTTCCACAACTCTTGTTCTAAATGATAGAATATAGTCAGGCCAAAATTGTATTACTTTACTGCAAAGGTTACCGCAAGACTTATCGTGATCCTTAAAGAAGTTATAAAAATTTAAACAGAACATAGAATAAGTTACTGATTGTAAAAATAGGTAACATTTCAAAGTTCATTTTATAAAAGAAGTCATCAGATCAATACATCATTGTGTCATTTTTAACAATAGTATCTAAACTTTAGCTGTGATACTGAAAGGAATAATAAAAGAGAACTTCAAGGTATGCATATTTATGCAGGACTGTGAATAACTTATTTTTAACGTCCACATTAATTAAAATTACTCTAAGAAATCTATGACTTAGGGGCGCCTGGGAGGCTCAATCGGTTAAGTGTCTGTCTTCGGCTCAGGTCATGGTCCCAGAGTCCTGGGATCGAGCCCCACACTGGGCTCCCTGCTCAGTGGGGAACCTGCTTTTCCCTCTCCCTCTGCCCCACCCTCCTGCTCATGGTTTCTCTAATAAATAAAATCTTAAAAAAAAAAAAAAAAAAGGAAATCTTTGGCATATTTCTAAGAACACTGGGCAAATAAAAGGGTATGTAGACGTTCCCCGCACTTCAGTTGTTTTAATGTACTGAAATTCTTTTTTTTTAACATTTATTTATTTGAGAGAGTGTGCATGAGTCAGCACATGTGCATGAGGTGGGGGGAGGGGGCAAGGGATAGACAGAACCTCAAGCAGACTCTGCAGGGCTTGATGGGGGGCTAATTTCACAACCCCAAGATCATGACCTCAGCCAAAACCAAGAGTCAGACACTTAACCAACTAAGCCACCCAGGCATCTGATACTAAAATTCTTTTAACTGTAATAGGACGGAGATGCCAAAAGGAAAAAAAGAAAAAATTTTACAAAATGCATCTGAGTTTCCCAGTGATAAGACTGTCAAGATGTAGAAGATGTAGTACTCTAGAATGGAGTCACTTAACTATGCTCTAAGAATGGCATGTATGGGGGAGGAATGGATCTCAATCAATACTACATTTGGACTATTGGTCTAGTCCAGTGTATTAAAGCCTGTTTAGGAAAAGAAATAGTAACTGTTATTTCATTCATTCATTTAACTCTGCTCAAAATTCTCCAATTCCATCCATCTTACTCAGACTAAAAGGCAATTTTTTTACAATGATCCAGCTCCCCAATGCTTCCCTGACTGTTCTCATTGTGCTCCAGCTGTAGACCTTTATAAACCTCCTCCCTGTACTAAGGGTATTAGCTCTTTCATCTGATACCTGTATGAATCACTCTCACCCCATCTTCAAGGGTTTGCTCAGATGTGATCTTCTCAATGAGGTCAACCTTTATCATTCTATTTAAAATAGCAACCACCCTCTATTCCTAGACCTCCTGACTTCTCTTACCCTGGTCTATTCGTTTGTGCATCACTCACTACATTCTAAAAATACAGGTATTCATATATTACTTATTCACTATATATTCATCATATTTCTGCCCCCCATCTCCACCCCAACTAGAATATAAACTCCAGAGGAGCAGGGATTTTTTTTTCTGTTTTACTTACTTCATTCAGTAACCATATTCCAATATATATAGTCCCATGCCCACCAATTTCCTGCACAGATTCTGGCCTTTGAACTCCATCTGAGCAATCGGTACAGTCCAGAATTTGTCCTCTTTCTGTCTGACTGGTATACACAGAGCCCAGCATGGGTCTTAAGAACCATGTGCCAATCTAATTTTGTCTTTCCCTACCTCTACTTTGTTTTCTCAATCCCTGGACTTCTGCCTAAGTTCCTGCCAGCTACCTAGTTTAAAGTCATGACTCTACACAAACCTTAAACTCCAATGTTCTGGATTGGAAGCCTAAATAATTTGTCTAACTGGTGACGACACTTTCTTCCTGATCTTTTTCATAGTCTCCAGCTGCTAAAAAAGAATGTATTGCAACCTGCACAAATGACCTGGAGTCACCGTTTATTGTTGTTATTATTATTATCCTGCTTGGAAACTTCCAGCCATGCTCCACCCAAACAGTAAAATCTTACTGAATAGTTATGCTGACTGGAATCAAGCATGCATTTGGACTCTCTAATTCAGACAACCAGCCACCCCACTAATCTTGCTCTGCATAGGTTGAGGCTAGCTGTTCCTATCCTGACAATTCTTTGCTTGTGGCCCAGAATTCAGGCCCTATAATGCTAAAGCAGATTATGAAAGATGTGAAAGGTCAAATAAAGTTTCAATGAATTTTTTTAAAATCATTTAATGCTAAATTTGTTTGGATTAAAAGGATGAACAATAATCCAGTCTCCAAGGTCCAAGTTGAAAAGTCTAGCACAATAGTCTTTGTCAATGAATAAGCAGTATTTACTAATGTATGAACAGAAAAATAGTGACAACGATCTGCTTTAAATAAACGGGGACTGAGAAATTACTGATATGTGAAATCTACAAAAAGTAAACTTTGTCATTGCTGCTGCAATATAGTTGGATGATGTAAAAACTCTTAAGTCTTACTACTTCAGAAATTCTTCCAATTTAACTAAATCTCTCCCATAAAAATATAGACTTATGCTTTTCTTACAGTCATAGCTGGTATATCCCAAAGAGCTATAAGCTCTTTGGTTACTATTGATAAAACTATGGTTATTACAGTGTAGGGGACAGTCATCCCATATTTCAGAGTGAATTAAGGACAAATTGGCAGAGCATGTACAGTTTTTTTCATAATCCCTGGCAGGTTTTTTTTTTTTAAGATTTTATTTATTCATCAGAGACAGAGAGAGAGGCAGAGGCAGAGAAGAAGGCTCCCTGAAGAGCAGGGAGCGCGATGCGAGGCTTGATCCCAGGACCCTGGGATCATGACCTGAGCCAAAGGCAGACGCTTAACTGACTGAGCCACCCAGGCGCCCTCCCTGGCAGTTCTTGATGGAGATCTGGTTCATTACTTTGCATGAAATCCTAAGATAGAAAACTTTTAGGAATAAGATCAATCAGCAATTTGTATACACTGATATGTAAGATAAAATACATAATATAAAGTTTATGTCTTTTAAAAAAATTTACATCTATAATTGTTAATGTTGAATATGTTCTTATTCTGAACCCTACATGTTATCTGTTATAAATCATTTTTACTAAACTATTAGGCCAGTCTGTAGTGACCAAGCCAACATATGTACAAAAGTTACATATGTAGCAAAAGTGATTAAAAAGAAATTAATTCCAGGTTTATGGTTACAATAAATCTCAGGTAATTTATGAAGCATTCTCATATTTTATAGCACAGGATGTTTTAGAACTAGGCAATTAATGTGATGTAAGAATTCCATATGAAAATTATAAGCTGTCTTGCCAAAAATGAGTGAGGATCATCTCAAACATGTTTTTATTTTAATCTCAGAAGGCATCTGAAAACACATTTATATACATTTCATATTTTCTTGACATCTTTAAGAATTCAGAAGTTCAAATGCAAGTGTGCACTCCAAAAACAATAGACTGTAATACTAGAATCTTGGGCTTAGCAAAGCACTAGAGACTTGATGAGTTTTAACTATGTCTCTGTAAAGGCACTTCATCCTAACTCATCCCTGACAGTTTGCACATCTGGTCACACATAGACATTTCCAGAAACTAGGTGCTCCAACACAACCTAGTAATTTCGGAACAGCTCAGAATGGAGAAGAACAGAGAGAAGAGGCAGGCTTCCTCTCATCTTATTTATTTCAAACCTTCCCCTTTGTCATATGCTTCTAGGGATCTGAGTTCAGGATTTAGAAAGCACATTTTATTCTCTTTTCCATAAAACAGCCATCCCCAAATTCAAGGATATCTCTTATGATTTCTTAAGTCTTTCTTTCTCCAAATAGTTTTTTTTTTTTAAGATTTTATTTATTTATTTGACAGAAAGAGACACAGCGAGAGAGGGAACACAAGCAGGGGGAGCCGGAGAGGGAGAAGCAGGCTTCCCGCGGAGCAGGGAGCCCGACGCGGGGCTCGATCCCAGGACCCCGGGATCATGACCTGAGCCGAAGGCAGACGCTCAACGACTGAGCCCCCCAGGTGCCCCTCTCCAAATAGTTTTCACTTGAAATGTCCTCCTCTGGAAATCTTTCCAGAGTCCTAACTACTCTCTTCTTCCTCCTCTGAATTGACCTACATTTGTCAGTGAAGCACCCCAATGTGTTCTAAAGCAGCCCTCCCTGTTCCTGAGTTTTTTTAATAAGAGTTCACTTTTCTGTCACCATGTCGCACTATATGTTCATATTGAACTTGCTGCAATTGAGACTGCCCTTTCCCCTCCAATTTTTGTACTCATCCCTGTATTTATAAGGGAAACAAAACATTTCCAGGGGAGGGCAAATGAAATTATTTCATGTCTGCATACAAATAACAAAACCAGCTCTGCGTAGCTCCTGTTCATGGTCCAGGCCATGTAGACCTTCAAAATTCCTGAACCTGTTATTAACCTATTTAGCCACCTGAATCAATTTTGGACCACCATAAGTTCTGATAAGCTTGGACCTTATGTTTTCCATCAAGCCACCACTGAGACAAATGAACAGAAGAAATCCTCTATCACACTCCCAGAGACTTCTTTCCAAATTGACCTTAAACCACCACACGGTATTCTTTGGCAACTACTTCCAATCAGTTGTAATTTACCTACCATTAGATTTCCATTTCCACAAATTATTCATAAGAATATCGGGAAAAGATTTTATCTACTGCTTTGCCGAAACACAGACCCACTTTGACTACATCATTCTATTCTGTCAATCATATCTAGTTAAAAAATTTTCTTAGAATATCATTCTTACTGAATCAATGTTATTCCTACAACTCAGTGAGCTAGAGAAGCTACACGAGATTTTAAAGAAAAAATTAAAAACAAACAAAAAATGTGGTTAAATTTCTAACTCAATTACAACATTTAAGAACGATTGCTTCTTGTCAGTCTTCTTAATAAAATGGCACCATACTATAAGAGAGAAAAACGCTAGTATAATCAATAAGAAAAAAGCTGATAGCCCAAAACTCCATCAGTCATGCTCATATCCAATGATCTTCACTGAGAGTGTGCTTTAACAGAACAAAATTAAAAAGAAAACATGGCCCCACAATAAATGGAAAGAAAACTTGGTACCATAGAAAAGGGAACTTTAGCATAAACACCACTAGAAGTGTTTTTAGTTGTTAAAAATTAAGTTATTATCAGTTGCATGAATTTAATTCACTACTCCAAGTCTCCAGTTTTAAATTTGTCCAATAAGAATAATAGTAGTTGAAGCTGAAATAAGCTAATGCATACAAGGCATTTTTAAATTACAAAACACTTATAAACTTAAGGTATTATAAAACATATACATACTTTTAATATTAACAAGTTTCAACCATTTATCCCTAAGCCAATCTTGAAATATATTACAAATGATCTATAGTAATAGATTAATAGATCCTAGGATGCAGAAGATAGCAGTCTTTAGGCGATTCTATGTTATAAGTGTTTTGCACAGAATTCCTTATTGTATAGAGCATTCAAGTGATCCCTGAACAGAACGGCAGTATAAACTTTCCCTTCTGCATTGACCTCAGCTTGTGCCTGGACCATAGAAATCAGAGTTAATTTTATCTAGAGAGAGAGAGACAGAGAGAGAAAGAAAGAGGAGAGGGAAGGAGGAAGGAGGAGAAGAAGTAGAGGGGGCAAAAGCGGGGAGGGGAGGGTCGGGAGGAGAGAGAATGAGGGGGGTGGGCAGAGCACTAGAAAATTCCTCAGAGACCCACTTTATCCCCCCCCCCGCTTTGAGCTTCTGCCCCACTCCAGGTGAACAAAAGGGTTGGTGCTCCTGGCTTCTCTTTACTCCCAGCTTAACAGTATTAAAGTAATATGTATTGTTAAAACATATCATATAACTAAGCAAGGCTAATATTTTGAGGCAGTATTTTTAAAAATCAGCTGCCAGAGATATTCTCAAACTCACGCTCATAAATTCTATTAATTGAGCCACATTGACCCCATTTTACCTCACAGAGAAGGAAAAGCAAAAATAGAAGAAAAAAAGTTATGTAGTGAACTTAAGGTCATTTTTATTCTAGGAATTTTAATCAGGGAGTTATTATTGTAGCAAGAAGATTATTTTTTTTACTCCTCTTAAGATATAATAGTACTGTTAGAAATGTTAGATTATAAGAACTATCAGAATGGTTAGACATAGCTTTATTCCAGTTAACTAAAAGAGGGATACATATATTTCAAAACTTTGACAGATTCAGACTCATCAAAACTTTCAAAAGCTGCTAACGTCCAGATTCTGTACTCTTACGGTAAATATTTTGATATTTGAAACCAAACCTTAAATATTTTTTACTTTAATATGTTTTCCAATTCATAAAAATGTTTGCTGAAATTATGTATTCTAAATTGTTTTAAAATGCTATACATTTGCTTCTTTAAAATTCATGATCACATAATGTATGGTGATTAACATAATAAAATTAAAAAAACATTCATGATCATAAAATAACCCTTCAAAGACTCCCAAGAGTATCAGAAATATATGCATATAAACATTACAGAGCTCTGAAGAGAATAATTTCAGAGTTACATTAAATAAAACCGTTTTCCAAAGTCCCCTAAAATGTATATCTGGTCACTGTGACCTTAATTAAATGTGACATATAAGTCTTGTCTATATTTAAGTCAGAGGAGAAATTTCACTATAATAATAATAAAGAGGATCCCTGAGGTAGGATGTGAGTCAGAAAAAGATGAGGCTGGAGGTCCCATTGGCATGAAAGAAAAAAATCCACTTACTTTACTACTTTACAAATTCTGTTCAAATAGTTAGAAACAAAGTCCTTAAAAAAAAAAAAAAAGTATCAGCTGCCCTCCATAAAGTTCCAAGATGAGCCACAGCTTGGGAAACATTTCTCTGTAGGGACGGAATCTGATTTGGAAAAACTTTTTATTTTTCAATTGGTTAAAAGTTTGCCTCTTTGGAAGATTTCGGAAATCAACTGGCAATATGTAAAAGCGACAGCAAGGTCTCTCCGAACGAATGAACAATGAAACGGGCTTCACATTCTTTGGGGGGAAGTAAGCAATCCCCCCAACACACCCGCCACGATGTACTCAGGGAGCTAAAGTGTACTCGCATCAGGCTTAGCTCCTCGCGCCCCAACCACCCGAGGGCAGAGCCAAGAAATCGGTCCCTGCTGTTGGAAGAAGGGACCAGGAGGGGCCGCAGCCCCCCGCAAAGGATGGAATCTAGAGCCCGTTCCTCGACTGTACCTCTTTGCGGATGTGCCTGGAGCTGCCGCTGCCGCTGCTCTGGCCGCTGCGCCCCGCCGCCCCCGAGGCCCCGGCTGAGCAGCAGGACCAGGAGGACCCCGGCCGCTCCTGGCATTGCGGTGGTCCGGAGCGGATCCGCTTCTCAGGAGCCGGAGGAGTCGCTGCCGCCCAGTCCCCTGGCCCGGGCTTGTGAGCTGAATGAGCAGCAGCTGCTGGGTAAGAGGAGGGGACAGTCCCCCCCACCCCCGCCCCCGCCCCCGCGCGGCCCCTGGCTTTGGCTCTGCGGCCGCCGGAGGGTGGGGGGAGAGAGAGGACACTCCCCCTCCCTCCCCTTTCCCAGGCTCTCGTCCCACAGCCGTCCAGGCACAGGCCCTTAAAGGGTCCTCGGTGAAACAGACCTTTCCTATAGTCGTCCTTCCCTGCGAGAAGGGATCATTCCTTAGCTTGATCTGGTAGCTGAACTTATTTTAAATTAAAGGAGGTAATTGATATGAAAGCACTTTGTGATCTGTAAAGTCTCTACACGTGGAAAGCATTATTTGTGGGAAATCTGCACAGCTGGGAACTTGACCGAAGCTGAGTCGATGCACCTCCCGAGAAAGGCCTGGCAAAGCTGTGTGCGGGCACTGTGTACCCAGGTGATCCAACGCTAGACATCGGACGGGCCCAAAAGCCCCCGGCGACTGCGAAGTTACCAGGGGGCGGAAGGCTGGCCCCGGGCCTCTGCAAGTCAGGCCAGGGCGCTGACTTACTGCTTGATAGACTGCTGGCAGGGCAGCCAAGGTGGGACGAAATTTAAAAATCTCCCTGGCTCACTGCAGTGCTTATGCTTATGAGGTAAAGGTTTTCAGTTCCGCCAGGAGACCTTTGTTTAAATAGGATAAAGGCCTCAGCGAGCGTTTCCTTGCAGACTCCAAATTTCATCCCTTCAGTCCCTATTGCTTCTCCTTAACTCAGAATTTCTGCAAGTTTTTCTGCCACCCCAGCTTCCAATGACAGCTCCTTTCTAGTTTTTTGTTTGATTGCTTTTTATGGTCTGAGGTTCCCATGGTGCTTGAAAGCTCCTTACTGGGTCTTTATGGGACTTGCAGGATGTCTGCCGGAGTACTAATGATGTCAGTGTGCTGTGAGGTCTGAGTGCCAGTTGTCCCATACTGGGTGGGACAATCCTACTAACCAGGGACTTCTGAATAGGCCACTGGGCATTCGTGTAGGTGAAAAACCTTGGATTATATTTGGAGCCTAGTTTAAATCTATGCTGCACATAAAATGTTTTGCAGTTTTTGTTTTCCAGGATGCATCTACTATATAAATTGAGGAAACATATACTTTGTGTTTCTGAAATTTACCAGGAGGTGTTTACCATCTCAAAAATCACATTATTGATAACAAGTCTGTTCATGCTTGTGTCTTCCAGACAGTATCAGTATGCATCCATCACATTGATGGTGACTCTGGGAATAGGTTCAGGCTCCTATTTTGCCTTCATTTTGCCTGCTAAATGTAGGCAAACTACTAAATGTTAAGTTTTATGCAAGCATTTACATATTGAGATGTATATTGTTTTATATAGATTCCTTTTTTCCTTTTTTATTTTATACTTAAGCCATTATATTGAGTTTTTAAATACTATATTGAAGTTAAGTAATATTATCTATGAATTTCCTTTCAATAAAATAAACGAAGTATTGTTCCCACCAGGACTGAATGAGAACATCTGGTCAAATGGTGCCCAAGTAAATGGATCTCTCTCAATATTATCCATCTTCTTTAGTTCTGTTAATATTAGTACTAAGAAACTCTAATTGTTTTTTTTCTTTATTGTGGAAATTGCAAAATGGAGTCTGGCCCAAGCTTTGAGAATAAAACTATGATCTCTGATGTCAACTCTACTTGTGATCCAACGTAGGAAAAAAATATAAAGTCATTTAACCAAAATTAAGATACAGAACCATTATTATCAGAGCAGTTTTTCTTCAACCTAATTGAGGTACAATTTACACAAAATAGATGCACCCATTTGATATGTTTAAAAAATGTAAACTTTCGGGGCTCCGGGGTGGCTCAGTCAGTTAAGCGTTGGACTCTTAGTTTAGGTTCAGGTCATGATCTCTGGGTGGTGAGAGTGAGCCTGGTGTTTGGCTCTGTGCTCAGTGGGGTTTGCTTGAGATTCTCTCCCTCCCCCTCACTCTGTTTCCCCCCACACACCCTCTCTCCCTCTCAAATAAATAAAATCTTTTTTAAAAAAAATTTTAAAAATGTAAACTCACGTTTGACAATTACCCCTATTAACATATAGTCTGTCACTTGCCCAAAGTTTCTGCCCTCTTGCAATAATTTCCCCAACCTCCCCCCCCCACCACAGGTAGCCACTGCTCTGATTTCTGCCACTATAGATTATTTTAGCTATTCACAAATTTCATATAAATGGAATAAGAAAATAATGGGTTTTTCTTCACTTAGCACAGTATTTTGGAGGTATGGTGATGTTGCTTTCTGTCAGTAGTACCTTCCTTTTCATTGCCGAATACTGTCTATTACATGGAATATCACAAGTTATTTATACATTCACCTGAAGTGCATTTGGATTGTTCCAGTTTTAAGCTATTAAGAATAAAACTGCCATGAATATTTGAATACAGTGTTTGGAAGGACATATGTTTATATTTCTTAATTCCTAAGAGTGATATTTTTGGGCTGCTTGGTGGGTATGTGAGAAACTATGACACCGCTTATGATATGGTTCTATTGCTTTAAGCTCCCCCAATAAGATATGAGAGTTCCAGATGCTCCGCATGTGTACCAACCCCGAATGTTATTTAATTTTATCTTCACTAGAGGTTGCACTGTAGTATCTTACTGGCATTGCCATTTGCATTTCTCTGATGAGGCTGAAAATCTTTTGATGAACTTATTGGGCATTTATATTACTTTTTTTTAAATGAAATGTCTGCTCAGATCTTTTGCTCATTTGTCATATGATTGTTGTAAGATTTAAATATGTATTCTGGAGAAAAGTTCTTTGTCTGATACACTTAATATAGTGCCTATTGTTCTCAGTCTGTGGCTTGACTTTTCAATTTCTTGACTCATGTTGAGGAGGTCATCAAGAGGACATGACTGCCAGTTGACCTGTGGGCTGGATTCAGGGAACCAGAGGCTCCTCACCTCCTCCCCTGTCCTTGGAATGTGCATTCTGCCTGCCCTCCCAGCACTACAGCTGCCTCAAGGACACAGCCTTGAGATAGTAGTGTTGTTGAGAACATCTGGACAGTATACATGCCTGAACCTAGGAATGCCTGACCTCTATACAGACTCTTAAGATTCTGACAACTGGATGTGGAGATCTGCTTCAGGCCGCTCAAGACAAGCCTAAAGTAAGTTCCCTTGCTCATTAAACTTACTACCTACCAATCTTGGAGTACTCTGCCTTTCTTCTGTCTCTCCTTGACCCCTTTGTGTGGGCACCAGTTTGCAAACCAACAACTGCTTTCAAAAAACAGAATGGTTTAATTCTGATTAAGTCCAATTTGTGAAGATTATTTTCATTTATGCTTAAAGCTTTTTGTGTCCCATTTCAGAAATCTTTGCTTACGCCAAAACTGTGAACACCATCCTCTATTTTTTCCTTGAGATTTTGTAATCTTAGCTACTACATTTGGGTTTATGATTTATTTCAGTAAATTTTGGTGTTTGCTATGAAGTACTTCAGGTAAGGACTTTCTTTTTTCGTGCAGATACCCATTCATTTCAGCACCACTTGTGGAAAAAGACATTATTTCCCCATCTGATTACCTTGTTCCTTTTTTTGAAGTTGATTGCACGTGGGTCTATTTTTGGACTCTCTAAATATATACATTTATTTATGCCAATATCATAGTCTTTATTACTGTAGCTTTATAGTAGCCTTAAAGTTAGGTAGTGTAAACCCTACAATTTTGTTTTGCAAAACAAAATTCTTTTGACTATTCTAGGTCCTTTCCATTTCCATATACTTTTTTCAATCAGCTCATCAATTTCTACCCCCAAAAAATAATGTAGGAGGGAGTTTTCATTGAATCTACAGATTAATTTTGGGGGGACTGATATTTTAGCAATAGTAAGTCTTCCAATCCATTGATATAGCCTGCCTTCATTTATTTAGATCTTTATTCTAAGCAGTGCTCTGTAGGGTTCAGTGTATGTGTCTTCAACATACTTCCTAAAATTTACCTCTGTTTTGTGTTTTGCTATTATAAACAGTATTTTTCATGCTAATAGTAATGCAAGTGATTTGGATCATATACATAGGATTCTGCAAAACTGTTAAAATTACTTAAAGTAGCTTATAGGTAGATTCTTTAGTATATTTCATGTATAGGATCATGTTATCTACAAATACAGTGTTACTCCTTCCGTTTCAATCTGTATGCCTTTACATTTTTTCTTGCCATATTGCACTGGCTATGACTTGCAGTAAAAAGTTGAACAGCAGTGGTGAATTAGACATTTTTGCCCAGTTTCTGATCAGAGGGGACATCAGTCATTCACTGACTATTATGATGAGGTCTACAGGTTTTCAGTAGGTGCTTATTATGAAGTTTCAGGAAGTTCCCTTCTTTTGCTGAAAGTTTTCATAACAAAAGCATTTTAAATTTGGGCAATGCTTTTTGTGTATCTATTTAAATAAACAATTTATTTCTTTATTTGGTTAATATGGTGAATTATAGTGACTTATTTTTCAATGTTAATCAAACTCACAGTCCTAGCATAAACCCCAGTTTGTCATGATATAGTTTCCCTTTTATATGTTTCAAATTTATATTTACTAATATTTTGTTAAGTATTTTTACAACTGTCCATGAGGGATATTAGTCTATAGTAATTTTTCTTATCATATTTATATCTGGTTTTGGTATCAAAGTAATGCTGGCCTTATATAATTAGTTGGAATATGGTCTTTCTGAAAGAATTTGTCTAGAATTTGTATAATTTTTCCCATAAATGTTTGACAGAACTCGCCGGTGAAACCATCCGGGCCCATCGTTCTCTTTTGGGGGAAATCTGTTTTTATTACAAAGTCAATGTTTTAATTAGATATAGAATGATTCAGATTTTCTGTCTTATATCAGTTTGGTAACTTGTAATTTTTAAGGAATTCATTTTATCTAAGTTGTCAAATTTGCTGGCATAAAGTTATTCATAGTATGTCTTTATCATTCTTTTAATGTCTGTTATGATTGGCAGTGATGACCTCTTTTTCCTGATATTGGTAATTTGTGTCTCCTCTGTTTTTTTATATCAGGCTTTTCAATAGATGTCTGTCAATTTTATTCATCCTTCTATTTTTTTCCTCTACCCATTCTATTCTATTCTTCTATTCATTCGTCTATTCTTTCTATATTTATTCATTTCCTCCTATTGTTTGTCTATTTTTTGTTTTTATTGATTTATTCTTGTATCTTTTTTTTTTAAAAGACTTTATTTATTTCTTTGACAGAGAAAGAGACAGCGAGAGAGAGAGAGAATACCAGCAGGGGGAGTGGGAGAGGGAGAGGCAGGCTTCCCGCGGAGCAGGGAGCCCGATGTGGGGCTCGATCCCAGGACCCTGGGATCATGACCTGAGCCAAAGGCAGACGCTTAACGGCTGAGCCACCCAGGCGCCCCTGATTTATCCCTGAATCTTTAAAATTTCCTTCCTTCTACTTATTTTAAGTTTACTTCATTCTTTGTTTTAGCTTCGAATGGTGAAAGCTTAACTCATTGGTTAGAGACCTCTCTTCTTATATAATTTATGTAACTATTATAACATCCTACCAATTTGGAATTTAAAAAAATTAATGCAAAATCTTTTTTGTGTGTGGTTTCTTATTTGACCTGTGTGTTATTTTGAAGTGTGTTGTTGCTGTGGTCTCAATGGTTGTGTCTCCACAAGATTCATGTTGAAATCCTAAAGCCCAAAAGTGATAGTATTAGAAGGTGGGGCCTTTGGGAGGCAATTAGGTCATGAGGATGGAGCCTTATAAATGGGATTAGTGCTCTCATAAAAGAGATTCCAGAGAGCTCCCCGGCCCTCTTTTGCTATGTAAGGACACAGCAAAAATAGGATCCCTATAAACCAGGAAGTGGGTTCTCATCAGGTGCTGGATGTGCCAGCGCCTTGATCTTGCATTTCTCAGTCTCCAAATCTTTGAGAAATAAATTTCTCTTCTTTATAAGCCACCCAGTCTTTGGTATTTTGTTATAGCAGCCAAAATGGATTCACAATTGTTAATATCCAAATTTCTTGGGTCTTACTAGGTATCTTATTATTATTCATTTCTAATTTAATTCTCTTATAGGCAGAGAATATACTGTCTATGATTTCAATATTTTTAAATGCATTGAGACTTGCTTTTTATTCTAGCATATGATCTATCTTAATGAAAGTTCCATATTCAATTGAAAATAATCATATTCTGCTATTCTTAGATGGAATAGTTCATAAAGGTTAATTAAGTGAAATTAGTTGATAGCATTGTTCTTTATATTTAATCATTAGCTGTTTATTTGTTCTATCAGTTACTAAGAGATAAATGTTGAAATCTCCAACTATAATTTTTGATATTTCTATTTTACCTTTCAGGTGTTATGTTATCTATTGCTTCATAACAAATCACTCCCACATTTAGAAGCTTAAAATCTAAACATTTAGTATTTTAAAGTATTTTAAAGTTACTGTGAATCAGGAAATCAGAACAGTTTATTTGATGGTTCTCCTCACTTGGGTGGGTCTCTTTTGAGGTTGCCATCAAGACACTGGTCAGGGCTGTAGTTACCCACAGGGTATAATGGGCTGGAGGATCCACTTCTAAAATGGTTGTCAGCTAGATACTTCAGCTCTTTGCCACATATGTTTCACCATAGGGCTGCTTATGATATAGCAGTTGGCTTACCCTAAGCATATTGTCTGAGAGAGAGAGGAAGGAGGAACTATATTACCATTTATGACCTAGTTGCAGAAGTCACATACCATCTCTTCTGACAAATTTTATTTATTAGAAGCAAGCTAATAAACACAGATCCTACTCAAGGGATGGACAATTAGCTTCCAACTCTTGAAAGATGAACTATCAAAAATGTGTGGGTATATTTTAAAACCACCTCTTTTAGAGTTCCTAGACCCAATTCCAGTGTGAGCAGGGGTTCCCCCATGTACAACACTAAGCAAAAATTCAACTCAATTCAACTCAATTCTGACACTATATGGAGATAGCATGAGATTCCACAGGTTAAGGGTTCAGTCCTACAAGACTTCCTCCCAACCCCACCACCACCCTTCAGATACCAGGTGCAAACCCCAAGCTGTTACCTTTGTTTCTGACCTACTAGCCACAGATTGGAGGTTTCAATGACTTCCTCTTTAGATTAACTTGCTAAAGCAGGTCATAGAACTCAAGGAAACTCAAGGAAACACATTTACTAATTCATTAAAGGATATGATAAAGGATATGAATCAAAAACCTGATAAAGAGATACATAGAAGAAGGTCACAAACAAAAGAGCTTCTGTCCTCGTGGAATTTGGAGCCTGGCTTGATGATGGCATGTGGCATGTGTGAGTGCTATGGTTCCCCAAGCCATGGAAACTCTTCAAAAAGGGACCAAAAAGCTGTCTTCGTGGCTTTTATAGAGGCTCCATTACAATGTCATGATTGGCTAAATCATTGGTTATTGACTGATTTAACCTCCAGCTACTCTCCCCTCCCTAGAGGTTGGGGAGCAGGGAAGATGGGACTGAAAGTTCCAAACCATTAATCACATGGTTGGTCCTCCTGGCAACCATCCCTCACCCTTGGGTGGGCTCCAAAGGCCACCTTCATTAATAACAAGGTCATCTGAAAAACAAACTGAGGGTTCTAGAGGGGAGGGGGGTGGGGGGATGGGTTAGCCTGGTGATGGGTATTAAAGAGGGCACATTCTGCATGGAGCACTGGGTATTATGCACAAACAATGAATCATGGAACACTATATTAAAAACTAATGATGTAATGTATGGTGATTAACATAACAATAAAAAATTTTTAAAAAATAACAAGGTCATCTAATGACCAGATATATATTTCTTATAGGTCACAATATCATACCACAGTTCTGTAAGTTTTTGCTTCATGTGATATAAAGTTCTGCTATCAGTATACATATATATTAGTATTGTTAATGTCTTCTTCAAAATCTTATCTTTTGTCACTATTAAATCTCTTTATTAATATTTTTCTGCTAAAGTCAATTTCCTATTATTCATATGTCCATTCTATATTTCTGATAATTAAGGTTTCTTGGCATATTTTTTCCATTCTTTACTTTTCAGTCTGAGTCTTTATGTATAAAGGATATCTCTTATAGCCAACATGTAACTGAGTCTTGCTTTTTAAACTAGACTGATAACTTTGGTCATCTTTTTGGAATGTTTAGAAATACATCGTCCAATGCAGTAATTACTAGCCACATATGGCTGTTTAAATTTAAGTTTAAATAAATTAAAATCAAATAAAATTAAAAACTCAGGTCTTCAGTCACTATAGCCACAGTTCAAGTGTTCAAAAGCCGTTGTGGACAACATAAACTATATGTATACAGGGGACAATTCTCTTGTAACTAAAAGTTCTATCATACAGTTCTGGTTTAGCCACTTTACACTTAATAGAATTATTTATATAATTGGGTCAAATCTAGTTCTTTTTATATGTTTTCTATTTGTTCCATCTGCTCTTTTATCTTTTTTCTTTTTCTGCTTTTTGAATAATTACTTTTTAGTATTGTATTTTTATCTGCACTATTGTACATACATATTACATATAATATATATACATATATATACTATATACATATATAATATTATAAATAGCATTATTATAAATCATAACACACAGTATTATAATAATATACACATACATGTATTATACTTATATGCATATAATATGCAACTCTAACTTATCATACCTTCACATTATATTACTTCATATATAATGTTAGAACGTTAAAATAGTATGGTTTCATTTTTTCCCTTCTGCCCTTTTACTGTTAGTATTTATATATCATTTTTCTATATGTTATAATCCCCACAATAGTTCTTATTTTCTATAATAATAAATATCTTATGGTGAGAAATTCATCTTATCTTTTGTTTGCTGAAAAAGTTTTTACTTAGCCTTTATTCTTCATATAGAAATGTAGCTTGACAAGTTGTTTTCCTCTGAAACATTTTAAAGATGTTTCATTGTCTTCTGGACTGCATAATTCCTAACAAGAAGTCGGCAGTTATTCGTGTCTTTCTCAATTTCTATTCTGGCTGACTTTAAGAGTATTGTGTAATGCTTACCATAACAGAATATGCAGAAGAGACCCTGATCTAAGAATCATTAAATGGTGGTGGCTGAAATCATTCCACAACATACCTGATGGTTCACTGTAACATGAGATTTTCACACCCAAATAGGTGAATCATGCTTCCTGAATGCAACCAAAAGCATGTGGAGTTTCAAGGCAATATGTTACAGGTTTTTATTTTGGAAGTTTTCAGCTGTCCTGCTTATGTACTGAATGTAAATTTATTCTTTTAAAAATAAAATCATCTTTGTTTGATCATGACTTTTTTTTTTTTTTAAAGATTTTATTTATTTATTTGAGAGAGAGAATGAGAGATAGAGAGCACGAGAGGGAAGAGGGTCAGAGGGAGAAGCAGACTCCCTGCAGAGCAGGGAGCCCGACATGGGACTCGATCCCGGGACTCCAGGATCATGACCTGAGCCGAAGGCAGTCGCTTAACCAACTGAGCCACCCAGGCGCCCCTGATCATGACTTCTTATTAAATGCTATAAAAGCCCCCCCAAAAGATTATTGGGTAATCCTCCATTTGCATACATTTTATTATATGCCTTCATAGAGATTTCTTTGATATTTATCTTGCTTAAGGATCGTTGAGCTTCTTGGACCTATGAACTTAGAGTTTTCTTAAAATTGGGGAAAATTTAAGTAATTTCTTCAACAATCTTATGTCTCCTCTCTACTTCTCAGATCACTTCTCATTCTACTTATTTTTTAAAAATTATTTTTTTCTCTCTTTGTTTCAGTTTATTTTCTATTGCTGTATCTGTGTGTCTTGTCCATTTGGGCTGCTATAACAAATTACTATAGACTGGGTGACTTATAAATGACAGAAATTATTTTTCACAGTTCTGGTGTCTGGGAAGTCTAAGATCAAGATTCTGGCAGCCTCCGTGTCTGGTGAAAGTCAATTCCTGGTTCACAGACTACATGACAGACAGGCAAAAACACTCTTTGGAGTCTCTTTTATAAGGGTACTAATCTTATTGATGAGGACTCTACCCTTATGACCTAATCACCTCCCAAAGGTGCCACCTCCGAATACTACCACATTAGGGATCAGGTTTCATCATACAAATTTTGGGGGGAACATACACATTCAGCCTATAACACTATGTGCATTTATCTTTTCTTCTGTAGCATCTAATCTGTTTTCAGACTCACCTAGTACATTTTCTGTGTTTTATATTTAATTTTTTCCAGTCTAGAATTTCTATTAGTTTTAATTTTATGGTTTCCTTTTTTTGTCTTCTTGTGTTCAACTTTAGCTCTTGGAAAATATTTACAATGGATGTTTTGAAGTTCTTATCTGCTTATCCAGACATCTCTGTCATTGAAATTTCTGTTGTATTTTTTCTGATTATGGGTCATATTTTTCTGCTTGTGTATCTAGTAATTATCGATCAATTGTTAAAGTGATGAAGCATTATAAGTTTTATGCTGTTGAGTATCTGGACTTTGTTATCTTCTTTTGAAGAATAATGTTTTTTTTTTTGTTTTGTTTTGTGGATTAATCGCTTCTTGACCTTGTGGCTAAGATGAAGTGTTTTGTGGATTAGCATGATCTTTTCCGTGTTAGTTTTAAAGCTTTGTTAGGGTATCACTGAAGTAGACTTTACTCTAGGTTTACTTTAGCTCTCCTAGTAAGGCATGACTCCTCTAGGGTTTGTACTAAATAATATCTCTTCACTATGGGTGGTTGGAAATGACATGTATCCCAGTCTTAAATGTTCAATTTCAACTCCTCCATAATTCTGTGCATGGTTTTCTACTTTTGCATGAGAAATATGCTATTTAGTCAAAAATACAGGGGGACCCCCCCACATAGATTCCTGGAGTTTGATCTCTCAAAATTACCTTCCTCAAGTACTCTGCTTCACAAACTTGGGTTGCCTCCCCAAACTGATTGCTATCTCAGCAGTTCAGTAAAACTTCTGGGCTTTGCTTAGGTTTTCTCTCCCTGTACTATAGTCTGAGAGACAGTCTCCAGAGAGAAAGCTGGGTCAATTACTGGAACCCTCTAATGAGTTCTCTTTTCTCAGAGTGTATAGGTCTGTACTACCTATTATCTAATATCTTAAAACAACATTTTTATATATCGCCAGCATTCTCATTGTTTATATATAGTAAATTTAATAACCAATTAGTCCCTCCTGGCTGCCAGTAAAAGTCTCAAAGTTATAATTTCAAATGATAAAAGAAAGACTAGATACATATATAATGATAAATAATCCTAATGATTTAAGAAATGTAATGAGCTACAACAATTTTGAAGATCATAGCCTGAGACTATTCTATTACTCTTCATATTAATCATATGACCTTTAAAATACATCACAGCTTTAAAATTTTTTTCAAATTATACTTTAAATAGTGCCTCACAAGCTGTACTTTAAGAAAATATGACAAGACCAAAAACAGAAAAAAAAATAATGTGGTTAACCCAATTAATCTTTTTACTAATCTATAAAATTATGTCAGATTATTTAATTTATTATTGACTTTATAAATAATGGGTAAGTCTAGCACCATTTATGAACAAACTAGGGACTTATTTACCAAAATGCATTCTCTAAGTAATTAACCACAAAATACTGGATTGTAATAAATGTGGGAACATTTTATACTACAAAGCAGCATTAAAGGTCAGAAAATTAGGGAGTTGATAGCAAGGAAGGAAATTTCCTACCCCAAAAAGGAAAGGGTATCTTGACTATATATTTTTTAAAAACTGACTTAAAAAGAAAATGTATAAGTGAAAACGGCATAGATCTGTTAAGAAAAAAGTATAATTCAAGATAACATTATTAAAACTTATTCTAAAAAGAGGGGTGCCTGAGTGGTGTAGTCAGTTAAGCATCTGACTCTTGGTTTTGGCTCAGGTGGTATCGATATCAAGGTTGTGAGAGATCCAGCCTCGAGTCAGTCTTCATGCTCAGCACAGTCTGCTTGAGATTTTCTCTCCCTCTCCCTCTGTGCCTCCAGCTCATTCTCTCTCTCTCTCTCTCTCAAATAAATACATCTTAAAAAAAAAAAAAACTTATTCTGAAAGGAGAAAAAACTTAGAAATTTTGTTTTATGGCTCACCTTAGTAGGAATTAATTCATATCATTAAACTTCATAGCTTGTTTTTTTTTTTTTAATTTATTTTAGAGAGAAAGAGGGAGAGAGAGTCGGGGGGAGAGACAGAGAGGGAGAGAGAGACTCTCAAGCAGACTTCCTGCTGAGCGCTGACACAGGGCTCGATCTCACGACCCTGAGATCATGATCTGAGCCAAAACCAAGAGTTGGATGCTTAACCAACTGAGTCACCTAGGCACCCCTATAATTTCATAATTTTAAAAAACTCCCAATATATTATAGGGCCAAAATAACATAGAAAGCTATTAAAAATGAGCTATATGGCCAATACATAATTTTAATGCCAGTTATGAATGATTTTTAAATTATTTCTATTTAAAGAGGAAAAGATATTAAAATGTAAGTTCCTGGATATCTGCCACACACAAACATGTGATCTGTAGAAGACAGAAGAGCATGAGAGAAACCAGTCCCATAGGCTATGGACTTCCTATAGCTTTATCTAGAAAAGGATATTGTTTAACTGTTAAGATTCTAAAATATAGAAAAAGAATAACAAAGTTAAAAAAATAGAAAAAAGAAACATGGAAATTGAAAAAAATAGAATTTAATATATGGGAAAAAATAAGTCAAAAACATCTATGAAGAAAGGGTAGATATAATCTATACAAATTTATTTTTTTAATTAAAACTCTACAAAGAATCAGATTTTTTAAATGCAGAATGTAAGACCAAATATGAATTTCAAGATTTTGACCTAATATTGGACATTCAGTTCTACTCAAAACCTCATTTAAAATAGACTAAGATAATCCTATCACTCCTTATAGGCTAAGAAAATTATCATCTATCTTGTCCTTAAGACACTGAAAATTTTGAAAAATTTTAAGCTGGAAAGTATGATCAGATCTCCGTTTTTAATAAAAAATTCTATCAGTGTGGATGCTTGATTGGTAAGATGAATAAGGAAAGTGGAAGCAAATGAACCTTATAACAAGAGGGCATCGTGTTATTCACTCATTTTTACAATAAATTATTATATCATGCCTGCTGTAAGCTGGAAACTAGACACTCTGTCTACCACAGAAAACAAGAAGACAAGTTCCTGCTGTCATGGCACTTACATTCCAGTGGAGAAACAAACAATAATTAAGTAAAAAGTTTTAAATGAGTCATTACAAATTGTTATAGCACTTATGAAGAAAACAAACAAGGTGATATAATGGTAAGGGTAAGGTGACGTTTTCTTTAAATAGGGTGTCAGGAAACCCTCTCTGAGGAGGTGACACTTAAGCTGAGATGTGACAGAACACAGGACTCCAATGAATGCAGTGTCAGTAGGGAGGAGAGAAAATGTTTTGGAGACGTTTGAGAGAGTGAATTAGTAAAACTTGCTCACCAACCGGATATGAGGATTTAAGGATTATTCTTAAGTTTCACGTCAGAGCAACTGGCTGTCTGGCAGTATTAATAACTGAGATAGGAAATACAGGAAGACCACCAGGTGCCAGTCAGATATGTTAAAGCAACTGCCCTTGGAAATATCCAGTTGGTTATTTTTAGTTCTTCTGAAGGCACTTCAGCCATCCCATGTAGAGACCACACAGTCAAGGGAATCGATTTTCCATGCATTTGAGGAATGGGGATGAAGGGACTAATAGGACATAACTAGCCTAGAAGCAAGTGTAAGCATACAAAACAATTTAGTGAATGCTCATTTGCACCATAAATTAATGAGAAGGAAAAAAGGAATACCCAGCTATAAAGGTCACCCAATTGGCTGAGCATTTGGAAAAAGTAAAATTTAGTTAGATCTTCACTAAATGCTGTACATAAAAACCCAAATACATTTAATGATTAAATGTAAAAAATGACAAATGATTTTAAAATGTAAAAAAATGACAAACAATGATAGAGCAAGGAAGATATATATAAAAGTACTGTGGAAATAAACATAGTGTGGTATATACCAAAACAATCAATTCAAAAATATGAATCTATTCAAACTAGTTTTGGAAAAATTCTGACTAGAAATAAATGTAAGGAGAAACTGCATACAACTGATATGTGAAACAATATTTCCAAAAGTCAGAATAACCTAAAAAAGAGACCAAAATAATAAAGGCTTTTAGCATGCTCTTGGCAGTTGAGAATTCTACCACTGAACCACCCAGGCACCTAGCATACCCTTGTAGAAGAATATTCAACATTATAATGAAGCACTCCAAATTAATTTATAAATGAAATGCAATTCTATAAGGAATGTCTTTTTTTTCTCTCTCTTCCTTGACTTGTCTTTTTGGGAACCTAGCCATTATTTAATTCCTAGTAGGAGGGACCTTGTTGCCCAATACAGAAGACAACAAGTTTTCTGGAAACTGATGAGGGCAACACTGTTAAGCACTGCCCCACCCCCCACCCCCTAGGTGTTCCCACCACATCAGGCTTTTAACGTGCAACTAATAGTATAAAGAAGCAGAGACAAGTTCAGACGCATTGCAGTGGTGATGATGGTTACATTTAGTCAATAGCATTAATGCCACCACTCATTCTTTTGTTCATTCAACTGGTACTGACTGAGAGCCTTACTGTGTGCTGGACATTGTGCTTAAGTGCTGGAGATGCAGCTGTCCACAAAACAGCCTGCAATGGTTGTTTCTCTATAGCCTTAGGATGATTACTCTGGGGAAAGAGAGAAGATAAAAATAATAACCATAATAATAAAGCTTTCATTCTGGGGAAGGAGAACAGATGAAAGTAATGAGCATGATGATTGAATAAATCACGTGTTAGCTAGTAACAAATGCATCAGTCAGGGAGATGTGGGGCTGTGGCTGTGAATGAGTGCCTGGGTAGACCTCAGTGCAAACATGACATTTGAGAAGAGACTTGTCTTAGTCTTGTGTCTCTAGAAAACAGACTGTGAAGGAAATGTGTTTTTGCTAGCATTTTATTGGGAAATACAATCCCAGGGAAGAAGGAGCACTGGGAAAATGGAGTAAAACAGAGGATGAGATAAAACAAACCAAGGCAGAGCGTTATTGAGCTGGATATGGCTTTCCGGCACCCTGATCGCTCAGTTATACAAGACGTTTTCAGAGACATCACATGAACCTATTCTGCCTCCAACATGAGGCAGAAGGGAGACTCCATCCACTCTCTCCCTCCCCCTTTTGTCAAACTTCATCGTTTAGGAATTAGCCCCTCACACTTCTGAGTTGCACATGCATGGGTGCCTAGTAAAATGGAGAGCTAGTGCCCGTTGTCTTGAAGGTCAGTGGCAATATGGAACCTCAGGAGGTAAGAGGGAGGTTGTGCCCATACGATAAAGAGGGATGAGGAGTAGCAGGCACAGTGGGGACATCAATGTAAAGCAGAAGCTGCTGACACAGCAGCAACAACCCGACTCCAGGCCCACAGGCCAGGGCAAGCCACTACTATCTGTAGAACGCAGGGCACATGTGTAATCTGATGGTGGTGTACAAAGTGAAGCCAGTGCATGCTTGAAGGTGGCAAGGGCCTGCAGAGGAGGTGGGCAAGGTGGTAAGAGACCGGTTGGGAATGACAGAGCCAGAGCCTTGTAGCCATTTTAAAGACATTGGTTTCACTTTGAGTACAAGGAGCAGCTATGGCTATATTACATTTTTAAAGGATGACTCTGGTGGCTGTGCTGAAAATAGACTGTCAAGAGCAAGTGTCGGAATGAGGTGCTCAATTCGCAGGCCACTGCAGAAATAAATCCAGAGCTTTTGATGATGACTTGAACCAGAGGAGTAGCAGTGGAGGAAAGAAGGAAAATATTCTGGACATAGTTTAAAGGTAGAGCCCACAGGGTTTCCTTGAAGATGGCAAGGGCCTGAAGGGGAGGTGGGCAAGGTGGTAAGGGACCGCTTCACACTTTTTGCAGAGTCAAATTTCCAGGGGACTAAGAAGCTGTTAAAACTGTTAAAAAATAAAATCAGAAAAACATTAGAAGGAACTATAGTCAGAGATAGGGAAGCCTTCTTAACATCCCCAAATTCAAAAGCCATAAGCAATATCAACATTAAATAGATAAAATGAACAGATAAGCAACAGAAAAGCAGAAAATACATGTTAATGTAGATGAGACCAAAGTTTAGTACCTAGAATATATAAGATATTGATAAGTCATGAGGAGAAAGTTGAACAATTTAATGGGGAAAAAAAGGGCAAAAAATATGCTGAGGATATTAGCAAAAGAGGAAACGCAAATAGCTATACACATACAAAAAGGCACACAACCTTACCAGTTAGTGGGGGGAACACAAATTAAAACAGCAATGAAATGCCAGTTTTCATCCATCAGGTTGGCAAATAAGTTGAAAGATTCAAGAGTTGGACAAAGCATAATAGAGGGAACTTATATACCTTCCATGAAAGTATGTCATTGGCCAATACACCAAGAAGTACAAAGTGATAAAATATATTAAAGTGTAAAATAGCTGTCATCTCAATTCAGCAAATCCACTTGGCACTTGTTTGAGAGAAATATTCTCATATCACTAAAAAAAAGGCTATGTACATTTTTCACTGTACTATTGAAAAATCGGAAGTTGCCTGAATTTCCACCAACAGAGGACTAAATAAAGCTATGAAACATACATACCACGTAAAAGAATAAAATATATCCATAGGTCCCAATGGAAAGATGCCTAATAGATAACTTAATAAAAAAGGAAGTTGACTGAAAATACATAAGACAATAAAATTTGCATGATAAAAGGGTATGATGCTTATCCAAGAAGAAGTTTTCTGAGTCCCCACAGTTGTGAGGTTAGGTAGAGAAAAATATAGTCATTATTAAATAACTGTGACATTAAAATAGTCTATTTTAGGAGGGAAGAGCAAGATGGCAGAGGAGTAGGAGACCTAAATTTCGTCTGGTACCAGGAATTCAGCTGGATAGGAATCAAACCATTCTGAACCCCTAGGAACTCAATGGGAGATTGAAGAAAAGAATAGCAGCAACTCTCTGAACAGAAAAGCGACCACTTTCTGGAAGGTGGGATGTGTAGAGAAGTGAATCCGAGGCGATATTCGGGAAGATAGACGGCGGGAGAGGGGGCCTCCATCGGCCGCTTCTGGCAAGTAATAGAGCCGCGGAGCACAAAATCGGAACTTTTAGAAGTCGGCTCCGCTGAGGGATGTCGCTCCAGTGGCTAAGTGGAACCCTCGTTGGGACAGTGTGGTCTCAGGACCCGCGGGGTCACAGAAAGACCGGGGGTGCCTGAGTGTGGCAGAACTCCCAGGTATCAGAGCAGGGAAGCCAGCTGCAGAGACGGAGCCAAGGAGTGGGCTCTCAGCTCAGGGTTGCCATAAACCGTGATCTGCAGCACAGCCAGGCCACTGCTCCTCCAGCAGGGACCCAACAAGCGGCAGATCCGGGGCAGAGACTGGGAGGCCGCCATTTTCACTCTCATCCTCCAAAGCTGTATGGAAAGCTTGCAGGGAACAAAAGTTCCTGAGAGCAAACCCAAGCAGAGGACTTAGTCTGACCCCTGGCAAGGGCGGGGCAATTCCGCCTCCGGCAAAGATATTTGAGAATCTCTGCACCAGCCCCTCCCCGAGAAGATCCGCAAGAACATCCTGCCAAAACCAAGTTTACCGATCAATGAGAATGGCAGAACTCCAGCACAAGGGGAAGACAGCACATAGAATTCATGGCTCTTTTCTCCATTATCTTTAGTGTTCAAAGTTAATTTTATTAATTTTCTTTTTTTCCATTTCTATTTTTTTAATTTTTCTTTTTCCCTTTTTCAACCAACATCTTATCAATCCCTTTTTTAAAAATCTTTTTTATTTTTCATTTTTAGAGTCATATTCTATCCCTTTATTGTAGTTAACCTTATTTTTGGTAAGTATATAAGTTGTTCTCTCTTTAAAATTTTGGGATACACTTTCTTCTAAACAGACCTAAATATACAAAAAATCTCTAATGTATGGCTTTGTTCTAGTCTCCTGCCAGATCATATGCTTTCCTTTTTTTTTTAATTTTCTCTTCTTTCTTTTTTCAACCAACTTCTTATCAATTCCTTTTATAAAATCTTATAATTTTCATGTTTACAGTCATGTTCCATTCCTTTATCATATTTACCCTTATTTTTGTACATATATAAGCTTTTCTTTCTTTAAAATTTTGGGAGGCAGTTTCTTCTAACAGACCCAAACATGCCCAAAATCTAGTGTGTGGCACTGATCTATTCACCAGCCTGATCATATTTGATCATATTCTGTTTTTGTTTTTGTTTTTAATCTTTTTCTTTTTCTTTTTTTTCCTTTTTTCTTTCTTTCCCTTTCTTTTCCCCCAGTCTCAGGTCTCTTCTGATTTGTTTAGTGTATATTTTTCTGGAGGAGTTGTTACCCTGTTAGCATTTTGTTCTCTTATTCATCTGTTCTCCTCTGGACAAAATGACAAGATGGAAAAAATCACCTCAAAAAAAAAAAAAGAACAAGAGGCAGTACCAACTGCCAGGGACCTACAATCAGAACTAGAGTTCAGAATGACGATTATAAAGATACTAGCTGGGCTTGAAAAAAGCATGGAAGATACTAGAGAATCCCTTTCTGGAGAAATAAAAGAACTAAAATCTAACCAAGTCAAAATCAAAAAGGCTATTAATGAGGTGCAATAAAAAAATGGAGGCTCTAAATGCTAGGATAAATGAGGCAGAAGAGAGAATTAGTGATATAGAGGACCAAATGATGGAAAATAAAGAAGCTGAGAAAAAGAGAGATAAACAACTACTGGATCACAAGGGCAGAATTTGAGAGAGAAGTGATACCATAAGATGAAACAATATTAGAATAATTGGGATCCCAGAAGAAGAAGAAAGGGAGAGAGGGGCAGAAGGTATATTGGAGCAAATTATAGCAGTGAACTTCCCTAATTTGGGGAAGGAAATAGGCATCAAAATCCAGGAGGCACAGAGAACACCCCTCAAAATCAATAAAAATAGGTCAACACCCCCGACATCTAATAGTAAAACTTACGAGTCTCAGAGACAAAGAGAAAATCCTTAAAGCAGCTAAGGAGAAGAGATATGTAACCCACAGTGGTAGAAACACTAGAGAGGCAACAGACCTATCCACAGAGACCTGGCAGGCCAGAAAGGACTGGCATGATACATTCAGAGCACTAAAGGAGAAAAATATGCAGCCAAGAATACTATATCCAGCTAGGCTGTCATTGAAAGTAGAAGGAGAGATAAAAAGCTTCCAGGACAAACAAAAAATAAAGGAATTTGCAAACAGAAAACCAGCGCTACAAGAAATAATGAAAGGGGTCCTCTAAGCAAAGAGGGAGCCTAAAAGCAACATAGACCAGAAAGGAACACAGACAATATAGAGTAGCAGTCACCTTACAGGCAATACAATGGCACTAAATTCATATCTTTCAGTACTTACCCTGAATGTAAATGGGCTAAATGCCCCAATCAAAAGACATAGGCTATCAGATTGGATTAAAAAACAAGACCCATCGATATGCTGTCTGCAAGAGACTCATTTTAGACCCAAAGACACTTCCAGATTGAAAGTAAGGGGGTGGAAAATCATTTTCCATGCTAATGGACACCAAAAGAAAGCTGGGGTGGCAATCCTTATACCAGACAAATTAGATTTTATTTTTATTTTTTTTAAAGATTTTATTTATTTGACAGAGAGACAACGAGAGAGGGAACACAAGCAGGGGGAGTGGGAGAGGGAGAAGCAGGCTTCCCGCAGAGCAGGGAGCCTGATGCAGGGCTCGAACCCAGGACCCTGGGATCATGACCTGAGCCAAAGGCAGACACTTAATGACTAAGCCACGCAGGCGCCCCCAGACAAATTAGATTTTAAACCAAATACTATAATAAGAGATGAGGAAGGACACCATATCAAACTTAAAGGATCTATCCAACAAGAAGATCTAACAATTGTAAATATCTATGTCCCTCACATGGGAGCAGCCAGTTTTATAAGCCAACTAATAACAAAATCAAAGAAACACATTGACAACAATACACTAATAGAAGGGAACTTTAACACCACCCTCACTGAAATGGACCGATCATCTAAGCAAAAGATCAACAAGGAAATAAAGACGTTAAATGACACACTGGACCAAATGGACTTCACAGATATATTCAGAACATTCCATCCCAATGCAATGGAATACACATTCTTCTCTAGTGGCTATGGAATATTCTCCAGAATAGATCACATCCTAGGTCACAAATCAGGTCTCAACTGGTACCAAAGGATTGGGATTATTCCCTGCATATTTTCAGACCACAATGCTTTGAAACTAGAACTGAATCACAAGAGGAAACTTGGAAAAAACTCAAGTACATGGAGGCTAAACAGCATCTTACTAAAGAATGAATGGGTCAACCAGGAAATCAAAGAAGAATTAAAAAAATTCATGGAAACCAATGAAAATGAAAACACAGGTGTTTAAAATCTTTGGGATGCAGCAAAGGCAGTCCTAAGAGGAAAGTATATAGCAATGCAACCCTTTCTCAAGAAACAAGAAAGGTCTCAAATACGCAACCTAACCCTATACCTAAAGGAGCTGGAGAAAGAACAGCAAATAAAGCCTAAACCCAGCAGGAGAAGAGAAATAATAAAGATCAAAGCAGAAATCAATGAAATAGAAATCAAAAGAACAGTAGAACAGATCAACAAAACCAGGAGCTTGTTCTTTGAAAGAATTAATAAGATTGATAGACCCCTGGACAGACTTACCAAAAAGAAAAGAGAAATGACCCAAATAAAATCATGAATGAAAGAGGAGAGATCACAAACAACACCAAGGAAATACAAACAATTATAAGAACATATGAGCAACTCTATGCCAGCAAATTAGACAATCTGGAAGAAATGGATGCATTCCTAGAGATGTATCAACTACCAAAACTGAACCAGGAAAAAATAGAAAACCTGAACAGACCTATGACCACTAAGGAAATTGAAGCAGTCATCAAAAATCTCCCAACAAACAAGAGCCCAGGGCCAGATGGCTTCCCAGGGGAATTCTACCAAACATTTAAAGAAGAATTAATACCTATTCTTCTGAAACTGTTCCATAATGTAGAAATGGAAGGAAAACTTCCAACTCATTTTATGAGGCTACCATTACCTTGATCCCAAAACCAGACAAAGACCCCATCAAAAAGGAGAATTACAGACCAATATCCTTGATGAACATGGATGCAAAATTTCTCACCAAAATACTAGCCAATAGGATCCAACAGTACATTAAAAGGATTATTCACCATGACTAAGTGGGACATATTCCTGGGCTGCAAGGTTGGTTCAACATCAGCAAATCAATCAATATGATACAATACATTAATAAAGAAAGAACAAGAACCATATGATCCTCTCAATAGATGCAGAAAAAGCATTTGACAAAGTACAGCATCCTTTCTTTTTTTTTTAAAGATTTTATTTTATTTATTTGAAACAGAGAGAGAGAGAGAGAGAGCACAAGAGGGGGTAGGGTGAGAGGGAGAAGCAGACTCCCTGCTGAGCAGGGAGCCTGATGTGGGACTCGATCCCAGGACTCCAGGATCATGACCTGAGCTGAAGGCAGTCGCTTAACCAACTGAGCCACCCAGGTGCCCAGTACAGCATCCTTTCTTGATCAAAACTCTTCAGAGTATAGGGATAGAGGGTACATGCCTCAATATCATAAAAGGCATCTATGAAAAACCCACTGCATATATCATTCTCAATCGGGAAAAGCTGAGAGCTTTCCCCCTAAGGACAGGAACACGGCAGGGATGTCCACTCTCACCACTGCTATTTAACATAGTACTAGAAGTCCTAGCCACAGCATTCAGACAACAAAAAGCAAGAAAAGGTATCCGAATCAGCAAAGAAGTCAAACTCTCACTTTTTACAGATGATATGATACTTTATGTGGAAAACCCAAAAGACTCCACCCCAGAACTGCTAGAACTTGTACAGGAATTCAGTAAAGTGGCAGGATATAAAATCAATGCACGGAAATCAGCGGCATTCCTATACACCAACAACAAGACCGAAGAAAGAGAAATTAAGGAATTGATCCCATTTACAATTGCACCCAAAACCAAAAGATACCTAGGAATAAATCTAACCAAAGAGGCAAAGAATCTGTACTCAGAAAACCATAAAATACTCATGAAAGAAATGGAGGAAGACACAAAGAAATGGAAAAACGTTCCATGCTCATGGATTGGAAGAACAAACATTGTGAAGATGTCAATGCTACCTAGAGCAATCTACACATTTAAAGCAATCCCTATCAAAATACCATCAACTTTTTCAAAAAAAAAAATGGAACAAATAATCCTAAAAGTGGTATGGAACCAGAAAAGATCCCCAATAGCCAGAGGAATGTTGAAAAAGAAAAGCAAAGCTGGTGGCATCACAATTCCGGACTTCAAGCTCTATTACAAAGCTGTCATCATCAAGACAGCATGGTACTGGCACAAAAACAGACACATCGATCAATGGAACAGAATAGAGAGCCCAGAAATGGACCCCCAATTCTATGGTCAACTCATCTTCGACAAAACAGGAAAGAATGTCCAGTGGAAAAAAGACAGTCTCTTCAACAAATGGTGTTGGGAAAACTGGACGGCCACATGCAGAAGAATGAACCTGGACCATTTCCTTACACCACACACAAAAATAGACTCCAAATGGTTGAAAGACCTAAATGTGAGACAGGAGTCCCTCAAAATCCTCAAGGAGAACAAAGGCAGCAACCTCTTCAACCTCAGCCACAGCAACTTCTTCCTAGAAACATCACCAAAGGCAAGGGAAGCAAGGGCAAAAATGAACTATTGGGACTTCATCAAGATAAAAAGCATTTGCCCAGCAAAAGAAACAGTCAACAAAACCAAAAGACAACTGACAGAATGGTAGAAGATATTTGCAAATGACATATCAGATAAAGGGCTAGTATCCAAAATCTATAAAGAACTTATCAAACTCAACACCCAAGAACAAACGATCCAATCAAGAAATGGGCAGAAGACATGAACAGACATTTTTCCAAGGAAGACATCTCAATGGCCAACAGACACATGAAAACGTGCTCAACATCGCTTGGCATCAGGGAAATCCAAATCAAAACCTCAATGAGATACCAGCTCACACCAGTCAGAATGGCTAAAATTAACAAGTCAGGAAACGACAGACGTTGGCGGGGATGCAGAGAAAGGGGAACCCTCCTACACTGTTGGTGGGAACGCAAGCTGGTGCAGCCACTCTGGAGAACAGTATGGAGGTTCCTCAAACAGTTGAAAATAGAGCTACCCTGTGACCCAGCAATTGCCCTACTGGCTATTTACCCCAAAGATACAAATGTAGTGATCCGAAGGGGTACGTGCACCCCGATGTTTATAGCAGCAAGGTGCACAATAGCCAAACTATGGAAAGAGCCAAGATGTCCATCGACAGATGAATGGATAAAGAAGATGTGGTGTATATATACAATGGACTATTATGCAGCCATCAAAAAACACAAAAAAACAAAAAACAAAATCTTGCCATTTGCAATGATGTGGACAGAACTGGAGGGTACGTGGATGGAACTGGAGGGTATTATGCTGAGCGAAATAAGTCAGAGGAAGACATGTGTCATATGATCTCACTGATATGAGGAATTCTTAATCTCAGGAAAGAAACAGAGGGTTGCTGGAGTGGTGGGGGGTGGGAGGGATGGGGTGGCTGGGTGGAAGACATTGGGGAGGGTATGTGCTATGGTAAGCTCTGTGAATTGTGTAAGACTGTTGAGTCACAGACCTGTACCTCTGAAACAAATAATACATTATAAGTTAAAAAAAAAAAAGAAGAAGAAAATAGTAGGAAGGGAAAAACGAAGGGGGGGACATCAGAGGGGAGACGAACCATGAGAGAATATGGACTCTGAGAAACAAACTGAGGGTTCTAGAGGGGAGGCGGGTGGGGGGATGGGTTAGCCTGGAGATGGGTATTCAAGAGGGCACATATTGCATGGAGCACTGGGTGTTATACGCAAACAATGAATCAGGGAACACTACATCAAAAACTAACGATGTAATGTATGGTGATTAACATAACATAATAAAATAAATAAATAAAAAATAAGTAAATAAAATAGTCTATTTTAATAGCTCAATTTTAAAATTAGTTCCTGGACTTAGGTGAAATATCTACCCCTGCATGTCAAACTAAATATTTGTCAGCCAGTCTCTTACTGATTATCAGTTATGACTTCAATAAAAATGCAATGTAAATAAATTGCAATATGAAAATGAAAATCATGCAGAAATTTGTAACACTGCATGAAGTCCTTTAAAGTGATTTGAGGAATGACACAAGTCACAGACCACACTATTCAAATTAGTAATTTAAAGAAGAGAAGATAAGGTGGCATAGTAACAAAAACAAAGACTTTAAACAAAATGGTTTTAAGATCAAAATGTTTAGCAAACAGAGATTGCATGCATTAGCAAAAGTGTTCTGCTTTAGAATTCTGCTGTAAAAGTCAAATGTGAAATAATTGATTTCATATCATGCTCTTATATAATTTTGTCAGAAAAACTTACAGGAAAACACTCTCAATTCATTCTTCAGTAGGCCCAAAATAGGAGCCGTTAAAAATGATACTTCTTTTTTGGCTAAAATAAAGAGAAATATTCCATTTTTTAAATTTTAGTCTTATTTTCGAGATAAAATGCCAATAAAAACTTTTCCCATGTATCTACAGTGACATGTTGTCCTTTTTGTAAGGAATTTACGTTAAGTGACATGTAGTATAAATTATAATAAATCCATAAACAAAGTGTTCAAATATCTTGGTGCAGTTTTAAGTTTTGATAACTTCAGAAGTATAGATTCTACAAATCTACTCCATCCCCCAAATTTGAAATAGTATTTATTTACATTTCCAGTATATGCATTTAACTTTATGAATCATAAATTTTTAATTTTGTTCTAGTCTCTCACTGAAGATGGGAAACATTGATTAAAAGAATTTAAAATTTATTATTTAAATTCACAAAATAAATATAAAGAAATTCAAGGGGCACCTGGGTGGCTCAGCTGGTTAAGTGTCAACTCTTGGTTTTGGATTGGGTCATGATTGCAGAGGCCTGAGATCAAGCCCCACATGAGGATCTGCACTCGGCCTGGAGTCTGGTTGTCCTCTCCCTCATCCTCTGTCCCACCCCGCCCCCCCGTATGTGCTTGCTCTCTTTCTCTGTCTCTCTCTGAAATAAATAAATAAAACAAAACCTTTTTTTAAAAAAAGAAATTCAAGTAATTAAAGTTTTGAATTATGGGTTTTGTAAGTTTGTAATACTTCTGATGTTTCTAAAGCTTAAAACTACTTACCTGTGTGTACGTGTGTAGGCGTATATCCTAGAAGTATAAAAGATGAAATAAAAAACTTCTTTTTTTAAGGATTTTATTTTTAAGTAATCTCCATACCCAATATGGGACTAGAACTCACAACCCAAAATCAAGAGTCACATGCTCTACTGACTGAGCCAGTCAGATGCCCCAAAATAAAAGACTTCTAACAGATGTTTAAAAAAAGAAAAAGCAAGTCCTCAGGATCTATTCAAATAGACATACAGACCATGTTTCTTGAAGAAAGAATCAAATATTAAATATATCAATTCTCAGAATTAATGCCAATTAAAATCCAAGAATTATTTATGAAATCTGACACTTGTTAAAGAAAAAATTATTCTGACACATGTTAAAGATGGAAATTAAGACTTTATTCAGGGGGTGCCTGGTAGGCTCAGTAGGCTAAGCACCTGACTGTCGGTTTCTGCTCAGGTCATGATCTCTAGGCATGAGTTCAAGCTGTGTCAGGCTCAGTGCTCAGTGCAGAGTCTGCTTAAGACTCTCTCTTCCTCTCTCTCTGCCCTTCCCCCACCCCAGGGTGTGTGCACCCATGCTCTTTCTCTCTCGTCTCTCTCTCTCTCTAAAATAATTAAATAGATCTTTTTTAAAAAAAGACTTTATTTAAGAGGGATTACTGCAATGGGAGTTTTGCAGCAGCTAAGAGACTTTGGCCTCAACTCTGAATACCACAAGCACAAGTGGATTTATAGCTGCAAGGTCATCAATGGATGGAAAATCTCTAAGAGAAGATATCAAGGGTAGGGAGATTCTGGCTAAAAAGACTTAACAGGATTCTTGCTGAAGGCCAGGGTGATCAGATATTGAGGTTGGAGCATGGTGGAGGTGAGGAATTTGATCAGATATCCTGGGGGATTAGATATTAACCATAGGAGGTCTCTCTACACGGACTTAGCAGGAGACATGCTAAAACATGACTCTGCAGACATGGTGATGGATGCCCAAGGTCAAGGCTTAGTCCAGAAGGGGGCTCAGAAGAGCCTGACCAAAGGTTGGCCAAGAAAAGTGTCATTGTCATTCTAAGATTCTTTTAGAGAAAAAAAGTTTACAGGGCACCAAAACAAAAATTTGATTTGAAAAAAAAAAAGTTTCCAGGACTGGGCTCTGGCATAGCAGCACAGCTCTCATCCAGGCCCCACCAGCTTCTCATATCATAGCCAACACCCAAAGCATCTTCATCACAATCAAGCCAGAAAGGGGGTACTAAGATCTGGTAGGAGAGATCATTAAGGTCTTGATGCAAAAGGGATGCCATCTCGTGACCATGATGTTCCTTTGGGTCTCTGAGGAACACCTGAAGCAGTACTATATTGACCTCATTCTTCGTGGAGCTGGTTGGAACTAAGAGCTGGTTGTGGCCCTGGTGTGGGACAGCCTGGATGTGGTGAAGTTGGGTGACTAATCTAGCACATTCTAAGCCAGCCTCCATTCTGGGAGACTTCTGTATTCAGGTTGACAGGGACATCATTCATGGTAGTGATTCAGTAAAAAGTGCTGAAGAAGAAATCAACCAATGGTTTAAGCCTTAAGAATTGGTCGACCACATGTCTTGTCCTTATGACTGGAGGCATATATAAGAGGTAGACAAAGCAGCTGTCTCCTTGGACACCACTTGATTTGTCTGTTCCTGAACACAGCTCTTCATTCCACTAATCTGGAAGCAACATGATCAATGATCTTTTCTAAAGCATATTTACCAAAAAAACAAAAAAACAAAAAAAAACCCTTTTGGCTCAGTCAGTGGAGCGTGTGACTCTTAATATCAGGGTTTTGAGTTCAAGCCCCATGTTGGATATAGAGATTACTTTTAAAAAAATCTTAAAAAATAACTTTGGAAACTGAAGAAAAGAAGAAGAAAGAGAAGGGGAAGGGAGAGGAGAAGAACAACCACCACCATCACCACCACCACCATCACCAGCAGCAGGGAAGATTTAACACTGCAGCATTGAGAAAATAGATCAATTTAATAGTGTATACTTAGATTTATAAATGTTCATGAATTAGTGGAGAAAGGATGGCATTGTGACCACTGACTATCAATTGAGAAAAAAAATTGAAATTAGGTTGGTACTGCATACATTACATAAAAATAAGTACCATATGGATTCAAATTTTAACAACACTAAAGCACTTGAAAAGTATAAATTAAAAATATGAGAGAATATGTTAATAATATAGGGGTTTGAAAGTTCTTCCTAAACAAGTCAGAAGGTTTAGAACCACAAGAGAGAAATTAGAATTGATCACAGAAAAATGTTAAACTTTCATGTGGGAAGAAACCCCAGGGAAAGTTAAATTATATGCAAAGGACTGAGAAATTTTTTTCAAAATGTTTAATGAGTACATGGCTTATATACGTGGTTTTTAAAAAGTTTCTATGAACCACTAACGAGAAAGAAAACAATCCAGTATAAAAGTAGGCAAAGAATATCAGCAAATAATTCACAAGAACAAAGATTCAAATTTTAAAAATTTGATGAAAACCTTGTTCAATTAGTTACCTAGAAATCTAAATGAAAACAATGAAATCTGTTTCAATTCGGATGGGTAAAATAAATTGATTAAAAAATTTAAAGCTCAATCATACCTAGTGCTTATGAAAATACAAAAAAATACAAGAAAAACTGACATTTTTATACTCTGTGATAGTAAATTATTATCATTCTTTGGGGAACAATTTGTCAAAATCCTCACAAAGCATGCATTGCCTTTGACCCAATTATTCCACTTGCAGAAACATACGGTTCATAAACACAGTCTGTTTTACCAAGGCCCATGTTTCTCGAATATAAATTACTCATACTTGATTCATAAATAAGGGGATGGATGCAAATATCACACAGAAGTTGTGTAGGTTTATACATTATTTTTTCCAGGCAAAGAAAGCAGGGAAAGCATGAGTAAAAATAACAACTTTGAGGAGAAAAAGAAAAAGTCCACATCTGGGCTGATGCAGTAGTACCAGGACTCCCATTCAGCTCTTTTTTTAGAAAATCAAAACTCAGTGCCTGCACCTAGCCTTCTCCTATGATGACTCACCCTCAGTCCTATTTCACTCACTCGATGGCAGGTTTTGTTGCCATCTATGCTCACCTTCATGGCACTCACTCAGCTCACAGCACACTTCATCGACACAGGTAATGTTCCTGCATTTCCATTTAGTGATTTTTTACATTTTTGCTATCCATTGTGCCAGCCTACAGGCACACAGGGATCTCTTGGCTGGGAAGTTCACACGATCTCCCCAAGTACTAGCTTGTTTTTGTTGGTGCTCTGATTTCAAAGGTGCATAGGTATTAAGTGGTCTGCCACAACCCTATTTTATGTCCTGGTATCTTAATTTCCCTATCTCAAAGAACATGAGGTTTTTCAGGAGTTCATAGATAGCATTTGAGAAGAAAGCCATACTCGCACAAGTTAGCAACAAGATAATGGGTACAAGGATGAGCATTTCAGGAGTATTCACAATGGTACATAATCAGAAACCTCAAGTCTATTAAGAAATGGTTAGATAAAATGTAATCAGTCCTCTCTATAGAATCCTAAGCCATTATCAAAAAGAGATAGATCCGTAGGCATGGAAATTTCACCAAGATATAGTAAGTTTAAAAAGCAAAATGTATTTTTAAAATTAAAATGAGGAATATAAATTTAAATCTACTTGTACCAAATTGTTCCCAATCATTACATATAAGGATGCAAAGTTAACAATGGAGAATTTTCATGTTTTAGTAAATATGTTTCTGTATAATTTAAGGCTTTTTGAAACAGTATGCAAATAGTCATCAATCATTTTTGTAGTGATTTTTACCTAACATACTTTAAAATCCGAACACTAAAAATCAACAAGATAATTTTCAGCTCTTAGGAGAGGCGAGGATAAAAGTGGGAAAAGATAAGAAAGATGAATAGCCTTTATTAGTAAATTGCAAATGTTTATCTCCTAAATAATAAATAAAACTATAAATGCAAACTTGAAGGATATATGCAATCAATATAACTGATGTAAGCCAATATTTTCATTAACCTGGGAGCACACCAAGAAATACATGCCGTTTTCTGAAAATACAGATGCACAGCCCCACCTCCAGAAATCCCTGTTCAGTCAGGAGAGGAGGAACATGAAAGTCAGACAGGATAACCAGGTGTTGAAAAGCAGTTCGTCTGCAGCAGTGAGCAAAATGTGGGGGTGGTTAGAAGGGGGATAGATGGTTAGGGCGTAAAGAAGAGCAACGCTTTCCTTGCCTGAGTTCAGAATCAAAAGACAAAGAAGTCAGGCAGAGGAGAAACAGAAAATTAGTGTACATGATAGCACCATTGGAGAACGTTGCTCAATCATATAACCAGACCCCAGAATTGGACATTTATCCTACTTACAGTCAACTCTTGGGAACTACAAGCACCGCCCCACCCCTACCAAGCCCACCCAACTAAGATTTATTTATGAGGTTCAGGCAAATACCAAGAATAGAAAAACCTCAGCTTCACAAGCCCAATTCCTACTCCTCAGTTTATCAACCAGGTCATTCACTCCTCCTCCCTTGGAGGAGAGAGTGAGGACTGGGAGGGGCAGGAGTATTAATCCATGTCCCTCATGTGGGAACAAGAAGGCAGGCAAAAGGGGGGCCCACCTCTTCTTACAGGGAGTCCAAGAGAAAGTGGATATTTGGAGCGCCTGGGTGGCTCAGGCGGTTGGGCAACTGACTTCAGCTCAGGTGATGATCTCAGGACCCAGGGATCAAGCCCCATATGGGGCTCCCTACTGACCAGGGACCCCACTTCTCCCTCTCCTCCCCGCTCACGCTCTCTCTCTCTCTCAAATAAATAAAAAAAAATCTTTTTTTAAAAAGTGGATATTTAAATGAATAATTAGGGAAAGTCTACCACAGACGATATGGAAACGTTTCAAAGAATAATCAATTCACATTTATAAATATATCTATATGTATATATATATACAATTTATATATAATATAAATTATAAAGCATACCTTAAAACCATTTCTACCATTTTAAAGAAAATGTGGTCCTTTCAGTTTTTTTTAATATAACTTCTGCAGCAGATAAACTTAAATCCTTTATATAAAACATAAAATGCATCATTAACCTTGACTTACAGTTTTAAGAATATAGAATGTTCCCTGAATCAGTGATCCTCTGAAGAAGAAAAACAGGGTTGAAATTTATATCTTAAGTATCAAAGAATATCCCTTAGAATCCAAATTTCCCACCAACCTATTTTACTCTATATCCTATTATAATTTAACTGAAATCAAAATGTTTCCACGATCTACGTGCAGGCAAAAATCATAAAAGGGAATATATAAAGAACGACAAAGTACTTACAGATTCATTATAACTAGTGGAGTACTACAGAAATTCTCAACTGAAAGAACATTGATGTCAAAAGAGGTAATGAGAAACAAAATGAATTGACAGACTTTCTTAATTTTGAGTAAGCAAAATGCCCTTACAAAATTCAAGCACCCTGTTCTTATCAGGACACATACCTTCAGAATACCTTAACCAGAGTACTTTGGGAATGGCTAGAGATGGTATTTGGGATAAAAAAACCAATTTTAACTTTGTTTACTTCTTATTTGATCCTTTCTCCCTCTTCCCATATTAGAGAGAGGACCAACTTACAACTAAAACTCTTCTCCCCTTGCATCTTTCAGGTACAAGCCTGCAGGGATTTGAGAAGGCTTCTTCTGGTTATATTTGTGATAAGTACTGCCCGTGGGGGGATTATACCTCCTCACTATGTTGAACTCAGGCTCACCATGTGACTGACTTTGACCAGTGAAATAAGAAATAGGATATCTCACCCTGTTTACTTTCCCCCACTGTGTCATGAGGACTAGCAATGTTCCAGAGAAGCTGGGACCATCGAGTGGGATGGTGGTGAAAGTGAGGTATAAGCATTTGCTGTTACAATATGACCTTGAGAGTTTAAAGTTGTAAATAACTGTGTTAGAGCATACCTATCCCTACAAATACCAAGAATCATCAAGAGAAAGGAAAGGAAATGCCTTTGATCTACTTTCCTCTTCTGTATTAAAAGTAAGTAAAAATCCCTCTTAAAAAAATTTCATCCCGAAGCCCTTGAATTGACTGATTAAAACAGAAAAATGATCATCTGCTCTAGTAATATGTAGACTTTCTCCCTTACCGTCTTTATTTCTGTATAAACTGGTAACTACTTACTAAGTATGGAAACTTTATTTTAGTCCTGGCTTTAGTCTTAAAAAACCCATCATCTGACATCTGATCTGGATCTATGTGAATGGCCATTTATGAAAAGAAGACAAAATAGTACCAACTTTTCTCCCATTAGGAAAAAAAATGCATTTTTTAGTTCCTGTATCAAATAATCTTCTGTTTATTTTTAGTGTGAATAAGCATACTTTAAATTAATAGGATAATGAATACTGATGGTGCTTTTAAAAAACTGTTTCATATGAAAAATACTAATCTTAACATTGTCTTAGGCAAAGAAGGTTATGACCTACCAAAAAAGAGCTTGATGCTTTCAATTAAAATAACATTGTTGGAAAGAGTCTCACCACCTTTATTTGAATTGCACTTCTGTTGCTGGAGACAAGCTGCCAAATGTGTCTAGAATTGATTAATAAGGAGAATAATTGCCTCCTACTAATTTTAATCTTTTGTACAGCTTTGCCTCTCATGAGATAAACATGGGGACTATATGGCTTTATCATCAAATCTGAATCTAACCATCCCCTTGCCAGCAGCCAATGAGCTGCAAACATAAATTAAACTAGATTGAGGATTATATTGCTCTGCTGTTCGAAAATTTATATTACTGCAAAGCATGCAAGCAAAGAGTAGCAGATGGGCAATACTAAGCAAAATTTTCTTTCTGGATATTGCCCATCTGTTTTCCTTTTCGCATTTCTACTTAAAACTATTCTAGACATACTAATTTTTCCTTCTTTCTCTGTTTTGGGTGGTTTCATAAATTAGTTACTCGAATTTTCCATGGTCAAACAATTAATACAGAGTTGATAATTTCAATATAAGCAATAATATAATTACTAATGTATATTATGTGCTTAGTAGATTCCAGTCACTCTCCCGAAGCTCTGTGCAACAAAAGATAACATTTTTCTTGTTTAACATGGACAAAGAAAATCTCTTATTTACAGTCTTATTTACAGCCTTAAGCCAAGAATTTTGACACTTGAGCAAACTATCCCTTTTAAAGAAGTCCATGCATTTAGGAAAAAAAAAAAGTCTCATACTCATTGAACTTCCCTTCATGCTCTACTGTAACAGCCGGTGGTCTCTCACAGCCTTGCTATTTTATAGTTGATGACCCCAGGGGATCATTTATTCAGTGGCTCAGGTACCACATGCCATTGGCTATCAACGTTCTATCCTTTAATATTTGCTAGAATTCTTCTGCCTTTAGGCCAGGTAACAAATCCCAGATTTCTTCACATGCCTGTGCTCTTGGGCTCCTCCCTGCTCCGACCATTCTCCCTTAGGCTTATTGGAGGCAAACGTTTCTGGCCCTAATTTTATATTAGTCAGGGATCTTCACTGAAAGCAACAAAGAGTGACACTGGCTGACTCAAGATAAAAGAATGTTTCAAAAGATATTCCGGGGTCTCCCACTGGAAAACCAGACAGAGGCCACACACCCAGAGCAGCACCCAGACCATCCCCTCCAAACTGGCTGCTCTTCATGCTGCTCTTGCCACTGCTGGGCATTCAAAGCCAAAGCACCCCTCACAATTCTGGATGTCACTGTTAGGCCTCCTGCTATTACTTACTGCTGCCTCTGGAAGGTGGTTATTACTGCTATAGTGATCTCTGCCTTCCACCAAACACATTCACTTCTTTGTATATTTCTTCGCATCATTATCCCATAATTCAAAGTATAGGCTACATGCATTTGGTTTCCGAGCCTAAGTGCATGGAAAGGAGACTGGATTGGACATGTGAGCATCATAAATACTTGCCATTCAACTTCTAGAGAGGAAAGTCAACTCCATCCTCCCCGGGGTTTTCAGGTAGGGAATTCCCTGTTTACAGGACAATGGTATAAGGGCTAGCTGTATAACACGTAATGGATAGCTTACACAAACGGAAAGGCAAACATTCAATATAAATTCAATATAAACAGCCAATTCTTGTCAATGCCAGGCAGTGTTTTATGAGCTCTCTATCTTTTAATTCATTACATTCTTACATTATTTTCCTCATTAATGGAGAGGAAACAAAAATACAGTGAGGTTAAATAGATTCTCTGAGGTCACAGCTAATAACTGACAGAAAAAGAATTATATTTCAGGTCTGTCAGATGCCAAATCTACCTTCTTACCCATTATGGGCATTGTTTATAATTGCATAATTAACTTTCTCACAAGGTCCAAAGTGTATAGTAATTTTGACATACAATATTGCTTCTTTTGGAGAAAGCTGATAAAGTGCTAAGGAAATGTCATATGAAAGAAGAATGTAACATTATGATTGAATTTTAAACCTGACTCATTAGATTAAGACTTTTGCCATGGGCCTAAAATTTCTTAGGATTCTGAAATTGGGTCAGAAGACTCTAGTTATAAAATTACACTTTACTTTAGAATATATTGTAAAGCTCAGAGCAGAAATCAGCAGACATTTTTTTCTGCTTTGGGACAATGACTCAATATCCTGCTTTCTGGATAGCAAAGATAATAAAGAAAGTGATATTGCCAGGGGTACTTTTCTCTTCACTGGACAACAAAATAGTAAAATAATAGATTCTGACACTGATAGCAACTATACATTATAAAAGGATGCTACTTTTGAGGCTTAAATCATTCATTTAACAAAGTTTTTTTTGTTGTTTATGACTATTTTCATATTTTAGGTTAATGGTATTATTCATACACATTTTGAGGTGGTTTGGCCAAAAAATGAGAACACAAAGACCAATATAAGGTAATAGGGTTGCATGATTTGTCGGATACCATGGTCTCAGTCTGCTTAGTATGGGACATGATACATAATAGATGCTCTATAATCATCAGTAAATTTAAGAAACACCAATGCTTTGACTCATCAGTGATTATCCAGCTACTATTCTTCCCATTGGTTTTGAAACCTTCTCCATTCTACTCAAACCTACATTTTCATGTCTCTTGATCTCAGCAGTTGATTTGGCCTTCTATCTTACTGAAAAGAGAAAGAGTCTCTCACACGAACTTTAAACGCTCTTCTCCATTTCAATGTTCCCTGTCATTGGACTTCTTCCTCTCCTCCTCTTTCTTCTCGCTCTCTCTCTCCCCAATCCCACCTCTCATTTTGTTCCATGCTTTTCTCTCTTTCTTTTACTTTCTCTCTCTTACTTCCTTTCCCTCTTCCTTCTTAATTCCTTTCTCCCTCTCTTTTTCTTCAGGAAAGACAAGCCAGGAAAGGAGAAACAGAAAAAAGAAAAAACAAAACAAAACAGTGATCAGTTAGAAGGCAAAGCCATGAGTTTGGGTTTTAGGGACAAGATTTCAGTCCCTGAAGGGGACACTTAAGATCAAGGCAGGGTCAAATACTCTATAAGCTTAGCAGAGCCAGAGAATAAAAAGAGTGATTAAGGGACTTTGATGACACAAAGGATAATTCCGGTTCATTTTGGTAGCAAACAATTTATTAAAGGTCCATCTGGGGCCAAGCCCAGCCAAGATCATGGAAATACAAAGATAAATGTGATATGACCCTTCGCTAGAACATCTCACAGTGCAGGGCAAGTGGCAGAACAAATAAAAGCTAAAAAGAAATTATAACAAAATCCTCTAAAGAACAGAAAGAACATGTATAAAGTGCTATAGAAAGTATATGAAGGAGTATATTATTGTGAGCACCTCCAAGAATAGATCCTGAGCCAAGAATTAGAATGCAAATAGTTTTATGGCAGAAAGGAACACAGCCATTAAAGGGTACGTTATTAAGCTATCACTGTGAAAGAAACTCCAAGAAACACAGTAAAACACATACCTCAAGATTATTCCAGGAAAACACATCCCCACATTACATAGCATTGTATGATACTTAGTATTTAGGGGCTGCTCCCAATGAATGTTAATTCCCAGGTATTTCTATACCTCATCTCTTCCTCCCCGCTCTTATTTTGTGAAGTAGACTGATTAGCAGGATGACAAAGTAAGTACAACAGCCCATAGGCTGCTGTTAGACAAAAATGACCATTGGAAATCAGGCCATTGTACATGGAAAGAAATGGCAGAACCAAGGGGATATAGACAAAACACAAATGATGTCCACTGCAGACAACAAGGGTCAGAAAAAGCTACAAGCAGAGATGAATTTGACTGTGACCTTGAAATACAAATGGGGTTTTTTGAGGCAATAAGTAATGCGAGATCAAAAAAAGAAAAAAAGTAATGCAAGATCATCTTAGGAAGAGAAAATATGTGATTGGAACATACTGTATACATCTATAAAATAGCATACATTTCAAAGTAGGTAGAGTATTTATGGGCATAGAGATAAGCCTGGAAAGGTAACCTGGAATCACTGTAAACATTCCTGTCTGCCATGGAGCAGATATACTCAGCAGGTTAAAGAGTCATCACAGGGTGCAGATCAAAACCATGTTTTATGATCGTCAGCATTATAGAATGCTATCTTCTAAGTGACTCACATAGTATATTTTCTCTCCTACTCCTCACAGCCACTACTGTTCCCATTTTATAGAATAGGAAACCGAGGCATGGAGTAGCTAAGCAATTCACCCAAGGTTGGGCTGACAAGGTAGAGCTGGAATTTTAATGCAGGTAGTCTGACAGCTGGGTCATGACTCTTCGCCACTGCATATATTAACTCCAATGCTTCTGAGAGTATTTTGAAAGATAAATTATAAATGGAGACCCAACAGCAAGAAAACCCATAAGAGGCAATACCAAATGATGAGACAAAAGATAATGGAATTCCCGGAGTAGGAAATAAGAGTTGGGGTAATCAGATGAGATCAGCTTTTGAAGTAAAGAGCATAGAATTTGATGAACAATTACATGAAGAATATGAAGTAGAGGGTAGAGTTAAGGACAATAACAAACTTTCTTAATTGAAACTCTTAATGTTAATGGTATTACTAAAGTAGGGAATTTGAAGGAACGTGTTTACACTCATAAAGATAATGAATTCATTTAATCAATCCATGTACCCTACCAACAGGAGCAAGCCAGAATCCCAGTTTTCAGGAATAAAGAAGTGGGAGCTGGATTAGTGCTTATGGTGATGATTCTGAGCCTCCATCTGCTGAATAAGTGATCCTCATTCTTCCTTCCCTTGTGTTTAAACCAGTTTTAGCACAAAGTTGATGGAGACAATGATTGTGAGAGAAGAAAAATTGCAGAGCCTGATGAACCAGTCCAACCCTGACAGCTGGTTCAAATCTCCAAAATAATATTGTTAAAGCTGTATAGGTTTTTTAGCAATTCCATAGGAAATATGATCCATTTTACTTCGATGTCTGTTGTTCTATACAAGGTTCTTGGTTGAATACCTGAAACTAATATCTCTATTATAAGCAGAACAAGAAATATATGAAAGCCTATAGTATAGCTTACATACTTGAAATTTACAAAAATTTTTCTACTTAAAATCATCAAAAAAAAAATCAGAATTAGGGCAATGGTAGAGAAGTCATTCATGCCATACATCAAAGACATTTTCCTCATGAGTAAATATTTCTGAAATCTACTGACTTTAAGCAATCTAAGGAATTGCACTCTAAAGATTTCCAAATGTAATGCTAGCCTCCCATAATATAAAAGGGACCTTTGAGTCTTTCTTAATTGATTTATTTCTCCATATCCCCAGTGATCAAACTAGCCTCTAAACTTAAAGTAAGAAACCTACTATCATTCACACAACTGAAGTAAAATGAAAACAATGTAGGGAAATAGCCCCTGAAATACACAGCATAAATGGAATGTACCATCCTTTGTCTTGAGATTCATGAGTCATCTTTGTTTTGTTCTTTTTGTTTGCTTGTTTACTTTCTAAGATCATAGAACTCAGAACTGAGCTTTTGTCTGCATCTCTTACCAATATGAAATAATCTTATTAACAGCAATACTTCAAATATCTCTGGAGTATGATTCTCTCTGTCTATGAAGAATTCTCACCACCCCCACCCAGTACCCCACCACCTGTTGTCTCATAGATGCTCTCAAATGATTTTCTGGTCTTAGTTCAACATTTCCCTGAAGTTTGCTATCTACCAAGGTACTCTACAGTGGCCCGTCACACAGCTGCTGCTCTCTGTACCCTCCATGAAAATATTATTTCAGAATAAGGACAGCTTCTCTTGTTACTTACAAAGCTACAAACCCACTAGAGAACAAAATGACACTGAATTTCCTTCAGTTTTCACTGTGTATGTGTCATGCTGTGTTGCTCAGATAAAATAAACAAGTGGAATGTCTCTCTTTTCTGTTACACATTAAAGCAGAGTATTGAACCAACATTGCTGGAGCTTCCTTTGGTTCATGGAGTCCTTTATAGAAAGAGTCTATGGGACTGTCTCTGCATTGTGTCAAGTTCCCACCCCAACCAAGTACAAACTACATCTAAGTCTCCTCTCCTTTGTGCAAATAAATTCATGACTGGCTTGACTAAGCAGTAACTCCTTTTACATATGGTATGCAGTATCTCAACTATCAAACTGTGGTTGAGCCTGCCTTTCTGGAGGATTTTAAGAAATATTAGAACTATAATCTTCCCGGGGAATTTAAGCATGGTTTGGCCTGAAGATGTGTACACTATCGAGGTGTCCTTCCTGGAAATCTTTTCTAGGCTAACCAATGTTTCCTTATCCCTAATCCTTCTAATTCCTCCAAGGCAGTCATATACAAACCCATGTTTATTTGCTCTGTGTAGCTGTATGTGGATAAAAATGTATAAAAAAAAACTGAAGAATTTTGGCTCTAAAACCTTAAAAGGTTTGGTTCAGACTCATTTCATTTATTTATTTGAACTTTAAGCAAAATTGCCTTTTGCAGTCCCTAAACAGTTTGAAGTAACTGTCAACTTTTATCACCAACCATCCTGAGCTTGTGTTGTAATACTGACTTCATGTTCTCAAGCTCGTTCTACTCGGAGTTTTGCCTCAGCTCATCCAGAGTGATTTGCTAAAACCAAAAAGACAGAAGAGAATGTTAACTCTTCGCCTCCCTAGACACAGTTGTCAGTTTTGGAAGTCTATTTGAAAGAAGGAGGTGTGGTTATTTGCTGACATCAGAGAAATAGGGGGAGAGATAAAACCATGTACAACTTTGATATATATTATCCTCTGGCATACTTAAATCATTCAGTATTCAACCAGATCTAGAAATGCAATATCATTCATGCTTCCAGATGAAAAGTTGTCTGAACCGAGCATGATGGAACCACATGACAAGTGTCTTCCAGATGTCATGAAGAGCTAAGTTATCAGGAGGTATAGTTTTGAAACAAGTGTTCAATTTTCATAACTGATAATTCCCTCATTTAGGACACATTACCCAATACTCACAACCACAGTCATTTAAGACTCTTAGATCTCCAGATCCATAAACTTCAAGAAAATCTACATAGAAAAGTAGAAAAAACCTCTGGGATTAGAGGTTCTAAGTGAGAAAAAATAGTCTAGCAATTACGGTAATATCGTGGGTCTGTTCCTTAGATGTGGTTTTATTTTATCTATACATAATTTAAGATGTACAGCTATATTTACAAGATCCTCAAGATTAGTTTCTGTGATTTTTGTGATTCTTTTTGCTGATTTTGATAAAAGTGACTGTAGTGGATTTGTTAGTCATCTAGTTGGTACTTATTGGCTCCTTTCTCTTCCCTATATCCATCAATTTCAATTTGGGTATCTACCATTCCACTATGCAGCCCATGTGTTCTGGGGAAAGTTAAATTTGGGGAAGTAGTATTTAGTTGACCAAAGCCAGTCAGTATATTTCCATTCTCTTGCATAGTGACAGGTTCAAACGGACATGACCTTAGCCAATCCAGCCAGAAATTAAATTTTTTAAAAGTAAATTTTAGGACTTTGACTTAAAACCTTGAGAAAAAAAACACTTCTACTTCTGCATGATGTGTGGTTTCAAAGACTGGAATTGCTGGAGCTATTTTATCAATATGAGAAAAGCTCAAATGAACTTGACAATGGAAGGGAAAATGAAAAAAAATGGGCCCTTAAGTCACTTTCACTGGAATGTTTTTTGTTACACGTAACATAAAGAATAAAAAATGCAGTATAATGTGATATACAAGCCAAGGCATATTACCTATTGATATGGATTTCTGATCTCTAGAAATGTTTTTCGCTAGAGGTTCTCCTTTTAAAATATGGCATTAGGCACAAACGACTTTAATCCTCTGCTATTTTTATGTGATAAAAAATAAAATATCATTTACTCTAATAATTTATCTTCCATTTTGAAATATTTTTATAAATAGAAATAGTAATAATTTCTTTTAAATTCATATTACACTTGTTGAAAGGCCACATGATTTTTGCTCTATCTTGGCGATTACATGTACATATACCACATGCTTCACGAATAATGGAAAGACCAAATGGAGATGTTAATATGTTGGAATATCTTAGAATTTTATTAGGGGCAACTCCTCTAACATTTAGGGATTTTTTTTTCTCCAAAAATTCACTCAAATTATTATATGTTTTGATATAGAGATGGACTACTTAATATTAAAAGTTTATCAAAAGTCATCAATAATAAATTACTTTAAAGGTCAATAATTGCAGAGGAGAAATAATAAGTCTTTAAAACATTTAATTTACTACTATTCTTAAGAATATCATGCACTGAATTGTGTAACCATGTCACATTCTAAAGTATGAGAATGTTGTATATTGTATTGTGATGATAATATTAAGTTATATAAACATCAAGTTTATATAACATAAGTTTGATACTTATAAAAACTAAATATTATCATTATTTAGATATTTTAAATATCTATAAAATGAGCTATATGTATTAATAATAATAATTTAAATTTTTAAATTACTGACCAATCAGGAATCAATTTTCATGTATTCTTCATCATAATTCTTAGAGGTAGATACTGTTATTATTCCTCTTTTTTTCAGATAAAGAAACTAAGGTTTATAGACATTCAATAATTTGGTCAAGGTAAACAGCTAGCAGACAAGTGAGACTCAAAACCATAAAATCTAACTTCAAGCCTTTGGGATTAATCATTGCATGACTTTTCCCAGAATATCAGGCCTTTTCCAATTTAAAATTTAGCAAAATAAAAAATTTTAATTACTACAATGTGTGAGACAGATGATAAACAGTTAATCGATGAATAGAATTAAATCCAGCAATTAAGCAAGCTAATTATTTCCAGTAGTGATGGATATTTTGTGCCACTGGTAACTAAAGAAATAATGAGTTACAGAGTTTATATGTTCAGATAGATTGAATTTAGAAATATTTGTCTGAGGAGATAAAGTTTTAGGAACTATTTAAAAGATGAATTTTCTTGTCAATCATATGTTGCATTTCAGAAAGCCAAGACACTATGCAGAGATGGGAATAAACTGATCAGATGGTAGATTTTTATTTATAATTATTCCAATTATTTTGATAAATGATATAAAAATATTTTATAAAATGTTATAGTTTTTGCTGTTTTATGCATATAAATACTTGGTAATTTCCTATCATTCTTCCAGGATTCATTCACCTTATCACTTCATATATTTATGCTCACATAATGTCTTAAAAATACTATCTAATTATACTGAATCCAAGTACCACTCAGCTACCTTAACAGTTTCGGAAACTGTACAACTCTTTCCAAAGATAGAAAGACTTTGTCACCAAAGACTTTGTCATTTGGGAATACTGCCAAGATCTTCTTGTCAAAGCTTCTCAAAGAAATAGATTCCAGTGGGGCATATCTGCTGTATAGATTGGAAAAATACCTCACATCAGCCATGGAATTACCATGATGCTGAGCACAGGGTCAAAAAAAAAAGTCACCATTGAATAAACTGGTCAGTTGATTAAAATTGATTTTTGATAAAATATATATTTGCAACAGCCTCCCACCCTGTGATCTCTCTCTCTGTCTCTGCCTGGGCCACCACTTTTGGTTAATTACTTAGTTCATGATTGTTTCCTATTCTTTATGGCTCTGTAATTTTTTGCATGTCACTTAGATTTCTCTGTGATTTGGTATCAGAGGCAAAATATAAACTTCATTTCATAACAACAATCTTTAAATTACAAGTATTCTTTTCTGTAAATAACATATCCGAATGACTGTTCTACCAACAATCGCAGCTCCACTGCAATCTCTGTGCTGGTGATTTGCTGTTATCCCCTGGGCCAACCCCCACCACCGTATCTTTTCTCCTCCTTCTTTCCTAATCCCAGTGGATTACATTACTGGAAATTCCCTCTTCATCTGGTTTACTGTTGGATTTGGACAAAGGAAGACACTATCAAGAGAATGGTGAGGAGAAGGAAAGAGAAAGTGAAATTTTTTTTCACCACTTCCTTATTTTGGGTTATGTTTCTGAGAGTAGTTTTCCCTCCCCCACCAACCCACCCACCGTCTACAGCTCCCACTGTGTGTCCCTTCCTCCATGATTCCATTTCTTACTGGGCTCCCACAACAGGAATTCTTTCCTCTGACCCTTCAGATCAAAGGAGAGATAATGGCTTCTTCTTTGCTGATTCTGATGCCTTTTATTTCTTTTTGTTGTCTGATTGCTTAATTTCTCTTTAATTTCTCTTTCTTCTGTCTTGTTGGTGTATAGGAATGCCACTGATTTCTGTGCACCGATTTTATATCCTGCCACTTTACTGAATTCCTGTATGAGTTCTAGCAGTTTTAGGGTGGAGTCTTTTGGGTTTTCCACATAAAGTATCATATCATCTGCAAAGAGTGAGAGTTTGACTTCTTCTTTGCTGATTCAGATGCCTTTTATTTCTTTTTGTTTTCTGATTGCTATGGCTAGGACTTCTAATCCTATGTTGAATAGCAGTGGTGATAGTGGACATCCCTGCCATGTTCCTGACCTTAGGGGGAAAGCTCTGTTTTTCCCCATTGAGAATGATATTCGCTGTGAGTTTTTCATAGATGGCTTTTATGATATTGAGGTATGTACCCTCTATCCCTATACTCTGAAGAGTTTTGATCAAGAAAGGATGCTATACTTTGTCAAATGCTTTTTCTGCATCTATTGAGAGGATCATACGGTTCTTGTTCTCTCTTTTATTAATGTATTGTATCACATTGATTGATTTGTGGATGTTGAACCAACCTTGCAGCCCAGGGATAAATCTCACTTGGCCGTGGTGAATAATCCTTTTAATGTACTGTTGGATCCTATTGGCTAGTATTTTGGTAAGAATTTTTGCATCCATGTTCATCAAGGATATTGGTCTGTAATTCTCCTTTTTGATGGGATCTTTGTCTGGTTTTGGGATCAAGGTAATGGTGGCCTCATAAAATGAGTTTGGAAGTTTTCCTTCCATTTCTATGTTATGCAACAGTTTCAGAAGAATAGGTATTAATTCTTCTTTAAATGTTTGGCAGAATTTCCCCTGGGAAGCCATCTGGTCCTGGGCTCTTGTTTGTTGGAAGATTTTTGATGACTGCTTCAATTTCCTTAGTGGTTATAGGTCTGTCCAGGTTTTCTATTTCTTCCTGGTTCAGTTTTGGTAGCTTATATATCTCTAAGAATGCATCCATTTCTTCCAGATTATCTAATTTGCTGGCATGTAGTTGCTCATAATATGTTCTTATAATTGTTTGTATTCCTTTGGTGTTGATTGTGATCTCCTCTTTCATTCATGATTTTATTTATTTGGGTCATTTCTCTTTTCTTTTTGATATGTCTGGCCAGGGGTTTATTAATCTTATTAATTCTTTCAAAGAACAAGCTCCTAGTTTCGTTGATCTGTTCTACTGTTCTTTTGGTTTCTATTTCATTGATTTCTGATCTGATCTTTATTATTTATCTTCTCCTGCTGGGTTGAGGCTTTATTTGCTGTTCTTTCTCCAGCTCCTTTAGGTGTAGGGTTAGGTTGTCTCACTCTTTGCAGATGATATGATACTTTATGTGGAAAACCCAAAAGACTCCACCCCAAAACTGCTAGAACTCATACAGGAATTCAGTAAAGTGGCAGGATATCAAATCAGTGCACAGAAATCAGTGGCATTCCCATACACCAACAACAAGACAGAAGAAAGAGAAATTAAGGAGTCGATCCCATTTACAATTGCACCCCAAACCATCAGATACCTAGGAATAAATTTAACCAAAGAGGCAAAGAATCTGTACTCAGAAAACTATAGAATACTCATGAAAGAAATTGAAGAAGACACAAAGGAATGGAAAAACGTTCCATGCTCATGGATTGGAAGAACCAACATTGTGAAGATGTCAATGCTACCTAGAGCAATCTACACATTCAATGCAATCCCCATCAAAATACCATCAACTTGTTCAAAGAAATGAAACAAATAATCCTAAAAGTGGTATGGAACCAGAAAAGACCCCAAATAGCCAGAGGAATGTTGAAAAAGAAAAGCAAAGCTGGAGGCATCACAATTCCAGACTTCAAGCTCTATTACAAAGCTGTAATCATCAAGACAGTATGGTACTGGCACAAAAACAGACACATCGATCAATGGAACAGAATCGAGAAACCAGAAATGGACCCTCAACTCTATGGTCAACTCATCTCTGACAAAGCAGAAAAGAATGTCCAGTGGAAAAAAGACAGTCTCTTCAACAAATGGTGTTGGGAAAATTGGACAGCCACATGCAGAAGAATGAACCTGGACCATTTCCTTACACCACACACAAAAATAGACTCCAAATGGTTGAAAGACCTAAATGTGAGACAGGAGTCCCTCAAAATCCTCGAGGAGAACAAAGGCAGCAACCTCTTCAACCTCAGCCACAGCAACTTCTTCCTAGAAACATCGCCAAAGACAAGGGAAGCAAGGGCAAAAATGAACTATTGGGATTTCATCAAGATAAAAAGCATTTGCCCAGCGAAAGAAACAGTCAACAAAACCAAAAGACAACTGACAGAATGGTAGAAGATATTTGCAAGTGACATATCAGATAAAGGGCTAGTATCCAAAATCTATAAAGAACTTATCAAACTCAACACCCAAGAACACACGATCCAATCAAGAAATGGGCAGAAGACATGAACAGACATTTTTCCAAAGAAGACATCTCAATGGCCAACAGACACATGAAAACGTGCTCAACATCGCTTGGCATCAGGGAAATCCAAATCAAAACCTCAATGAGATACCAGCTCACACCAGTCAGAATGGCTAAAATTAACAAGTCAGGAAACGACAGATGTTGGCGGAGATGCGGAGAAAGGGGAACCCTCCTACACTGTTGGTGGGAATGCAAGCTGGTGCAGCCACTCTGGAGAACAGTATGGAGGTTCCTCAAACAGTTGAAAATAGAGCTACCCTGTGACCCAGCAATTGCACTACTGGCTATTTACCCCAAAGATACAAATGTAGTGATCCGAAGGGGTACGTGCACTCCGATGTTTATAGCAACAAGGTGCACAATAGCCAAACTATGGAAAGAGCAAAGATGTCCATCGACAGACGAATGGATAAAGAAGATGTGGTGTGTGTGTGTGTATATATATATATATATATGGACTATTATGCAGCCATCAAAAGGAATGAAATTTTGCCATTTGCAACGATGTGGATGGAACTGAAGGGTATTATGCTGAGCGAAATAAGTCAATCAGAGAAAGACATGTATGGGATGATCTCACTGATATGAGGAATTCTTAATCTCATGAAAGAAACTGAGGGTTGCTGGAGTGGTGGGGGGTGGGAGGGATGGGGTGGCTGGGTGATAGACATTGGGGAGGGTATGTGCTATGGTGAGCACTGTGAATTGTGTAAGACTGTTGAATCACAGACCTGTACCTTTGAAACAAATAATACATTATATGTTTAAAAAAAATTTTAAAAAAAATCAAAAGAAGATAGCAGGAAGGGAAAAATGAAGGGGCAGAATCGGAGGGGAAGAAGAACCATGAGAGACTATGGACTCTGAGAAACAAACTGAGAGTTCTAGAGGGGAGAGGGGTGGGGGCATGGGTTAGCCTGGTGATTTACATAACATAATAAAAAAAAAAAACTAATGATAGATAATGGCTAGGCTCTTTGAATCTCAAGATACCTTGTTTATTTCCTCAACATTGCCCATACCAGCACAGCTAGTTCTTTCACAGAAGAACCTTCCTTTGAGTCATCTAAGGTGAATTGTTTCCTGACAGGACCATTTAGTCACCAAAACTGTTCTCCATATTATTGCTATGGATAGCTTGATTTCCTTCTACTGTTGGACCTTCAGTTCCCAATCACCTCCTAAACTATTAGCTCCATTCTAGCAAAGATTTTTCTTTCTTACAGAATGCTGTATTATAAGCACTCAGTACCCTGAACACAAAGCAAGTGTCCCATAAATGTCTATTTGAATGGATGGAAGTCGCTGCTAAAGATCAGGAGTAAAATGTTCACAGCTATGATTAAAATTATCCCCATTTTGCCACTTGCATCAAGAAAATCTGAATTATATCACAGAACTGTACCTCTGAAACTAATAATATGCTATATGTTAATTAATTGAATTTAAATAAAATAATTTTTTTAATATTTAGGATTCTTTGTATAAAATTTTAAAAAAGAAAAGAAAATCTGAATTATATTTAGTCCAGTTAGAATTTGCATTAGTTTGTGTTTGAGTTATATAGTAGTTCAACCTCATTATAAATTAAATGGACTATGATACATGTCTTTCTCTGATTCCATATATATTATGGAATATATATATATATATATATATATATACCATATCTTCTTTGTCCATTCATCTGTCGATGGACATCTTGGCTCTTTCCATATTTTGGCTATTGTGGACATTGCTGCTATAAACATTGGGGTGCACATACCCCTTTGGATCACTACATTTCTATCTTTGGGGTAAATACCCGGAAAAATGAAGCGGGGGAAATCGGAGGGGGAGACGAACCATGAGAGACTATGGACTCTGAGAAACAAACTGAGGGTTCTAGAGGGGAGGGCAGTGGGGGGATGGGTTAGCCTGGTGATGGGTATTAAAGAGGGCACATATTGAATGGAGCACTGGGTGTTATAGGCAAACAATGAATCATGGAACACTACATCAAAAACTAATGATATAATGTATGGTGATTAACATAACATAATAAAATAAATTTTTTAAAAAATAAATTAATTAATTAAATGGACTAGGGATGCCTGGGTGGCACAGTTGGTTAAGCATCTGACTCTTGGTTTTGGCTCAGGTCATGATCTCAGGGTCATGAGATCGAGCCCCATTGGCTCCCTGCAGAGTCTGTTTAGAATTCTCTCTCCCTCTCCCTCTGCCCTTCCCCCAGTGCTCACACACTCTCTCCCTCTCTTAAATAAATATATCTTTTAAAAACAATAATAAAAAATAAGTTAAATGGACTTTTTTAGTTCTTCTAGGAAATGGAGTCTGTACCAAATATTGTTTCTAAAGGACTATGCATAACAGTTTGCAAATAGATATATTTACACATAGACCTTTGGAAATAATCTTCAAAACTGAAGGCAAAGTAAGCTTCCTCCCTTTGCTCCTATAGTAGTCCTGGAAATGTTATAGCCTCCTAATATATGGTTATAGAAAGACTGATTATGGGAAAAAGAAAGATGATGTTTTGGATATAAGTCAGGGGACAGTTTTAAAGTTGTATCCTCAAAGGTATGTTTTCTCATATCTGTGAATATCTGTATGGGATGAAATGTGTTCACCCAAAATTCATATGTTGAAATCCCAAATCCTAGTACCTCAGAATATAACCAATATTTGGAGATAGAGCCTTTAAAAGGAAAATTAAGGGGGCACCTGAATGGTTCAGTCAGTTATGCATCCAAATCTTAATTTGGTCTTCGGTCACAATCTCAGGGTCGTGAGATTGATTCCTACATCAGGCTCTGTGCTCAGCACAGAGTCTGCTTGGGATTCTCTCTCTCCCTCTACCTCTGCTTGTCCCCACCCATGCTTTCTCTCTCTGTCAATCTAAAATAAATATATAAATTTTTTTTTATGTTATGTTAGTCACCATACAGTACATCATTAGTTTTTGATGTAGTGTTCCATGATTCATGGTTTGCATATAACACCCAGGGCTCCATGTGGTACGTGCCCTCCTTAATACCCATCACCTGGCTAAATAAATAAATCTTTAAAAAATAAAAAATAAAAAATAAAATAAAAAGATAATTAACGTGGCCAGATGGATGGGCCTTAATCCATGTGACTGTATTTGGAGATAGGGCCTTCAAAGAGGTGATTTAGTTAAAAAAAGGCCGATGGTGTGAGGCTTTAATCCAATATGACTGCTGACCTTATAAGAGAAAGACACCAAGAATGCTCAGGCACTGAGAAAAGGCCATGTGAGGACACCCTGGGAAGACAACCATCTACTAGCCAAGAAGAATAGCCTTACCAGAAACCAACCCTGCCAGCACCTTGATCTTCTATTTCCAACCTCCAGAACTATAAGAAATGTTTTTAAGCTACCCAATGCATGGTATTTTATTATGATAGCCCTAGAAAGCTAATATAATATCTCAATCTGTTTATAAATATAGGATCTTCAGACCTACTTGCTTTTCAGATTTAGTGAGGTAGCTTTACACTGAATCCATTACATTTTAAGTCTAATTGTCTTAATTTGATAAACAAAACACTGATTCATTTCCTATGGGGAAAAAATGAGTGATGTAAAATTTATGTAGACACGTAGAGTTGTGGTAGAAGCTGAAACCTGTCAATTATTTTGTGGTATAAAGTTAACTTAGACACTCATTTAGAATAACTCCCTCCAGTGAAGAAAATGTAGCTTCTCTAAGCCCAGAAATAAACCCATGCTTATATGGTCAATTAAACTATCATGAAGAAGGTGAGAATATACAATGGGGAAAAGACAATCTCTTCAATAAATGGTTCTGGGGAAACTGGACAGCTACATGTAAAAGAATGAAACTGGACCACTTTCTTACACCGAACACAAAAATAAACTCAAAATGGATTAAAGACCTACACGTAACACCTGAAATCCTGAAACTCCTAAAAGAAAACACAGGAAATAATCCTTTGAACATCAATCTTTGCAATATTTTTCGGGATGTGTCTCCCCAAGCAAGGGAAACAATGCAAAAATAAAAAATTGGGACTACACCAAACTAGAAAGCTTTTGCGCAGCAAAGGAAACCATCAATAAAGCAAAAAGGCAACCAGATAAATGCGAAAAGACATTTGCAAATGATACACCTGATAAGTCATGGATATCATGAATGTCATGCTATCCTAAGTATATAAAGAACTCATACAAGTCAACACCAAAAATCCCAAATAATCTGATTTTTAAAAATGGGCAGAGGTCCTGAATAGACATTTTCCTGAAGAGATATACAAGCAACCAAGAGACACGTGAAAAGGTGCTCAATATCACTAATCATCAGGGAAATGCAAATCAAAACCAGAGTGAGAATATCACCTTATACCAGTCAGGATGGTTAGTACCAAGAAGACAAGAAATAACAAGTGTTGGCGAAGACATAGAGAAAAAGGAACCCTCACGCACTGTTGGTAGAAATGTAAAGTAGTGCAGCTACTCTGGAAAATAAAGGTTTTCCTCAAAACCTTTGAAAAATGAGGTTCCTCAAAAACTAAAAATAGAAGTACCATACGATCCAGTAATTCTCTGGGTAATTACCTAAAAAAATGAAAACACTAATTCAAAAAGATATAGGCACCCGTATATTTAATACAGCATTGTTTACAACAGACAAAATATGGAAGCAATCTAAGTGTCCATCAATAGATGAAAGGATAAAGAAGATGGGGTATATACACACAATGGAAAGTTACTCAGCTGTTAAAGAAGAATACCCAGGGGATATTATGCTAAGTAAAATAAATCAGACAGAGAAAGACAAATACCATATATTTCACTTATATGTGGAATCTAAAAAATGAAACAAATGAACAAACAAGAAAGAAACAGACTCATAAATATGGAGAACTAACTAGGGGTTGCCAGAGGGGAAGTGGAGAGGAACATAGGTAAAACAGGCAAAGGGGATTAAGGGGCACAAACTTCCAGTTAGTTATAAAATGAATAAGTCACAGGGATAGAAAGTACAGCATAAGAAATATAGTTAATAATATCATAGTAAGTTTGTACCGTGACAGATGGTAACTACACTTACAGTAGTGAGCATTTCATAATGTATGTAGTTGTTAGATTACTATGTTGTACACTTGAAACTAATATTGTATGTCAATTGTACTTTAATAATTTTTTAAACAAAAGAAAATGTAGCTTCTCTGCATTTTTATCCCCAGATTTTGGCACATAGTAGATACTCAAATTGGTTGAAGGGCTGAATTAATGATTGAATAAATTCATATATCTTATGGTAGTAGTTTTTAAAATGTGGTTCTTTGGGCACCTGGGTGGCTCAGTCAGTTAAGCGTCTGCCTTAGGCTCAGGTCATAACCCCATGGTCTTGGGACTGAGTCCAACATCAGGCTCCCTACTCAGCGGGGAACCTGCTTCTCCCTCTCTCTCTGCCCCTCCCCCTGCTTGTGCTCTCTCACTCACTCTGTCAAATAAATAAAGTCTTTTAAAAAATAAATAAATAAAATAAAATGTGGTTCTTGGACCATCAGCAACAACATCATCTAAGAATTTCTTAGAAAGGCACATTTCTGGGGCACCTGGGTGGCTCAGTCGGTTAAGCGTCTGCCTTCGGCTCAGGTCATGACCCCAGGGTTCTGGGATCAAGCCCCGCATTGGGCTCGCTGCTCAGCAGAGTCTGCTTCTCCCTCTCCCTCTGCAGCTCCCCCTGCTTGCACTCTCTTGCTCTTTCTCTCTCTGTCTCTCTCTCTCTATCAAATAAATAAATAAAATCTTTAAAAAGAAAAAAGAAAAAAAAGAAAGGCATATTTCTGAATCCAACTCCAGACTTATTGAATCAGAAACTGTGGAGCCCTAGCAATCTGAATTTTAAAGGTCTTCAGGTGATTCTGATGTAGCCTAAAATTTAAGAACCACTACTTTACATGACTTACAATCCTAGTGCCTCAACATGAAATGACTGACTTTGATAAAGTGCATGGGGAGAAAGGGTACTTTATCTCATAAACAAATTGAATTATTTCCTCTAAATATTATTGTAGTAACAATTGATATTTTTTAAAATGGAAAGTGTTTCATTAATTATTTAGAGTCTAAATTTTGCAAAATTGAAAATAGGAACTCATTAACACATCAACATTAACATTGATAATATACTAAGTACAACTTTTTAAAAACCTAATTTTTAAGTAATATTTAAAATATTTAGGGTGATCCATCAAGAAATATATCAGGTAATGTGATACACTAATATGGTATACTATTAGCAGCATTTGTCAAAAATTAGCTGTAGTCCTATTTCATCCAAAAACTCATCTAATAATTACATGGAAAGAAAGACTTAAACACAATGTGAATCCCTAAGGTTTATTTGTCACCTACAATTTGATGAACCATTCTCAAAACTTAAGAACTTCCATAAACTTCAAATAAAATAGGAAAAAGGAATTATCTCTAATGGACAATGCTTTCTCATTGTCCTTTATTTTCTTCAACTCCAAGTGTCAGAGACTGAGAGCAATGATCTGTAACTGAGTTAGATTTGTCAAAGAAATACTTTGGAATCCACTCCAACACAAACACTTCCAAGAATTCTCTCACATATGTAAACAGCCTCCCTGAAATCAAGTTTTAAGTACAATTTTTCAGTATGTAAATGTTTTTATTTCATAACATAGTGCTCAAAGGGTGGTAGAAAAAAAAAGAATCTCGCTACTCATAGAACTTAGAACCAATGAATAATCCACTATACAATCTGCTTATACTCATAATAAACTACATTAAATAGCAAATACTGTATTTACCTCAATGGTAAGATGTTTTCAACTTATGTGGTCTATAATCATGGCCTGTGCTTCCATTTGGTTATAAAAGGCTACCCATTTCTTGTAACACAAACTGAGAGTTTATAATATGCATATGGCCTGTCCAGACCTCATGAAACCACTGTGTGGTCCCTGAATAATTATTAGGCCTAGGTTTGCCCCTGAGGAGTCCAGCCGGATTTGTGGACAAGATGATTGTGATTATTTGGAATCTAATGGAGTATCTCATAATCACAGTAAAATTTTAAAGTTACGATGAAGGAAAATAGTATTTCAAGGTCTCTGTAACAAGTGTAATATGATATGGACATAAAAACTTCTATTTATGACAATAGAAATAAGAATCTATATAGTTGTGCTAATACTTCTGTGGTTTGTTGCTTCTATTCAACGTGAAAGAAAAGCTAAGTTTCTGTTAGAGGCATTAAGAAATATAAAGATGTCATTTTCCCCCAGCCCATATTCATCGACTTTTTTAATTCTATGGATCTGGGACACCCAGTTAAGAACTCTAGTGTGAGGGGCACCTGGGTGGCTCAGTCGGTTAATCAGCTACCTTTGGCTCAGGTCATGATCCTGGAATCTGGGGATTGAGCCCCTTGTCAGGCTCCCTTCCCTGCTCATCAGGGAGTCTGCTTCTCCCTCTCTTTCTGTTCCTCCCCCCTCCCCACCGCTCCCCCTCCTGCTCATGCTTGCTCTCTCTCTCATTCACTCTCTCTCTCAAATAAATAAAATCTAAAAAAAAAAAAATTCTAGTGTGGAAGAACGTTACATAATACCATGAAATTATTATCAGTCAAAGGAAGAGAGTGGGAAATTCCACAGGCCATATGATCTAATTACTTCAAAAAAATGTATGATATGAAAAAATGTTTAAGACTTAGGAGGCATTCAACCAAATGCAATGTCCAGATCCCAATTCAAATAAAGCAACTATAGAACTTATTTGGAAACTGTCAGGTATAAATCGGCATAGATGGGGTATTAAGTTTATTTGGTTAAATGTAACAATGATATCATGATTAGGCTTAAAAATTCTTTTCTAGCAGAGGCATATACTCAAGTTACTGTGGATGAAAACTAATATGTTATCTTGGATTTGCTTTAAAATACACCAGGATAAAAAGTGAGGGAAGGGATTGGTGAGATAAGGGTACCAGACTGCTGGCAGCTGTCAAAGCTGGGTACATGGGGTTCTATTACACCATCCTTAATCATTTTATTAATTTCAGAATTTCTCTAATAAATAGATGCTTAAGGATGACAAATCGCCAGAAGCCTTTAAGATGGGAGAAATATAACCTAACTTAGTTGGCAATGAAGCTCCTAGAGGGGTGTATTGGGCACCTCCTTGCCACACCTCACAGCCACTTCACCCGCTCTTTTATTGCAGTCATAACTGCAGCTACCTGCTGTGCAGAGGTGTATATGGCAGCATCCTGACTCAGTTGCTTCTCATCTCTCTCTTACTAGCAAGGAGATGGTTTTCTGCCGTCCCATAGCTGGATTGCCAGCAGGAACACATTCAGCAATTCTGTTAACACAGGCAAACCTGGTGGTCCAAGGGAGTTAGCACTCGAGGTCAACCTTTGATGAGGGATGGGGCTAATGAAAATTACTCCGTCTTTCCCTTCCTCCTGGAGACAGTTCTGCAGGGTTTGAACAGACTCCTCAACAGTCTTTAATGGAACTCAGGCCCAGTAGCTCACAGTGATCATAGCAACTACCCCTGGATTATCTGTTTCACTCTGTCTGCGGCTCCACTGATGGAATGACTTAGCAAAATAAGCTGGCTGGACATAAGTCCTTGTTGCAAGCTCTGCTTCTCTGAGAATTAATCAAGAGAGTAAAAGGAAAATTAGATTATAAACTACAGCATCTTTTTTCAAGCATTACACAAGCCACTTAAAATACTATGTTAGGTGGGTACTCTGGAAAGCAGACTCTGAGATGAAAAGTTTTATTGAACAGTAATGCCTATAAAAGATAAAAGGTAAAGGAAACAGAATGTCACAGAGAAAAAGTTGAAATCACAATGAAAGGAAAAGGGAGCTATAAGAAGTCTTAGGCAGGGAGATCTTCTAACAGTGATACAGATCTGACAAAATCTTAGCCAGTCAACAGAGAGCTCTGGTGCAAAGATGTTCCTTAGTGGACTACTGGGCAGATATGCCAGGACCAGTACCCATATTGTGCTCAGTCATGACTCTGAGCTGGCTGAGAATGCCACAGAGTTGGGCCAAAAACTGAGAGAGACCGAAGGTACACCCAGCTGTATAGATTATCAGCTCACTGTGCTAACTGCAGTTGAACAAGTTCTCTCTCTCTCTCTTTTTTAAGATTTATTTATTTGAGAACATGTGTGTGCAAGAGGGAGGGGTAAAGAGAAAGGAAAAGAACCTCAAGCAGACTGTGCTGAGCCCTGAGCCAGATGCAGGAACCATCTCACGACTCTGAGATCCTGACCTGAGCCAAGACCAAGAGCCAGTTTCTTAACCAACTGCGCCACCCAGGCGCTGAACGAGTTCTCTCTTGAAGAGAGATTCAAACAGCCAACCTCCATGACTGCCAAAGGTACATTTTGGAAAAGAAATTTTTTTAATTCATATATTTGATTACCCCTCTTCTTTGTAACCTCTGTGAAAAGGTCTATAAAGATGAATTGAAATGCAGCAATTACTGAAAAATACAATTACACATTGTTGGTCACTCATGCTAAAATCAATAAAGAGAATCTCAGTCAGCTCTGTGAACTTTTGTAACTATCTGTGGTAGTATTTGGAGACAAGGGAAAAAGTGAGTACTGGTGATAAAAATAAGTTTGAATTAATATTCTAAAGGTAGATATGGCGGACATGCATTCACAGTCCTACAGGAGCTTCTCAAGGGTAGTGAAAGCAGTCGCCCCAGCCAAAGATTATATGGGCTCTCAGAGAATGGGTAAATGAAAATGTAAGTACGTAAGCCAGCTGAGCGACATCTTGCAACAGTGCTAGGTGGGGGCTTAGAGATGGATACCTCTGTTACTCTCACTAGAGACTTGGCTTGTCCACTTCCTGAGGACAAACTAAGAGAGGCAAAGGAAGTAACAATAAATTATTAGCACCAACATGTTTCTCACAGACTGTGATCCTCATTTCCAAAAGACTCTTTTCTGGCTTTTTAAAAATATATCCACAAATTAGAGCCAATCAGAGACGATGTGATTGTAATTCTTCAAAAACAGGATCAGTTTATAACTAAGTGAAGAGTTAACTGTTAACAGTTACAAAGCATGCATAAGTGCACCACACAAAAAGCATCCTCCTAAGCCTTACTTCATCCTATGTACCACTGTAAAAAACCAACAACCAAAACCAGTAGCACTGGGACACCTGGGTGGATCAGCTGGTTAAGTGTCCGACTCTTGGTTTCGGCTCAGGTCATGATCTTAGGGTCATGAGATCGAGCCCCACGTCAGGTTCCACGCTCAGCAGGGAGTCTGCTTGGGATCTCTCTCTCTCCCTCTCCTTCTGCTCCTCACCCCCACTCATGCTCTCTCTCTATATAAAATCTTTTATTTAAGATTTTGTTTATTTATTTGTCAGAGAGAGAGCACAAGCAGGGGGTGGGTGGCAGGCAGAGGCAGAAGCAGGCTCCCCGCTGAGCAGGGAGCCTGATATGGAACTCGATCCCAGGACCCTGGGATCATAACCTGAGCAGAAGGCAGATGCTTAACCGACTGAGCCACCTAGGCATCCCTCTAAATAAAATCTTTTTAAAAAGAGTAGCATATATGTCTGTATATGTCATATGGAATCTTTTTCCTTTTAAAAGTTCTGCCTCTCTTTATCATATTTAATCAACTTTAAATAGCATTTTGAAAGCATATGACTGCATACTTGGTCACTCACCAAGCATTTCCAAGTAGTCTTTTAGTATTATCAATTTTTAACTCTATTCAATTTCAAGACAAAAACCAGTTGAAAGGAATTGAGGGGGTACAGCTGAGGCAGTAGACCCCAGGCACCCAGCAAAGCCCAAGGAAACAGCTTTGTTTGCTCACAGCTCTCCATGGTTTTTGAGAGACTGTCTTGTTGTTGCCATTGTTGTTTTGTTTTGTTTTGTCTTTGAGAAAGCATGTAATAGAGAAGAGGGCCTTTAGGCAATTTCTCTGGGGAATAACAATCACACATATTCTTAAAGAAAAATGAATGTCTTCCCCTTCCGTGTCACAACTCAGAAAAAAATCTTTTGTTATGGTCATTAGAAGTAAAAACAGAACTCTGTTTGAAGAACAAATACAGAAAATACATCATCTTGCCTTTCTAATATTCTAAGTTACTCATGAGAAAAATACTATCATAATTCAGTTAATTATATTGTCAGTTGTGTACATGTACATGATTCTCCTTTGTTGTTTAGAATAACTTAGAAAATTATGCATTCAGAAAGCTGTGTAACCCTCTCCCACGCTCCCTGCTTGTGTTCCCTCTCTCGCTGTGTCTCTCTGTCAAATAAATAAATAAAATCCTTTTTTCAAAGAGTTTATTTATTTGAGAGAGAGAGAATGAGAGAGAGAGAGCACATGGGAGGGGGAGGGTCAGAGGGAGAAGCAGACTCCTGGCCGAGCAGGGAGCCCGATGCGGACTCAATCCCGGGACTCCAGGATCATGACCTGAGCTGAAGGCAGTCACTTAACCAACTGAGCCACCCAGGTGTCCCAATAAATAAAATCTTAAAAAAAAAAAAGAAAGCTGTGTAATAAGGATGTTGAGAGGGATAACAATTCTATAGCAATCCAGTCCAATTTATTATATAGATTTTTTTGTGCAATATTGATATCATTAATAAATTTTCCAGTGTTCTTGCCTCTTTTTTCTACCTTTATAGAGCATAAAGGGAAAAGTTTAACCAAGCGCTATTCCATTCTGTATCTATATAACAGCAAAGATCCTTAGATATCTGATAAACAGTTGACTAACCAAGACACTGGAGGTAAGTCTATACTTAGTTATTATATTTATATATAACAGAGCAAAATATAATCAGTTATTTATGGTTACTCCTTCACCGATTCTAAGAATAAATTTGTAGTCATATGTGTATGGTGTAAGTGTTCCATTTTTGTTGTGTTCAGTAATATACTCAGAACATTCCAGTGATTAAGGGCTTACCATATCACATTACCTAGTGATGAGCAACATCTCTTATTCAGTGATAAGCAACAAATTCTTTCCATGCTTACCTCATGTCATTTTCTAAACATAAAGATCCCATAGATGCAGAACCAACAAATCCTTGGTGGCAGAAGGAAAACAGTAGAATGACAAAAGGAAGGTCATAAAGATGTCTGACAGAAAAATAAAGTGGAAGGGGCACCATCCAGCATTGAATAATTGGTTTACCACTCCCTGTTCAGAAAGGTCCAAGTACTAGTACTATCCAGAGATTCAAGAATCCTCCACACACATGTGGCCTTTCTTTAAGTCAGCAACCACAAGCTCTTAATAATATCTATCATATGCTTGGCTTTGGATTTAGTACTCTATGGGATATAAATACACACAAAAGCCTGATGGTCAAGGAGTTTATAATCTATCCATGACACCATGGCTAACATGCTAGTACCATGCAGTAAGACCTAATAAGTGGCACTAATCTAATGGTAATAGTAGTTTGACAAACTTGGTAGGGTTGAAGTGATCTTTATGGACTAGGTAGAGCACGTGGTGGGCCACAAACATTGGCCATGATTTTGTGAGATGAAAGGAAAAACAACTTCAAGTGTAGGAAATAAACACACAGGGTTAGGTTGACATTAGGTATCTTGCTAGAGATAATCCTCAGATTTTTAATAGAGTTGATAAATATGGCTTATTGGAGAGAATGTGGATAAGCATTTTAGGATACAGGAAGGAGAGGAATAAGTGTTTTCTACAGAGGAAAAGAAAAAGACAAAATGAGTCTCTAAATGAGAGGCTCGCTGATAAAAAGAAGTAAGAGAAAAATGGATACTCAATATAGGGCAGAAGAAATAAAGGTGACATATGCACAACTTGGGTGTCTGAGCAATGTGCTAAATGTCTTATTTAAAATCCAACTGCATTGGGCATCACTGGCTTTATTGCCGTGTTCTCCAGATATCCATGATGGTATCCCAAGGTTTTGTCTTAATATTCCAGTCAACCAAGACCAGGCTATAACTTTGGACATGATTCTTATTAAAGACTGGGTGATAATGGGAGAGAATTCTTGAACAGTAAGTGATTTATACTGTGATATCGAGTAGCCCAAATCTTAAGAGCTATTTACCCTGGCCTGCCGCCCCATGTCCAGAGGCAATCTAGACCCCACCCCCAGAAACTCTCCTGGCATCTCCAAGTCTCAGAAATTTCTCTGCCCTGATTGAGGTACACATTCAAAGATTTTTAGATTTTTAGAAATGTTGAAACTCATTTCCTTCAGGAAGCAAATTTCAGGCAAGTGGTTCTCTTCCATTATCTCAGCAAACTTCCATATCAAATCTTCACATTTCTGATTCATTTAAAGCGATGACTCCTGCCTATCTCTACAGGCTCTTGAGCCTTTAGAGAATTCATCTCTTCTGACAAGTCTGGCAGCCACTACTGGCTATTGACCAGACAATCAAGCTGCTTTATCCTTCTGTGCCGTTGGGCACATTGGTATGCTGTTTCCCTGCCTTTTCTAAATAATCAGTTTGTGCATCACCTCCACGGTGAAATTTAGCTTAACACTGCAGAGCAGACAATTTTTTTTTCATTCTTTTAAAAAAGTTTTGGTATTATTCTGTGCCAGTCACTATTTTAGGAACTGGAAATATAGTGTTGAACAAAACAGGTAAGGTCTCTGTCCTCCAAATTGAGCATCCATTCTGAGAATTTGAGACCTAAGAGCTCTTTCATCAATATTTCACGTATGTACCATGCACACATCTCCACGGTTGTTGGAGGTGTGCATGCACACATGCACACGGTTGTTTATTTTTTGGTTCTACATCTCTTTCTCACTATATTATAAGCAACTTAAGAGCAAAGATTGGTTGCCATCTGAGAATCCCCACAGTCTCTACTGCCTAGCAAAGAGCCAGAACATAGTTCTGCTATTCAACACCCAAGGGAGGTGCTGTCATCAGTCAATGGTGGTGGAATTATGTTTAACAAATTGACTTTTCACATATCAAAAGGCTTTTTAACATAATTATTGTTGTCATTTATGATAACATCTTTTAGGAAAACAGTTCAACTGATAAATAAGTTTGGCTGATAACCAATTGATCCCCTAAACCCAACACTAAAGAGTTTGTTATTTTTCTTCTAAGGACACATCCCCTCTAAAAATACTTCATGAGTTGTATAAATATCATAAATCTTTTCCTAAATGATTTCTCAATTTATATTTATTAGCTTCAATTCTGCCCTCACTCTCAAATATTTTTCTTCATAAATATTCATACTGAGATTTGGTGGGGCAGGGTGTTGGTGGTGGTTTTTCACTTGTTTCTGTTGTTTTGCTTACTTTCTAACACAATCTGTGGTTCACCTCTGAAAACTGGGTAATGACCCAGAGAGAACAAAGAACATCAGTAATCTTATGATGTGTTCTTTCTTTATCTTTTTTTTTTTTTTTTTTCACTCTAACTCAACAGTTTCTGCTCACCTCTCCTCTAAGATTTGGCTTTGTAGGCTTTGCAAACTTCTATTTCTTAGTTTATATACCCTAACTTCTGAAAGAAAAAAATGACTTTTATTTACCCAATTGTATCTCCACCAATTTTCTATAAGCCATCACTTTCAGCTGCAGAGTTAAAAATGTTCTGTGAAGCTGATGGCAGCTTCTTCTGCACAACCCCTTTTCTCTTGCACAGGTGGGGGTCAAAAGCACTGCACAAAAAATGGAGAAAGATTTTAAGACATTATTTTTCCAGGACAACATGACTGATTCCACTGTGTATTCTTTCTAGTCAACTTACAATCTTTATATTGCAATCTATGTTTACTATTTCTTTATATTCCAATATATGGATATGACATAAATCCTTAACTAAAAATAAGTACTGCCACTCCTTTGTAACTTTTAAAAATCTCAATAATGAGCCTGTACCTCCTTGTCAAGTATCACCCCTTCGTTGTTGAGACATTTCACTGTACCTTCTAGCTTCCTGGAATTGCTCCTAGTGTATTTAATCCAAACTACCAAACATTTACTATTAGAGCCATCTTGTCTCAGTGAAAATGTAATCAAAATGTAGCTGTCCCAGATCAAATTCTCTAATTGTTAGACTAGTAGCTGTCTATTTCAACTAATAATTTGCATTCAAGATTCTATTTGTAACTTTCACTGGTAAACCTTTGGCAAATCAATCTCACTTGTCAATACCATATGGTTGTCTTCATCATACACTAATTTCATTTTTAGTTTTAAAGCAACTTCAATTCATTTGTTTACTTTGAATATCAATATGGTATTTTTTTTACACGATAGAACTATAATTTTCTGTCTTCTTCTTGACCTAGCTGCTCTGATCTACCATTTCCACTAAGCTGAATAGGGCTGCGCTTCTTCTTCCTCCATGTAATGACACTCAGGAACTGTCTTAACCTTTTACTTTAAGATATTAAAGAGATGTCAATCTTCTCAACAACCATATTAGGGAATTATGGGGATAGCAATTGTCTCATACTTTAAATAGGAAGAAGCTGGGCTACAGATAAAAGTGTGTACTTTTTATACAAATAAGTCAGTGGTTGGTCTGGGAAAGGAGCCCAGGGAATTCGCATCCCATGTTAGCATATCAGTCAATAGACTAATTTTTATTTTCACTTAAGATAAAATCATAGTACTGGAAGACAGAATTCTATCAACACTATGCTGAAGGAAAAGTTAATTTCATAAATGCTTATAGAAAAATTCTTCATAATATGATTCCATGATTTTTTTTTTACATGTTAGAGTCATCAAGCTGTAACTCTGTGTCTCAAATTAGAATTTAGACTAACCAGGAAAAATGGCATGGAGTTCTTCTGGTAGAGAACAATTATCAGTGTCATTGTGATATTCCCTTTCTTTGACCATGCTATCCAGGTCCAAAGCTATCTTGTTCTTAAGTTGTCATTTATTTATTTGTTCATTCAATAATTATTCACTCAGCAGATATTATGTGCTTGTCCCCAATAAAAAATTTAGACATGATTCCTTTTGCACAGTTTACAATCTTTTAGAGAAGACAGAAGCAATTATTTCCAGCGTGTTAACTCCTGTGTTAGAAAATGTATAGAGCTCAATAGGAGCACCCATTTGGTCAGGGCAACTCTATAAGGTTTCAGAACTCAGTGAGCTTTTCTACAGGAAGCAATATCTTAAAGTGGGACTTGGAGGGTAAAAAAAAAAGAGACAGAGAGAGAGATAACCCAGTCAAATAGGAGGTATGGTGGTTGAAGAATATTGCAGGTACAACATGTACAGGGCCACAGATAAAAGATAGCATGGCACATTACATTATCTGTAACAAGTTCATCATGGGTAAAGTGCAAGAATGGAAAGTGACAGAGATAGGGCCAAAAACAGATCCAAGGCCATCTATTTGGGAAAACAAAATAGAGCAGAGATCAACAAACTTCCTGTAAAGAGCCAGGTAATAAATATTTTAGGCTTTTTGGGCATGCAGTCTCTTACTTAACTATTGCAGAGCTAAAGCAACCTGAGACAATATATAAATGAATATAATTCATTGCATATACAGATCAATTTGTAGATAATTGATATCTTAAAAATAATCTTCTGACCCATGAACATAAGTGTATCTCTTCATTTATTTCGTTCTTTCATTTCACTCAGCAGAGTTTTTTAGTCTTTCTCCTTTTTGTTCTTGCCCTTTTTTTGTCAGATTTATCTCTATTTCATATTTTAGATATCACTATAAATAGTATTGTTTTAATATTCTTATTTTGCATTGTTTGTATGTAGAAACATAATTGATTTTTAGATATGTATCTTGTATCCTGCAACATTGCTAAACTAACTTATTAGTTATAGTAGCTTGATTATGGGTTCCATAAAATATTCTACCAAGATAATTATATTTTATACAAATAAAATTACTTTCTTTTTAATCTGAATTTCTTCTATTTTTTTCACTTACCATATTGTACTGGCTAAAACCTGAAATGCAATGTTGATTAATGGTGATGGGATTGAATATCCTTACCATTTTTCTTCATCTTAGGGAGGATAGCATTTAGTCTTTCACCATCAAGTATGAGGTTCACTGTAGGTTTTTTATAAAAGACTTTTATCAAGTTAAGAATTTTCCCTTCTGTGCATTAATTTGACGTGTGGCTATGGTGCCAGTTTTTTGGTCAAACACCAGCCTAGAAGTTATTATGAAGATATTTTTTAGATGTGATTCACATTTAAATCAGTAGACATCAGTAGCTACCTGAGTAGACAGATCACCCTCTTTAATGTGTGTGGGGGGTCTCATCTAATCAATTAAAGGCCATAAGAGAAAAGACACAAGTCCTCCAGAGAAGAAGGAATTCTGCCCCCAGGCTGCCTTCAGACTCAAGACTGAATATCTACTCTTCCCTAGGTTTCCAACCTACCAGACTGCCCTGCAGATTTCAAACTTGCCACCCCCCACAATCACATGAATTAATTTTTTAAAAATAAATGTCTTTTTCCCTCCCTTTCCCCTCTCTCTCTCCCTCATCTCCATTTCCCTCCCCTTCCCCAGATAGATAGATAGATGGATGATAGATAGATAGATAGATGATAGATAGATAGATAGATAGATGATAGATAGATAGATAGATAGATGATAGATGATAGACAGATAATCTTATTGGTTCTGTTTTTCTGGAGAATACTAATACACCTTCCATTCCTAGTTTGCTAAGTGTTTCTAACAGGAATGGATTTTATCAAAAGTTTTATCAAACATTTTTTCTGCATGTATTGAGATGATTATATGGTTTTTCTACTTAGTTTGTTCATGAAGTGATTCATATCTTTGATTTTCAAATGTTAAATCAGAATTATATTACTGGAACAAACTCCAGTTGGGCATAATATTTATCATTTGTATGTATTATATTTCATTGGCTAAAATTTTGTCAATAAATTTTACATCTGTATTCAGAAAGGGTATTAGTCTACAATTTTCTTTCCTAATAGTGTACTTGTCTGCTTTTGGTGTCAGACAAAATGCTGGCCTCAAAGAATAAATTGGAAAATAATCCTTCCTCTTCAATATTCTGGAAGAGTTTATGTAACCATACTAAATTTACTCATTGGTTCTAGTAGACTTTGTTTTTTGTTTTTGTTTTCTTTTATAAAATGCATAGAATTTTTGAAGTATACATGTCATCCTCAAATAAAAGTTTTATTTCTTCCTTTCTAATCTTACTGCTTTTTTTTTTCTTCTGGCTTTATTGTAGTAGCCAGGACTTTAATTTCAATGGTGAAAAAAAAGTGGTGAGAGTAATAAGTCTCTCCCTCATTTTAGATAGATTTTTTTAGTCTTTTAACATTATGATGTTAATTGTAGGATTTTCATAGATGTCCTTCAATCAGGTTAGGGATATCTTTCTGTATTCCTAGTTTTTTGGAAATTTTTGTTTGTTTAAATCATGAATCAGTGTTTAATCTTGTCACATAATTTTTATACATCTTCAAGTGATCCTATTTTTTTCCTACTTTTTTTCTGTTAATGTGTTGAAATTATGATCGGTTTCAAAGTTGCTTTCCAAACTTTACAACCTTACATTATGGAATGAACTGTACTTGGTCAACATTTATTATCTTTGTTATATGTTGCTGCATATGATTTCCTCATTGCTAGGGCTGCCATAACAAAAGACACAAAATGAGTGGCATAAACAACATAAATGCATTGTCTCAGAGTTCTGGAAGCTAGAATTTAGTGACACTTAAATGGCAAATTCTGTTTCTTGAACAAGAGACAGCTGTTGAAATCTCTTCTCATTTCCTAGACCTCCCAGCTTCTGCTTTTCTCTTGGTTCTTTGGAGCCTTGCTTATTATATGCATATTTTAGGAAACATCTAAAGAATTGAAGATAGTATGTATACAGAACTGTCCATACAGAATTTGGGGATGGGCATCCCTTCTCTGAGCTTCTTCGTTTCTAAGAATTTTCCCTTCAATATCTACCTACTCCCATCTTTTTCAATCTGTCTTTTTTAGTACATAAGACTAATTTGTATTGAATTCTATTACTCTCTATATCTCAGGAAACTGGGAAACGTCCTCTGGGGGGAAAACCAATAAGTAAGAGTATCATTTTGTTTACTTCTTTTCGTTTAAAAACTGTGTCTTATGCAGTTTCCGATGCTTTTAATTCCTTTTAGTATCCTTAAAAAGTTTTTTAAAAATCCAGTTATAATAGCTATCAACAGGAGGATCGCTTTCATAAAAGTTAATGTTACTGGAATGGGAACTCTAATCAATGTTCTTTCAGTTAAAAAAGTTTTTAATGCAACCCCCCATAATTCCTATGTATTAATTTGTTATTTATTATAATAAATGTAATACATTTATCCTTATTGTTTAATTTTAAAGTTTGCTTTTATGAAATTCATAATTTTATAATAAATCAAAAGGATTTTTTAAATAATATTCAATACTAGTAATGAGACTAAAATATATATGCCTTATGTTTTAACATGATCCCATAATTTCAACATAACATAATTTAACAAACATCACCATAATGTTTTAACACAAATCCTTCATTCTTAACATCATTTAAAACATAATCAGGGAAACAGAGGAACATAGGGGAAGGGAAGAAAAAATAAAATAAGATAAAGAGAGAGGGAGGCAAACCTTAAGAGACTCAACTATAGGAAACAAACCAAGCATTGCTGGAGAGGAGATGGGTAGGGGGATGGGGTAATTGGGTGATGGGTATTAAGGAGGGCACGTGATGTGCAGAGCACTGGATGTTATATGCAACTGATGAATCACTAAATTCTATGCTGAAACTAATAATACAGTATATACTAACTAAATTGAATTTAAATAAAAAAAATTTTTAAAAACATAATTAGGGACACATGGGTGGCTCAGTTGGTTAACCACCAGACTCATAATTTCACCTCAGGTCATGATCTCAGGATCGTGAGATCAAGCCCTGCATTAGGCTCCGCACACAGCATGGAGTCTGCTTGAGATTCTCTCTGCCTTTCACTCTAACCCTCCCCCTGCTCACACACAGTCTCTAAATAAATGAAAAATAAATAAATAAATAAATAAATAAATAAATAAATAAAATATTTAAAAGACAAAACAAAAAAATCCATAATTCAAAATATTATATGTGAGAAACTCCTCACCCTGCCCATGTTTTCATTGTCATTAGCATCCCTCATTTCTCTTCCCTATTTTGTGCAGACAATACAGGAACATCCTTATATTATCCATAACTTGATGTAACTAAAAGAGGTCCAAAAATCATGCTAAATGCAGAAACATTAAAGACCAGAAACCAAACCAGAGAGAAGGTGGAGGTAAAATGGCATTGTTGAACTGCTATTGAGCTAAATTCTATCTCCCTCAAAAGAAAGACTTTATTAGTAACTAATCATCTGCTTTTTCTTCCCTCAGTTTTCTTTTTTTCATTAAACTTCTCTCAGACTATAGTAAGTAGGAGATAATTGACCACTAACTTAAGAAAAATGACTAAAGAAGTTTCTCTTTAATATATAAGACAAATCTATAGATAATTAATTATATATTATTACTTTTTTTCACCATTTACTTTTACTCTAGTGGGGGAAGCACAAAATTACAGAATGCTGTTTGACTTGCATAATACTAAGATAAAGGTTTAGCATTGCATTACCATAGAAATATTTTTCCATTTCCTATACTTGTTTTTTTTTTTTTTAATTCCAGTTAGTTAACATATATTGTAGCATTGGTTTCAGGAGAAGAATTTAGTGGTTCATCACTTACTTATAACATCCGGTGCTCATCCAACAATTGCCTATTTAGTACCCATCACCCATCTAGTCTATCCCCCACCCACCATTCCTCCAGCAACCCTCGGTCTGTTCTCTTACCTATAGAGTCTCTTGGGGGCGCCTGGGTAACTCAGTCAGTTAAGCATCTGCCTTTGGCTCAGGTCATGATCTCAGGGTCCTGGGATCAAGCCCTGCATCAGGCTCTGCATTCAGCAGGGAGTCTGCTTCTTCCTCCCACTCTCCCTCTGTGCTCTCTCTCTCTCAAATAAATAAATAAAATCTTAAAAAAACCCTTAAAACTATAGAGTCTCTTGTGGTTTGCCTCCCTGTTTTTATCTTATTTTATTTTTCCTTCCCTACTCCTATGTTCATCTGTTTTCTTAAATTCCACATATGAGTGAAATCATATGATATTTGTCTTTCTCTGACTTATTCCACTTAGCATAATACAGTCCACTTCCATTCAAGTTGTTGCAAATGGCAATATTTCATTCTTTTTTATGGCTGAGTAATATTCCATTATTTATATATATGGAATATGTATATACATGTGTCCCTTCGAATCACTGTTTGTATCCTTTGCATAAATACGTAGTTGTGCAATTGCTGGGTTGTAGGGTAGTTCCATTTTTAACTTTTTGAGGAATCTTCAAACTGTTTTCCAAACTGTACCAGTTTGCATTCCCACCAACTGTTTAGGAGGGTTCCCCTTTCTCTGCGTCTTTGCCAACATCTGTTCTTTCCTGAGTTGTTAATTTTAGCCATTCTGACCCATGTTAGGTGGTATATTATTGTGGTTTTGATTTGTATTTCCCTGATGTTGAGTGATGTTTAGCATTTTTTCATGTGTCTGTTAGCCATTTCTATGTCTTCTTTGGAGAAATGTCTGTTCATGTCTTCTGCCCATTTCTTAACTGGATTATTAATCTTTTGGGTGTTAATTTTGATGAGTTCTTTGTGGATTTGAGACACTAACCTGTTATCTGATATGTCATTTGCAAATATCTTCTCCCATTCCATAGGTTGCCTTTTAGTTTTGTTGATTGTTTCCTTTGCTGTGCAGAACCTTTTTATCTTGATGAAGTCCCAATAGTTCATTTTTGCTTTTGTTTTCCTTGCCTGTGGTGACATGTCTAGTAAGAAGCTGCTGTAGCTGAGGTCAAAGAGGTTGCTGCCTGTTTTCTCCTCTAGGGTTTTGTTGGTTTCACATCTTACATTTTAATGGTTTCATATCTTTCATCAATTTTAAATTTATTTTTGTGTATGGTGTAGGAAAGTGGTCCAGTTTCATTCTTCTGCATGTGGCTGTCCAGTTTTCCCAAAACCATTTGTTGAAGAGACTGTCTCTTTTCCATTGGATATTCTTTCCTGCTTTGTCAAAGATTAGTTGACCATCAAGTTGTGTTCCATTACTGGGTTCTCTATTCTGTTCCATTGATCTGTCTGTTTTTGTGCCAGTACCATACTATCTTGATGACTACTGCTTTGTAATACAGCTTGAAGTCTGGGAATGTGATGCCTCCTACTTTGCTTTTCTCTCTCTTTTTTTAAAAGATTTTATTTATTTATTTATTTTTTAATGATTTTATTTATTTATTTGAGAGAGAGAGAATGAGAGATAGAGAGCACGAGAGGGAAGAGGGTCAGAGGGAGAAGCAGACTCCCTGCTGAGCAGGGAGCCCGATGCGGGACTCGATCCCGGGACTCCAGGATCATGACCTGAGCCGAAGGCAGTCGCTTAACCAACTGAGCTACCCAGGTGCCCTGCTTTTCTCTTTCAATATTACTTTTGCTATTCAGGGTCTTTTCTTTTCTAAAGTTCCATACAAACTTTAGGATTGTTTGTTCTAGTTCTGAGTAAAATGTTGGTGTCATTTTGATTGGGATTGCATTGAAAGTGTAGATTGTTTTGGGTAGTATACACATTTTAACAATATTTGTTCTTCCAATCCATTGCATAGAATATTTTTTCCATTTCTTTGTGTCTTCTTCAGTTTCTTTCCTAGTGCTCTATAGTTTTTAGAGTACAGATCTTTTACCTATTTGGTTAGATTTATTCCTAGGTATCTTATGGTTTTAGGTGTAATAGTAAATGGGATCAATTCCTTAATTTCTCTTTCTGCTGCTTCATTAATGGTGTATAGAAATGCAACAGATTTCTGTACATTGATTTTATATCCTGCTACTTTGCTGAATTCATGAATTAGTTCTAGCAATTTTTTGGTGGAGTCTTTCAGGTTTTCTACATAGAGTATCATCTGTACCATGTGCAAAGAGTGAAAATTCGACTTCAGCCTTGCCAATTTGGATGCCTTTTATTTCTTTTTGTTGTCTCATTGCTGAGGCTAGGACTTAGTTCTCTGTTAAACAACAGTGGTGAGAGTGGACATCCTGTTGTATTCCTGACCTTAGGGGAAAAGCTCTCAGTTTTTCCCCATTGAGGATGATGTTAGCTGTGAGTCTTCCATATATGGCCTTTATGATGTTGAGGTATGTTCCTTCTATCCCTATTTTCTTGTAGGTTTTTATCAAGAAAGGATGCTGTATTTTGTGAAATTATTTTTCTGCGTCTATTGAGAGGATCATACAGTTCTTATCTTTTTTTTTAATTAATGTGATGTGTCATATTGATTGGTTTGCAGATATTGAACCACATCTGAAGTCCACAAATAAATCCCACTAGACCATGGTGAATAATTCTTTTAATGTACTGTTGTTTTCGATTAGGTATATCTTGTTGAGAATTTCTGCATCCATGTTCATCAGGGATATTAGTCTGTAATTCTCCTTTTTAGTGGGATCTTTGTCTGGTTTTGGGAACAAGGTAATGCTGGTCTTATAGAATGAGTTTGAAAGTTCCCCTTCTGTGTGTATTTTTTGGAACAGCTTCAGAAGAATAGGTATTCATTCTTCTTTAAATGTTCAGTAGAATTCCCCTGGGAAGCCATCCAGCCCTAGACTCTTGTTTGTTGGGAGATTTTTGATTACCAGTTCAATTTCTTTACTGGTTATGGGTCTGTTCAGATTTTCTATGTCTTCCTGTCTCAGTTTTAGTAGTTTATATGTTTCTAGAAATTTATCCATATCTTTTAGATTACCTAATTTGTTGGCATATAATTGCTCATATATTCTCTTACAATTGTTTCTTTTTCTGTGGTGTTGGTTGTGATCTCTCCTCTTTCATTCATGATTTTATTTATTCGGGTCCTTTCTCTTTTCTTTTTGATAAGTCTGGCTAGGAGTTTATCAATTTTGTTAATTCTTTCAAAGAACCAGCTCCTAGTTTTGTTGATCTGTTCTACTGGTTCTATTATCATTTCTATATCACTTATTTCTGCTCTAATCTTGTTTCCCTCCTGCTGGTTTTAGGCTTTTCCTCTTCTTTTTCCAGCTCCTTTAGGTGTAAAGTTAGGTGTGTATTTGAGACTTTTCTTGCTTTGCTCTTATCACTGCCTTTGCTGCATCCCAAAGGTTTTGGACTGTCCTGTATTCATTTCCATTTGTTTCCACATATAATATAATAATTTAATATAATATAATTCATTTGCATCTATGTATTTTTTAAATTCTTCTTTAATTTTCTGGTTGACCCATTCATTCTTTAGTAGGATGTTCTTTAACCTCCTGTATTTGTGGTCTTTCCAAATTTTTTCTTGTGGTTGACTTCAAGTTTCATGGTGTTGTGGTTTGAAAATATACATGGTATGATCTCAGTGTTTTTGTACTGGTTGAGGCCTGATTTGTAACTCAGTATGTGATTTGTTCTAGAGAATGTTCCATGTGCCCTCAGAAAGAATATATATTCTGCTACTTTAGGATGAAACACTCTGAATATATCTGTTAAGTCCATCTGATCCAGTGAGTCATTTAAAGACCTTGTTTCCTTGATCTTATGCTTAGATGATCTGTCCATTGCTGTGAGTGAGGTGTTATAGTCCCCTACTATTACTGTATTATTACCAATGAGTTTCTTTAAGTTTGTTACTAATTAATTTATATATTTGGCTGCTCCTAAGCTGGGGACATAAATATTTATAATTGTTAAGTCTTTTTGTTAGATACACCCCTTTATTGTGATTTAGTGTTCTTCTTCATCTTTTATTACAGTCTTTGGTTTAAAATCTAGTTTATCTTATATAAGTATGTCCAGCTTTCTTTAGATGTCCATTAGCATGATAGATAGTCCTCCACCCCCTCACTTTCAATCTGGAGGTGACTTTGGGTCTAAAATGAGTCTCTTGTAAGCAGCATATCAATGGGTCTTTTTTTTTTTATCCATTCTGATATCCTACATCTTTTGATTGGAGCATTTAGTCCATTTACATTCAGAGTAATTATTGATAGATATGAATTTAGTGCATTGTATTACCTGTAAAGTCGCTGGTCCTATAGATTGTCTCTGTTCCTTTCTAGTCTTTGTTGTTTTGGGCCTCTTTTCCCTCTCAAAGAGTTGCCTCTAATATTTCTTGTAGAACTGGTTAAGTGTTCACAAACTCCTTTAGTTTTTCTTGTCTTGAAAACTCTATCTCTTCTATTTTGCATGACAGCCTTGCTGGATGACACAGTGTTGGCTGCATATTTTTCCCATTTAGTACAATGAATATATCATGCCACATCCCTTAGGCCTGCCATTTTTCTGTGGGCGAGTCTGCTGCTAACCTTATATTTCTACCCTTATAGGTTAAGGAAATTTTGTCCCTAAATGCTTTCAGAATTATCTCTTTTTCTTTGTATTTTGCAAGTTTCACTATGACAGGTCCTTGTGTTGACCTGTTTTTGTCGATTTTTGAAGGGAGTTCTCTGTGCCTCTTAGAATTGAGTGCCTGTTTCCTTCCCCAGATTAGGGATGTTCTCAGCTATAATTTGTGTGAATAGACATTCAGCTCCTTTTTCCCCTCTCTTCATCCTCTGGAACTCCTATGATACAGATATTATTGAACTTTTTGGAATTGCTGAGTTCCCTAAGTCTATATTCATGATCTAATAATTTTCTTTCCTTCTTCTTTTCAGCTTCATTATTTTCCATAATCTTATCTCTTATATCACCTATTTGTTCCTCTGCTCCTCCCATCCTCATTGTGATTATATCCAGTTGATTTTGCATCTCACTTATAGCATTTTTTATTTCAGGCTGACTAGTTTTTAGATCTTTTATCTCTGTAGCCAGGGTTTCTCTGGGCTCTTCTATGTTTCTTTCAAGCCCACCTAGTATTCTTATGACTATTATTCTAAATTCTTGTTCAGATATATTATTTATATCTGTTTTGAGTAAATTCCTGGCTGTGATTTCTTCTTCATCTTTTTTGGGAGGAGAATTCCTCTATCTTGTCATTATGTCTAGGTTTCTCTTTTGTGTGCTATGAAATCTTGTTATGTTTCCTGCTCCTATAGTAATACTATATTGAGAAGGGGTCCTACACTGTCCAGTGCCTGGCACTTCAGGAAGTGTTTCTGGTGTATCCTGTGTGCACTCTGCTGCTGTGTTTTGGCTGTTCTTCCTCACATGTTAGTCCTCTGCAGAGTTCCTCCTCGCTTGCCATGGGGAGTGTTTGGACCTTTAACTAGGTGTGCTTTGATTTGTTTGTTAAGATAAGCCTAATATTAAAAAAAAGAAGAAGCCTGATCCAAGAAAAGAGAAAAGGAACGAGAAAGCAAATAGACAAATGACAAACAAAAAAGCATAAACCTGATTTCGAAGAAAAAGAAAGAAAGAAGAAAAAAAGAAAGGGGCGGGGGGGGAACTGATCCAAAAACTGAGAAAAGGAAATAAACAAACAAGCCAACAAATGAACAAAAAACTATAAGCCTGATGTAAAAAAAAAATAAATAAATATATTTAAAATGTTTTAAAAAACAAAAATTAAAAATAAAGTAAAAACAACAACAACAGCAACAAACAAACAAACAGAAAACAAGCCTGGTTCATTTCCACCAGAATGAAGCTGATACTTTGGAGCACTCTATGATCAGTAGTCTTGATGCATGCAGAAGGCCTGTGTTGTTCTTTTGAGGGAGAGGCCCACTGTACTGGCTCACCCCTGCCCAGCACAGAGGTGGGGAGTTTGGTGTAAGTGACTCCAGCCTCTTCTGGAGGTTTGTGTTTCTCTCTGAAGTCCTACCATGCTGGTGGGCAGGGTGACAGGGGAGAAAGTGGAAGATGGCATCACTCCACCCTCTCCCTCCTGGAGGGAAAGTCATGGCCCCCACTGTTCAGGAGGCCCTCACAGAAAGGTGAACAATCTCCTCTTCTGTGTCCCAGGCTTCCCCAGAGGAGAGCCTCGCAGCAGTGTACCAGGCATCTTTCTGTCCTGGAAAAACAGTAGCATGCCTACATGAGTGCCCAGAGTCTATGGTGAAGCACAGCAAAAAGCTGTGACCAGGTTATCTGCCTTCTTAGTGCATCTCTATCCCCTGATGTTGAACAGCTGCTCAATGCCACCTGGAGAGTCTTTTGTCCTTGGAGAGGCAATATATTCTCTTCCAAATGTACTCCAAGAATAGGAACATTCTCTCCCTGTGCAACCCAGGGGATCCCCACACCACAGTGCTGGAACCCTATGCACTGCCACACCACTCTATCTCCCACTTTCTCCCTCTCTCCCTGACTTCTATGTGTGAAAAGGGCTCCCTCTCCTCCATAGCACTACAGCTTTTCTCTCTTCCAATTCATGTCTCCAAACCTTGCATCTGCCATGTTCTCTCCCTCCAATTGTGCAGATTCTTTTCTTAATCCTCAGATTGATTTCCTCGTTGTTCAAAATGATTTGATGTTGATCTAGTTGTGTTCAAGGGAAGAGGCAAGCCCAGGGTCCCCCTACTACTCTGCCATCTTAAGTCCTCCTATTGCATTCCCATAGAAATTTAAAAAGAGACCAGTATGCTGCCACATTGTGCTGAACATGGGAGATGGAAAAATGACTAAGTGTAATCCCTGACCTCAAAAAGTATATGATTACTCACTGACTCATACTCCTCCCCAAGTTTCTCATGCCTATCTCTTTCTCTACCTTCTCATTGCCAAGTCTCTAATATATATCTTATAACACCTCTAAAACATAGTAACCTCTTGTGAGGCACAGCATGATAGTGGACAGAACATGAACTTTGAAGTCAGAGAGACCTGAAGTCAAATCTTAACTTTAACATTTATTACATATATGCTATTGAAGAAATTACTTCAATCTCTTGGACTTAAATTTTTCATTTGTAATATATGAACCTTAGCAAATGCATTAAAGTGTTTTTTTGCAGGGAGTAGATGAAATAACATTTGTGCAAACTTCCTTCAAAATTATCAAAGCTAAATAAGTCTTCATTTTTTATCCTCCCACCAGCACTGGGAAAATGTATGTAAATATATTTTACAAACTGTAAATTAATCTATAATTCTTACTTTATTTTGAATCCATCAAGCATACTGCAGATAGATTAATCTTAAATTTGCTATAACACAAAATAGGTCTTAAAAGTCTTGTTCAGCTTTCACTTTCTTTCCTCGAGTGGTCTAGCTCTTCTGCCTAACTTTCAAGGTTACCAAAAGTTGTTCACATCATCACTTCCCAGTCATTTCCCAATTACTTCCAGAGGTCTACTATAATCTGTCAGTATTCTCTGTGCAATTTGGACAGACATGAACATTATCTCACTTCTAACCCTTTGACTTTACTTCCAGGACTTCCAACCTCCAGAACTGTACCACTCAGTCTGTGATACATTGTTATGGCAGCTTGGTGAACTAATACACATAGTTTTGAATCTTTGTTAATGTTCCCATAAAAACAGATGGGCACTTGGTGAAGCAAAATCAGAAACTATGGAAAACCTCTACATCAGTACTGGGTGAAAAGTTGACCTCATGAACCTGAAAATGTTAACAGGTAAAAATGCATACCTCAAGAACAAAACCCAAAGAGTCCTGCTGCATTAACTATGCAGAAGGAAGCAGAGGAAAAGCACAGGGACTTCTGTGAGCCATGAGAGCTAGAGAACCCTCAAATCACCAAGCTCTGGAAGGCTTGGAAAGCAAATATGGAAACAGTAACTGATTTGGCAAAGGATTTGACAGGGTCCAGTTTGTGAGTACAACATGGGAAAACATGGTAAGGTCATATGGTGTTGTAGAGTCTGAGTCCTTTGAACTCTATTTAAAAAACAAACCAACCAACAAACAAAAAGCAATCAAAGCTTCTTCCAAAACCTTCTGGGGGACAGAATCCAAATTTATCAGGACATGGGAAAGAAGTGGGAGGGACAAAGAAAAAAAAATGATCATCTAATGTTGGAGAGGGGGGAAAAGCCATAATATCTCAGAGAGTATCAATATGTATTTTTCAACACTTCACTAAACTAACAGAAGAGGGAGGTCTAGAACCATAAAGCTAGGAAATATAATATTATCCATTCTTCTTTCCTAATAATATAAGAAAAGTAATCTCAAGCATGAGCAATGAAAATGATTGCAGTCAAATCACAGATGAAATTATTGTAATAAAACTGAGATTAAAGGGAAAGTTTATGTCCCTACAGACAATGAAGGTACACTAGAAGAACATTTCTACAAACACCTACTTAAATTCATCCAAAGAAATTAAGAAATTGTTATAAGCTATGAATTAACAGCTTAAATAATAATTACACAGTTATAAATGTAATTACTGGACAAAAATATTATTTGAAAGATTGCTGACAAAACTTAGAATTATAAATAAAAGAAAAGAATCACTTTGGAAATAAAGACTAAACTAGAAGGGACATGCACATGAGCATGAATAATGACTTAAAAAGAAGATGGAGAAGAACTAATGTTTAAAAATCAAAATAAAATGGAGACAAAAAGAGTTTCAAAATAAAATGATAGGTATCACTGGAAGATAGTCAAGATCCAACATATGAAAATCAAGACCATGAAACAGAACAAATACAAAAAACACAATTCAAAACATTTTCCTGGAAAAAGAGAAGTTGAAGGTATATACTGAAAGTAAGGCACACTGTAAATGTGGATAAATGATCCAGAACTAGAAACACCCAGATACATTTAGGCAAATTATTAAATTTTAAGAAAAAGGGGGGAAAAGTGATGGGTGAGAGAAGGGTTAAGCATTTAGACAAAAACATCAAAACAACTAAAAGGAAAGGAAATTAGACTGTTGTTAAACTTCTGACAGCTAGCATTTTATGCCAGAAGACAATGAAGAAACATATTTGAGAAATACAATAAAAGAAAGTGTAAGCCAGGGTGCCTGAGTGGCTCAGTTGGTTAAGCCTTCAGCTCAGGTCATGATCTCAGGGTCCTGGGATTGAGCCCCATGTCAGGCTCCTTCCTCAGTGGGGAGCCTGCTTCTCCCTCTCTGTCTGCCTACTGCTCTGCCTACTTGTGCTCTCTCTCTCTGTCAAATAAATAAATAAAATCTTTAAAAAAAGTGTAACCCAATGAGTTTAATATTCAGGCAAAGTACCATACATACATACAAACATACTACACATATAAGCAAAAAAGCATCCAACTATTAGGAACATTAAGAACCCAGAGAATATTGCTTACAGAAGCACCTCTGAAAGATCCACTAAAGAAAAGTTTCAGGCAACCTAAAAAAATTGGAAGCCATCAGCACAATGTCTAGAAGAGACCTTAAGTATATATTTACCAGTAGAACCAAAATTAACTGATGGTTATAAAGAAAAGAGTAGACTCACAATCCTGTAAAAAGATAGATACATTATAATTATTTTATACTGTATGTGGAAAGGAAGAAGAGGTACCAATGTAGATAGTCCAAAAATGGCACCCAAAAATAATTTGAACCTAATTATAAACTTCTACATTTAAATTCCACTCTATAGAAAATACCGCAGATAGAGAAACAAGCTAAATGACACCAGAGGAAGAAAGGTGCAAATTCTAGCATTCCTCAGGACACCTGACCTGGTTTCTTCAATAAGTCAATGGCATAAAAATCTAAAGGAAAAAACAACATTCTACATCACAAATAATCTAAAAAGCATAATACATAATAACCAAATACAAAATACCTTTCTTGGATTCTAATTCAAACTAACCACAAATACATTTTTAGATAATTGATGAAATTTGAACCAGGTATTAGAACATAATAAAAAATTATTTATAATTACACAAGATGTGATAATGGCACTATGGTTATGTAAGAAAATGTCTCCCCCTTTTTTGAGATGCATATTGACATTTAGGAGAGCTGAAATGACCTGACTTCAGGATTCACTTTAAAACACTTTAGTAAAAATGATCAGAGAATAGTCAAGTAAGTCAAAATGTTGATAGTTGCTCAAGTTAGATGATTAGATAATTTTTCATAATAAAAATTATAAAAGGGAAAAAATGGCACTCAAAAGATATCCATATCATCATCCTGGAGCCTGTAAATATTATACCTTACTTGGAAGAAAGTGTTCTGTAGATGTAATTAAGTTAAGGACCTCGGGATGAGATCATCTTGGATTATCTGAACATGTCATAAATTCGATGACTAAAACTTTGTAAGAGACACACACGGGAGAACAGACAGAAGAGTTGTAGGTAATTGGCCATGGAGGCCAACATTGGTGCTATGTAGCAAAAGAATGCTGATTGCCACCAAAAGCTGGAAAAAACAAGGAATGAGATCTTTCTTGGAGCCTCCTAAGGGAGTGTGACCCTTCTCAGGTTGTATGTTGGGACTCCAGGATTGTGAGAGAATAAATTTCTGTTGTTTTAAGTTATCAAATTTGTGATGTTTTGTTACAGTAGCCCTAGGAAATAAATACACTAAATTCTTTAACATTCATATTAAAACACCAAACACCAATGCACGATGATTTAAAAATAAATGACATAATAAAAACTAGTATTATAGAATTGAAGATAATCATATTACTTGCACTGATAAAAGTGAGTGGGCTTACTTTTCCTATTTAAAGAGTAATATTCACATTTGCTAACAAAGCAAAATCCAACATTATGCTACATCCTGAAGTCATATCTTAAAAACCGAGTTTCAGAGAGGTTAAAAAAAAGGTTGGGGAAGACAAAGCTACATCAGGAAAATGAAAATAGTAAGAAAGCAGGTGATCTCAGTCTTTATTTTCAACAAGGTAGAATTCAAATCAAAAAACACTAAAGGAGACAAAGTAAAATAGTTTATAAAGTTTGCAATTCACAATGAAGATGTACAAATTATTAATATTTATGAAACCAATAATACAATAAAAACTTTCAAGAAGTAGCATCCACAGATTTAAGGAGAAATAGAAATAAACTACCAGTAAGAAATTTTAGCATACCTCTATCAACTTAAGACAAATAAAGTAGAAAAAATAAGTAAGAATGTAGAACAATATAGGCCACAAAAAACCTCAACAAATTCCAAAAAGTAGAAATAATATAATCACCACTCTTTGGTCATAATTCAAAAAAACTAAACTAAATACATTTTCTAAATTAAGAGTTTTGTCCAACTGAAAATTAAAAACACACTATTAAGCAAAGAGAAATATAAAACAAAAATTTTTTGGAAATAATAGTAAACACAGGATATATCAAAATAAAAATATATGAAATATAATTAAGACAATTATAATAGGCCAATTAATGGTATTATGTACTTAAATGAATAAAAACTACTATTAAAAATAATTGAATTTTTAAAATCCAGCTAAAAATGTTAGAAAAAGAATCACAAGATAAACCAAAAGTAAGCAGAAGAAAGAATTAATAAAAATAAATTAAAGAAAAAATAAACACTAAAACAGAAAAATAGAACTAATACATTCAAAGCCCGGACCTTTGAAATTGTTAACAAAATAGATTCAACATTAGCTGAAATAGCCAAAGAAAGAAAAATAGAAGAAATGACATATAGGTAAGACAGGAAATGCCATGAAAACTAGGAATGTCAAAAAATAGAATACTTTGCATAATGCTATGTAAATATTATTTGATCTAGATGAAAAAGATAATTTTATCCCAAAAGTAAAACTTAACAAAATTGACCCCAATAGAAATAAAAAGATTAAACATACCATTTGTCAAAAATAAAAAGAGAAAATGGTTAGAGTTCACCTGGGACCCATTAAAGAATAATAATAATAATAATAATAATAATAATAATAAAACCAGAGAATTCTCCTAATCCTTTAAAATCAGATTATTCCAACACAGCTACTCCAGAGGACAGAAAAAGAAAGAAAACTTCAAAATTACATTATGAAAGAAATATAACATTGATTCCCAAATGGCAATGATTACAAACAAAAAAACACACTACAACTCAAACTCACTCACAAATACTGAAGAAAAACCACCCAAAATATTAACAAAAGTTTTTTAAAAATATATACGACATTAAAAAATAACACAGCATAAGCAAATGAGGTTTATTTCATTTTATATAATCCTCATATCTTCTGAACTAAGGAGAAAAATAAAGGTCATTTCTATACATAAACAATATATTACAAGTTTGATACATTCTCTTTTTAAAATAAATAGAATTAATTGGTACTTCCTTAACCTAATAAAATATAACCACCTTAGTCCAAAGCCAATATCATACCTAATGGGAAAATGTTAGAACTATTCCTATAAATTTAAAAATGAGACAAAAATACCCACTCTATCCATTTCTATTTAACATTTTTGTTGGAGATTTTAGCCAAATAAACTGAACACAAGGAAGCACATAAGGAAGCACATATTAAAGCCAAAATACTTGGGGAAGCCTGGGTGGCAAAAGCAGTTGCCTTCAGCTGAGGTCATGATCCCAGGACCCTGGGATTGAGTCCCACATCAGAGCTCCTTGCTCAGCAGGGAGCCTGCTTCTCCCTCTGCCTGCCGCTCCCCCTGCTTGTGCATGTTCTCTCTCTCTCTCTCTGTCAAATAAATTAATTAAAAATAAATAAATAAAGCCATAATACTTGGAAAGACAGAGGTAAATTCTTTCTATTTACAAATCAAATAATTATATCTCTGGATAGCACAAGGAAATAATGGAAAAACTACTGTTTAGATAGTTTGATAACATAGGTTATAAAATCAATAACAAAACAATAGCCTTCATATATATAAATAAACCTGGTTAAAACCCCATCTATGATAGCAAATGTGCATGGTTAGATTAACAAATTATATACGTAGATGTATTAATATACTTATGCATATACACATACATATAAATTAAGAAGTAAAATTACCAAGAAATATACAAAATCTACACACTGAAATCACCAAGACACAAAAATATATGTGGACAAAAACACAGTACCACGGAGACACCAGAACTCCCTAAGTTAATTTATAAAATTAATGTAAACTCTATAGAAATATCATCAAGGATATTTTTTCTTGAGCTAGATAACATTATTATAAAGTTCATTTGGAAGAATAAATAAGTAAAAATAGACATGAAATCCCTGAAAAAAGATTAATGTCTAGAAGGGGTGACTAGCCCCCTCATATTTTAATATGTATTATCAGCTTCTATAATTAAGGCATTAATGTGCAAATAGGCAGACAAATCAATAGCACAGAATTTTAACACATAAACACACACATTTGTCTGCGTGTTTGTATATTTAATTATATATGGAAGATTATTACACAGCAAGACTTTTTAATAATTGGTATTGAGAGATCTGGATAGGGGAAAAATAACATTGTATCCATTCCTCATACTATATATGGTGGCAAATTCCAAATGGATCAAATTCTAGCAGCAATTAATTAATGAAACCATGGGTAAATTGCAATGTAACATAGGTGTGAGGGAAACTTTCCTGGTATGACTTAGACACTGAAAGCTACAGGAACAAAAAGTTGGTATTTTTATTACATAAAACGTGTATGACCAAAAAGAAAATAAGAAAAAATAAAATGACAAAGTGGGAAAAATACTCAAATATCTATCACAGAAAACAGTTAATATCACAAATAATAAATGCTTCTAAAATTGTGGAGGAAAAAAAATCCACAAACTCAATAATAATTTCCTGGAATTAAGAAAAGAGTTCACAGTAAAAGCTGCAAATAGCACTTAACCATATGAAAAAATATTCAGTCATGATAAGATCATGCATAAGAAAATGCATGATAAGAAAATGCACTCATGATAAGAAAATGCAAACTAAAATCACACTGAGATATTTTTCACCTATCATATTAGCAAAAATCTCAAATTTAGCACATATTTCTGGGGAAGTTATAGGGAAACAGGTGTTCTCAAATATTGCTGTGGGAAAGGAAAGTAATACAACACTTATGGAGGGAAATTTGAAACTATCTAGCAAGTCATATACCTACCATTCGATCCAGCAATTTGGTTGCTAGGAATCAATACCAAATATATATGAAAAGGCACAAATGAATTCACCAGGAGTTAGGATCCTGCAATACCATGGGAAATATATATGGTAATGACTTCCCCAGTCATTCTTCAGAGGGATCTATGACTATATTCTTAAGTGTAAAGTCTCTGTACACTAAAAATAACCAGACATTGTGAGGATTATTAGACAGAGAATCTACATTGACATTGACCTCTAGAGACACAAAGAATTATTATGGTCTCTTTTAGAGGCAGGGGCAAATGAGGTGGGGGCAAGTGAGGTGGGCGCAAATGAGGTAATAAATGGCATTCTGGCTAAAATCTAGTTTATAGTGGTTTCACTAGACACACAGACCCACATAATCCCTGAATGTATAAATGGGATAGGTATTCTTAGCAGATGGAGTAATCCTTGCATTGGTTCTTTGGCCTTTGGGGTAAAAGCTATTATAGTGGGGATTATCAAAAAGGAAGACTTGGAAACTCTATTCTCTACCCTTCTCACCTCCCAGATAAAATAGAAAATCAGAGAAAATACTGCATCCTGGAGGTGGGGTGGGGTAGAAGATGGTGGATGATAGAGAGTAGTGGTCCCTATCATATTACATCCATTTGTATTACTAGTTGGCTTCTATAAAAAACATGGATCCTGGAGAATGACTGTACACTGCTGCTAACTCAATCAAGTAGCAACCCAATTGCCAAACATGGTATTTTTACTCAAGCACATTAATAAGACCTCAAGGACATGGTATGTGGTAGATTGAGAGAATGTGTGGGTGACTGGTCATGTGTGCTTTTATCCCAATCAGGAAAAAGAAACAAAAGTTTTGCAGTCATATGGAATATCCAACAAAATACAATCACCGTTTGCCTCAAATTTAAGTTTACTCTCTAGCTCCATGTTATTATTCAGTCTAAAGAGACCTGAATCATATGGGCATGCCCCAGAACATCACACTGATCAATGATATCATGCAATCAGGCAGGATAGGCAAAAGGTGGTTGGCACACTGCAAGCCTTGGTAAGACACATAAGCTCCAGATGAAAAGAAGAAAACATCTATGAAGATTTAGGAATCTGCTGTATCAGCAAAATTTTAGGAGATCCAGTGGTCAGGGGCATGGCCGGACACTTTCTCCAGATTAAATGACAAATTATTGTATCTTGCATCCTGAACTATAAAGTCGGAAATACAGTGCCTCTTCAACTTCTTAAGTTTCTGAAGGCAATGCATTCCTCACATGAGAATACCGATCTGGTCTGTATCCTGAATAGCATAAAATCCTGCTATCTTTGACTAGAGCTAGAGCAGAAAAGGGATATGAAACAGTTTCAGGCTATGATATAATAAACCTACTGCTTACGCTATACAAGTTAGTAGATCCTATAATAAAATGGAAGTCTCAGTGATAGAAAAAGTTAGTGAGGAATTTATAGCAAGCCCCAGTAGTTGAATCACTATACAGGCAACTGGGGTGAGGAACAAGGTAGTGCCATTTGGGTGAAGAATCACATACTTTTGAAAAAGAGATCCTGGTGAGCTATCAGGCCCTGGTAATGTTGAAATACTTGACAATATAAAACCAAGTGACCATACATATGGAACTGCCTATCATGAGCTGTATTTGATTTGGTCCACTCAGTCATAAAGTCAGGCAGGCCCAGCAGCAATCCATATTAAGATGAAAATGGTACATCTGGGATCAAGGTTAAACAATACTAATGCACATTAATTAATAAGACACATAAGCAGACATCCCAGAATCCCTTATTACCCACTATGCTTATACCATGCTCACAGCAATGGCCATAAGGGAGAAGAAAAGTCAAATACAAACAACTGAAGAAGTGGGAAAAAGCCTAAACTTGATTTACAAATGAGTTAGATTGCTTTATCATTATATTTACAGATGACATGATGCAATATTGGGATTTCCTTGAAAATAATCAGCAGTGGATAGCATATAGTACTGAAAATTTGTCACAGACTGATTATTGTTAAAACTGGATGATAGGGGCACCTGGCTGGCTCAGTCAGTCCTGATTCTTGGTTTTGGCTGGGGTTGTGATCTCAGGGTCATGAGATTGAGCCTTTCAGGCTTCGCACTCAGTGGAGGGTCTGCTCAAGATTCTTTCTCTCCATCTCTCTCTGCCCCTCCTCCATGCTCTCTCCTTCTATCTAAAATAAATAAATAAATACATATTTTTAAAAAACTGTATGATAATGATAAAAACTCTTAATGAAGTGGGTTTAGAGGGAACATACCTCAACATAATAAAGGCCATATATGAAAAACCTACAGCTAACATCATACTTAGAGTTGAAAAACTGAGAGCTTTCCCTCTAGGATCAGGAATAATACAAGGATGTTCATCCTCACCACTTTTATTCAACAAACTACTTGAAGTCTTAGCCACAGCCATCAAACAAGAAAAAGAAATAAGAGGTATCCATATTGGAAAGAAAGAAGTTAAACTGTAACTATTTGCAGGTGACATAATACTATACATAGAAAACCCTAAAGGCCCCACCCATAGATAGATGACAGATAGATGATAGATAGATAGATAGATAGATAGATAGATAGATAGATTTATATATAGATATATAGATATAGATAGATACAAAGTAATAAACGAATTCAGTAAACTTGCAGAATATAAAACTAATGCCCAGAAATTGGTAGTGTTCCTATACACTAAAAATGAAGTAGCAGAAAAAGAAATTAAGAAAACAATTCCATTTAAACAATTCCATTTAAAATTCTACGAAAAAGAATGAAATCACTAGGAATAAATTTAACCAGGAAGGTGAAAGATGTGTACTCTGAAAACTATAAAGCATTGATGAAATTAATTGAAGATAACACAAAAAGTGAGAAGATAGCCCATGCTCATGGACTGGAAGAATTAATATTGTTTTTAACTGCCCATACTACCCAAAGAATCTACAGATTCAATAAAATCCCCATCAAAATACCAACAGCATTTTTCATAAAACTAGAACAAATAATCTATAATTTGTATGGAACCACAAAAGACCGTGAATAGCCAAAGCACTCAAGAAAGAACAAAACCGGAGGTATCATAATTCCAGATTTTAAGATATACTTCAAAGCCATAGTAATTGAAACAGTATGTCACTGGCACAAAAATAGACACATAGAACAATGAAAGGGAGCAGAGAGCCTAGAAATAAACCCTCATTTATAAGGTCAATTAACCCATGGCAAAGGAGGCAAGAATATACAATGGGGAAAAGATAGTCTCTTCAGTAAATGGTGCTAGGAAAACTGAACAGCTACACATGAAAGAATGAAACTGGACCACTTTCTTACACTGTACATAAAAATAAAGTCAAATTAGATTAAAGACCTAAATGTGAGACCTGAAAACAAAATTCCTAAAAGAAAACACAGGCAGTAATTTCTTTGACATCAGCCATAGTAATATTTTTCTAGATATGTCTCCTAAGGCAAGGAAAACAAAAGCAAAAACAAACTATTAGCTAAAAAGCTTTTTCACAGTGAAGGAAACAATCAACAAAACAAAAAGGGCAACCTACTGAATGGGAGAAGGTATTTGCAAACTATAGATCTAAAAAGGGGTTAATATTCAAAATACATAAATAATTTATACAACTCATCACCAAAAAAAAGAAAAGAAAAAAAACCCCAAATGATATAATTTAAAAATGGGCAGAGGACCCGAATAGACATTTTTCCAAAGAACGTATACAGATGGCCAACAGACACATGAAAAGATACTCAACATCACTAATCATCAGAGAAATGCAAATCAAAACCACAATGAGAAACCACTTCACACCTGTCAGAATCGCTTGAATCAAAAACACAGGAAACAAGTGTTGGTGAGGATGTGGAGGAAAAAGAACCCTGGTGCACTGTAGATGGAAATGCAAACTGGTATAGCCACTGTGGAAAATAGTATGGGGGCTCCTCAAAAATTAAAAACAGAAATGCCATATGATCCAATAATTCCATATTGAATATTTACCCAAAGGAAAAAAAAAACCACTAATTCAAAAAGATATATGCACCCCTATGTTTATGGCAGCATTATTAACAATAGCCAAGATATGGAAGCAGCCCACCTATCCACTGATAGAAGAATGGATAATGAAGATGTCACACACACACACACACACACACACACACAGGAATATTACTCAGCCATAAAAACGATAAGATCTTGCCATTTGGAACAATATGGATGGGTCCAAAAGGTATTATGCTAAGTGAGATAAGTTAGAAAAATACCATGATTTCACATATGTGAAATCTAAAAAAGCAAACCAAATGAATAAACAAACAAAAGGCAGAATCAGACCTATGAGGTTTCCAGTTATGGAATGAATACATCATGGGAATAAAAGGTAAGGCATAGGGAATATAATCAAAGGTATTTTAATAGCATTTGTATGATGACATATGATAGCTACACATGGGAATTTATTATGTCATTCTGTCATTTTTTATGTTTGATATCTTTCATAAGAAACAAACAATTTTAAATGTGAATTAAAGATGATGATTGATGTGACAGAAAATAAGGAAGTCCTCAGTAAAATCCCACAATATTAAATCTTCAATATAAAATATTTCTTGAAATGCTATTCCATATTTTCAATTTTCAAGCCAATTAGCGTACTAAGAAATTTACAGTGATGAATAGCAGTAGACTGGAATGCTGTATTCAAAGGATTATTTTGTATGTAGGGGTCATTCTGTGCCTATCACATTGGCAAGGCGCCTGCTGCTGAACTAAAACATAAAAATGAATAATGTCTTTATGTTCAAAATCAAAAGTCCACAATATATTTATTGTCCTGATACTTTAAAATGCTCAGTTTGCAATCCAGTGCCTTTTGAATTTTAGTAGAATAAATCTCTTAATTATGCAGTCACATAAGTAGAATCACAGCATGTTAAAGTTCAAAGAAAATTGAAAGATCATTTACTCTAATTCTTGTATTTTACAAATGAGCAAACTAGACCTTTTGAAGTTCCCAAAGTATCACTGAGTGAGCTGAGACTAAAACCCAGAATTGCCTCCCATTTAGTGGTTTTTCTACTACCCAACCTAAAAACATGATATGAGACAGTGTCCCTTTCAAATAGATTCATTCTGATTGTTGCTAACGCAAACTCTCCAATGAATACTAAAGAAAGATTTGGCCCTTCACACTCCTTTCTAATAACTCCATCTCCACTGCTTTCCTAATAGACAGTGAATGCCTTAAAGAAGCCTTTATATCTGCTATTGTTATTAACTTCGCTTCCCCAAGATCTATCAGAGCGCCTGACATGCAATAGGCAGCTAATAAATGCTCACTGTAGATTAAAGGACGTGATGTGGTACATCTATATGTTAATAAGTGCAAAGCTGTATCTAAAAGCAAAATGATTGCCACTTTTTGTCAGTGAGATGACAAAGGTGATATATGTTTTTAATATATAGACATAATTAGATGTGGAGCACTATTCATTTATTCTTTGCTTTTTTTTTTATGAAACAAAACAAAACTCACTACCAGTAGTCCAGGTTGGTATATGCAGTATGTAAAGTGTCTCTTGGTTTATGTAAGGTTCATAAAAACTCAATATACAATTTTATTTAATCTAAGTAATGAAGAAAAGCTGGTATAATTCTAACATAATATATGAAACTTTTATATTTCATAATTAGAATATATGCTAAAATCCTATCACTATCTCTCCGAAGTAATCAAAACTTTTTTAGAGAGGAAAACTATTTTTAACTGCCAAAGAAATAAAAATCCGTGACGAAATTCATTTTCATGCCTAAAACAATTTATGAAAGTTTTAAAAACAATTATAAATTATTATAAATAAATTCTTATTTACTGGTATTTTCTTTGTGAAGAGAATTCATTTTTTGCTCCTCTGCACAGTATCTCTAAGAATGTAGGAAAGTTCTTTGAGTATGAACAGCTAGCTTCTTGTGAATCCAGTAGAAACATTTTACTTCTCTGGATAAATGAGTTATAGCAAATTAAATAGCTGATTCTTGTGTTTACGAGGGCTTCTTAGTGCACCCTTGTGGTAAAGTAATAAGTTACAAATGCAACCTTAAAAATTTCAGAGCATAAAGTCAGCCCTAAAAGAAACGACTGTGAGTCATCTGTTTGGTACTTTCAGGAAGCATTAGCCATTGTCCTACCTGGTCATGGAAAAAAGTTTAGTGCAGTTTTGTTCTGTAAAAAGGAGATAAAAAAATAAAAGATTTGAATAAGAAGATTTAGGACAAATAGATTTTTGGAGGCCACTGAAAGTGATGTTGAATAATATCAACACTGAACAGATATTAGTGGATGAATTTACTCCAAACTGCTTGGTTAAGCTTCTGTGCTCTAGGATATGAGAAAATGATATTGGACAATGCTTACTAGTTTTTCCCAATTTGTCAAATCTAGTCACAACTCTTACCTCACTTTTTTGAACTAAACGAAAGAAATATTGTCCCATGCAGAAATGGATGTTGTGTTCACATTAACTGATATACAAGTGAGACACAACAGAGTACTTAGCTTTTTTTGTTGTTTTTAATTAGGAAAAAGAGAATATATCTTTTAAATAAGACAACAAAGAAAAACATTTGCAGATTGAATTTAATCCTTGGACAGCAAATTTGAAATTCCCAACAAAATTAACTTTCAAGAAAAAGTTAATACTTTTAAATACATATATATAATACTTTTATTACATTTCTATACACATGTACATTACAATTAATAGAATTTGTCTGGGATATATAAGTTTATATAATAACAAAATTCAATCTAAAAATGTCATATTTTTTCTCATAACTTCTAGGAAACTTACAGTTAACTCAGATAATTTTATACCAAAGAGAATCTCTTCCAAAGGTAAACCAGACTTATATACAGAATATTTATATCAGTAATGTTTGTAATAGCAAAAATATATAGACAGGTAAGTGGATGACTAAATTATTATATATTTATAAAATGTAATAAGGTCAAATAATGAATTAATAAACATTACATACAACTCTATTGAAGGTAAGCAATCTAAATTTTAGTGGGAAAAGTAAGTCCAAAAAGCTAAAACACTGCATAATATAATTGTTTTACGTAAAACAATGTAAATGTAAAATAAAAAACATAAAACAATCTGCTTGGTAAAGATAAAGCAAGATAATATCCACATATGATCCAAGATAATAGCAGTAACTAGAAGGTGGTGACAGGTAGGGGACAGAAATGGCAAGAACCAGATCATTAGATGTTCTGTTTGGGTATTAGGTTAACTGGTATTTGTTTTATCATTGCTTGCAAACAAAAACAAATAAATAAGTTATGCAAGGTCACTGAAGAGAGTATGCGATAAAGACAAATATTAACCCAATTCTGTGTCCCTGGGATACAAACACAGAAACAACAGGATAAAAAGAAAGCCACATTTTAATTTACATATCAGTTCTGCAAAGTAAAAAATATATAATAGTTATGTAATATTGCTAGGAGTTGTAGATGATCTAATATTTTATGGTTCAGCTCTGAACCAATAACTTGCCTTTTAGTGATCTATTCACACATAGGTACAAAAAGGGAGAAATAGGGTGCCTGGGTGGCTCAGTCATTAAGCGTCTGCCTTCAGCTCAGGTCATGGTCCAGGGGTCCTGGGACTGAGTCCCAAATCAGACTCCCTGCTTCTCCCTCTCCCTCTCCGCACCCCCCCCTTGTGTTCCCTCTCTTGCTGTGTCTCTCTCTGTCAAATAAATAAAATCTTAAAAAAAAGGGAGAAACTAATGTGTATTGTTGATCCATATGTGTCCCCAAAATCAAGCACTGTGCTTTGTACTACCTGTACTTAGTATTTTATGACAAATGAATATATGATTCAAATATTAACCCAGTCCATATTCAAGAAGTTCTCAAAAATTAAAAGCAGAGAAAAACAATTATTTTTCCAAAAACATCATTGTACATATACTTTAAAGTAATTCAAATTAAAAAAATACCTTTGAAATATGTTCCAAAGAACAGTTTTATATGTCAATAATTAACATTGTAGGTTTTCATGAGAATATTCTTTTGAGGCTCTTTATCTAAAGTATAGAAAAAAGATTTTGTTCATTTCTATCCTTTGACCATTTTTAAATTTTTTTAAAATTTTAAATGCCATCTTTCCTTTCTAGTTAAATAATTTCTGCTTGGTGGCTTGTAATAGGACTAGGAATTCTGCCCACCACCAGTCAAGACAAATAGCCTTTGCCTCATTAGAGAATCTGGTATGTTATGAAAAAAGCCAAGGCAAGAGGAACCTGGAACATGAGATAGGCCACGAATGTTGGAAAGGATTTTAAGAAGATGCCAGCTGGCCTGGGCAAGGAGTAGAAGGGCCTTTCCTGGAATAAAATTGAATGAGCATGCCAACCTTGAATGGGGTAAAATCTGGCACTAAATAGAGAGCCCTGGAGAAATGCCAAAAGACTCAGTAGGAGTGATGGGAAAAGGGAGCAGGTGGATAAACTCCATTGCAAACTTGGGCTGTTGAAAACAGTCATACTCCTATCTATTCAGTAGAAATAGAAAGATGGTGAGAATATAAGCATTAGTAACATAATTTTATTTAAAATGCATTTATTTTCCTAAAGTCACAAATATCCCAGATCAATTTCTATTTTCAACTCCGTCCTCCCCACACCAACCCTAAATAACAATATGCTAAAGGAAGTTTGTATTGTGTACCTGTTATGTGCTAGGTACTGAGTTAAACCAAGAGATGGTATATTTTGAATGAGAAAGGATGAGTAGGCGACAGCTAGGAGAAAAGTGCAAGGATGTAGTGACTATCTAAAGACACAAGACTATCCACAACTTTGAAGAGCTCCAAGCTGAGCATGGCTGGAGTATAGGGTATGAAAGAAGTACTAGAAGATGTTGGATTAGAAGGCTTAAGGCCAGATTTGTAAACTTTATTAAGCTTTTATTAGATTTTATTCTTTATGTTAAATGCTTTGAGACGCCATGAAGTTTTTCAGTATTTGACCAACTTTGTATTTTAAAAGAATTACTCTGGTTGTAGCAAAAGGAAGTTACTAGAATGGAAGAAGGAAGAGAAGTCAGGAAATCAAAACGTCCAGAAGAAAACAGAACTAAAGTAGAATGGTGGGATTTTCACATCTGGCCAAGAAGGAGCAATAGCACTGAATTTACCCTCCTACTTGAAACAACTAAGAAAAGCAAATAAAATATATAAAACAGTATTTTCAATACATCAGATGAAGGATGGTCATCCCTGCGAGATGGGACACAAATGAGGTGAGTTCTACTACTGCCTCAGCTTACTGACTTGAAAGGGTGTCCAGGCTTCTGTGCAAGAAGGCGTTCCAGAGAAAGAGACTGGCAGACCCCCTGGGCAGAGAAAACAGCACTGGAAATCCAGAAAGACCAAGGAGACAAGAGTCAAAGGAAAGAGCACCAGTGCGAAGACAGCTTCTCAAAGAATGACCCCTGGAACTATTGAGGGTTTGCCTCCAAGATACAGACAAGCACTCATTGGTGCATGGATGTGAGGAGACCACCCATGGCTGAGGAAAAAAAAAAAAAACCTGAAATAGAGAGAGCAGTCCCTGGTGCTCACCCAGGACCAAAAATACTGACTGCTCCCACCAGCCAGAGTGGGAAACCTCATAGATCAAGGCACATTGTGTAGAGTACTCAGAAGCATCTTGATTTAGTAATTGAGTAAGATTAGTCCTAGATTAAATGCTGCTCTTGTCCTGAAAAACAAATTGTAAAAACAAGACCAGTATGAATCAAATTCTTTTCAAGTAACTTAGCTGCATTGAGATTAAAGGTCAAGAATATTTCTAGAAATGCAAAAGTATATAGCATCCAACCAAGTAAGATTTATATTTCCTGTCATTTGACTAAAAAAAAAAAAAATCAACAAGCATCCAAAGAAGCAGGAAATTATGTTCGGAGAAAAAGCAATCAATTGTAACTGACCCAGAACTGAAACAGATGTTAGAATTAGCAGACAGAACATGAAAATAAATTCATCATTATAATTGTTTTTTTTATATATTCAAAAGCTAGAAAGATTGAGCATATTAAGTAGAGACATAGAAAAAACATATATATATATAAAACAGTGTATTAAGATTGGGTACTGTGATTCCTCTAGCTTTATTCTTCTTTTTCAAAACTGCTCGGGCTATTCTAGTTCCTTTGCCTTTGCATATTTATTTTAAGATATATTTGTCTACGTTTACAAGAAAAAGTCTTGCTGAAAATTTGATAGGAATTGTATTTAACCTATAGATCAGTTTGTGCTGAATTGACATCTTTATTATGTTGAGCTTTCCAATCCATGAACATAGTTTCCCTCTCCATTTTTTAGATCTTCTTTATTTCTTTCACCATGGTTTTGCAATTTTTAGCATAGAGATACATGAATGAATTTTGAAGCGTTGAACTCGCCTTGCATAATTGGAATAAAATCTACTTGGTCATTCTCTATGCTTTTTTTCAATACATTAGCTGGATTCAATTCACTAATATTTTGTTGAAGATTTTTGTGTCTATCTGTGTGAGAAATTAGCTTGCTTTTTTTTATGCAATTGTCACCTGGTTTTGGTACTAGGGTAATGTTAGTCCCCCAAAAGTGTTGGGAAATATTGCTTCCTTTTCTCTTTCCCAGAAGAGCTTGTGTAGAACTAATATTACTTCTTCTTTAAGCACATGGTAGAACTCTCCAGTGAAACCCCACAGAAATTTGTTTTCCAGAGCTTTCAAATTACAGATCAATTGATCTAATATTTATAGGGGCATTCAAATTATCTATTTCATCTTGGGTGAGTTTTTGTGGTTTATGGTAGTTGAAGTAATTGGTCTAGTTAATTATATTTTGCCAATATCAGTATCCTGATTTGGATAATATACTTTGTAAGATGCCACTGTTGACAGAAGCTGGATGATAGGTACATAGACCTTCTCTGTACTATTTTGGCAACTTCTGCTGAGTTTAAAAATTTTTTTAAGATTTTTTTAATTTTTAAGTGATCTCTACACCCAATGTGGGGTTCAAACTCACAACCCTGAGATCAAGAGTCATATGCTCCACCCACTGAGTCATCCAGGAATCCCTCAAGTCTATAATATTTTTTTCCAAAATAAAAAGTTGAATAAAAAGAAGTACAGGGGCACCTGGGTGGCTCAGTGTGTTAAGCGTCCGACTCTGGCTCAGGTCCTGATCTCCCGGTCATGGGATCAAGCCCTCCATTGGGCTCTGTGCTCAGAGTGGGGTCTGTTTCAGATACTCTCTCTCAAATAAATACATAAATAAATAAAATCTTTAAAAAAAGAAGTACATACATTTTTAATAGCAATTGTTAATAATTTGTTAAATTGTGCAAAATTCAACTATTTAGTTCTAGGAACGAATTTCTACCATGTGTTTCTCTTTTTTTTAAAAAATTTTTTATTGTTATGTTAATCACCATACATTACATAATTTGTTTTGGTGTAGTGTTCCATGATTCATTGTTTGTTCATAACACCCGGTGCTCCATGCAGAATGTGCCCTCCTCAATACCCATCACCAGGCTAACCCATCCCCCCTCCCTCCTCCCCTCCAGAAACCTCAGTTTGTTTTTCAGAGTCCATCATCTCTCCTGGTTCGTCTCCCCCTCTGACTTACTCCCCTTCATTCTTCCTCTCCTGCTATCTTCTTCTTTTTCTTTTTTCTTAAAATATGTTGCGTTATTTGTTTCAGAAGTACAGATCTGTGATTCAACAGTCTTACACAATTCACAGCGCTCACCATAGCACATATCTTCCCCAATGTCCATCACCCAGCCACCCCATCCTTCCCACCCCCGACCACTCCAGCAACCCTCAGTTTGTTTCCTGAGATTAAGAATTCCTCATATCAGTGAGGTCATATGATACATGTCTTTCTCTGATTGACTTATTTCACTCAGCATAACACACTCCAGTTCCATCCACGTTGTTGCAAATGGCAAGATCTCATTCATTTTGATGGCTGCATAATATTCCATTGTGTATATATACCACATCTTCTTTATCCATTCATCTGTCGATGGACATCTTGGCTCTTTCCACAGTTTGGCTATTGTGGACATTGCTGCTATAAACATTGGGGTGCACGTACCCCTTCGGGTCCCTACATTTGTATCTTTGGGGTAAATACCCAGTAGTGCAATTGCTGGATCGAATGGTAGCTCTAATTTCAACTGTTTGAGGAACCTCCATACTGTTTTCCAGAGTGGTTGCACCAGCTTGCATTCCCACCAACAGTGTAGGAGGGTTCCCCTTTCTCCACATCCCCGCCACATCTGTCGTTCCCTGACTTGTTAATTTTAGCCATTCTGATGGGTGTGAGGTGGTATCTCATTGAAGTTTTGATTTGGATTTCCCTGATGCTGAGCGATGTTGAGCACTTTGTCATGTGCCTGTTGGCCATTTGGATGTCTTCTTTGGAAAAATGTCTGTTCATGTCTTCTGCCCATTTCTTGATTGGATTATTTGTTCTTTGGGTGTTGAGTTTGATAAGTTCTTTATAGATTTTGGATACTAGCCCTTTATCTGATATGTCATTTGCAAATATTTTCTCCCATTCTGTCGGTTGTCTTTTGGTTTTGTGGACTGTTTCTTTTGCTATGCAAAAGCTTTTTATCTTGATGAAATCCCAATAGTTCATTTTTGCCCTGGCTTCCTGTGCCTTTGGTGATGTTTCTAGGAAGAAGTTGCTGCGGCTGAGGTCGAAGAGGTTGCTCCCTGTGTTCTCCTTTAGGATTTGGATGGACTCCTGTCTCACGTTTAGGTCTTTCAACCATTTGGAGTCTATTTTTGTGTGTGGTGTAAGGAAATGGTCCAGTTTCATTCTTCTGCATGTGGCTGTCCAATTTTCCCAACACCATTTGTTGAAGAGACTGTCTTTTTTCCACTGGACATTCTTTCCTGCTTTGTCAAAGATAAGTTGACCATAGAGTTGAGGGTCCATTTCTGGACTCTCGATTCTGTTCCATTGATCTATGGGTCTGTTTTTGTGCCAGTACCATACTGTCTTGAGGATGACAGCTTTGTAATAGAGCTGGAAGTCCGGAATTGTGATGCCGCCAGCTTTGCTTTTCTTTTTCAATATTCCTCTGGCTATTCGGGGTCTCTTCTGGTTCCATACAAATTTTAGGATTGTTTGTTCCATTTCTTTGAAAAAAGTGGATGGTATTTTGATGGGGATTGCATTGAATGTGTAGATTGCTCTAGGTAGCATTGACATCTTCACAATGTTGGTTCTTCCAATCCATGAGCATGGAACGTTTTTCCATTTCTTTGTGTCTTCTTCAATTTCTTTCCTGAGTATTTTATAGATTTCTGAGTACAGATCCTTTGCCTCTTTGGTTAAATTTATTCCTAGGTATCTTATGGTTTTGGGTGCAATTGTGAATGGGATCGACTCCTTGATTTGTCTCTCTTCTGTCTTGTTGTTGGTGTATAGGAATGCCACTGATTTCTGTGCATTGATTTTATAGCCTGCTACTTGACTGAATTCCTGTATGAGTTCTAGCAGTTTTGGGGTGGAGTCTTTTGGGTTTTCTACATAAAGTATCATATCATCTGCAAAGAGTGAGAGTTTGACTTCCTCTTTGCCGATTTGGATGCCTTTGATTTCTTTTTGTTGTCTGATTGCTGTGGCTAGGACTTCTAATACTATGTTGAATAGCAGTGGTGAGAGTGGACATCCCTGCCGCGTTCCTGACCTTAGGGGAAAAGCTCTCAGCTTTTCCCCATTGAGAATGATATTCGCTGTAGGTTTTTCGTAGATGGTTTTTATGATATTGAGGTATGTACCCTCTATCCCTATACTCTGAAGAGTTTTGATCAAGAAAGGATGCTGTACTTTGTCAAATGCTTTTTCTGCATCTATTGAGAGGATCATATGATTCTTGTTCTTTCTTTCGTTAATGTATTGTATCACGTTGATTGATTTGCGGATGTTGAACCCACCTTGCAGCCCAGGGATAAATCCCACTTGGTCGTGGTGAATAATCCTTTTAATGTACTGTTGGATCCTATTGGCTAGTATTTGGGTGAGAATTTTGGCATCCATGTTCATCAAGGATATTGGTCTGTAATTCTCCTTTTTGATGGGATCTTTGTCTGGTTTTGGGATCAAGGTAATGGTGGCCTCATAAAATGAATTTGGAAGTTTTCCTTCCATTTCTATTTTTTGGAACAGTTTCAGGAGAATAGGTATTAATTCTTCTTTAAATGTCTGATAGAATTCCCCTGGGAAGCCATCTGGCCCTGGGCTTTTGTTTCTTGGGAGATTTTTGATGACTGCTTCAATTTCCTTAGTGGTTATAGGTCTGTTCAGGTTTTCTATTTCTTCCCGGTTCAGTTTTGGTAGTTGATACATCTCTAGGAATGCACCCATTTCTTCCAGGTTACCTAATTTGCTGGCATAGAGTTGCTCATAATATGTTCTTATAATTGTTTGTATTTCTTTGGTGTTGGTTGTGATCTCTCCTCTTTCATTCATGATTTTGTTGATTTGGGTCATTTCTCTTTTCTTTTTGATCAGTCTGGCCAGGGGTTTATCAATCTTGTTAATTCTTTCAAAGAACCAGCTCCTAGTTTCGTTGATCTGTTCTACTGTTCTTTTGGTTTCTATTTCATTGATTTCTGCTCTGATCTTTATTATTTCTCTTCTCCTGCTGGGTTTAGGCTTTATTTGCTGTTCTTTCTCCAGCTCCTTTAGGTGTAGGGTTAGATTGTGTATTTGAGACCTTTCTTGTTTCTTGAGAAAGGTTTGTATTGCTATATACTTTCCTCTCAGGACTGCCTTTGCTGTATCCCAAAGATTTTTCTACCATGTGTTTCTTAGTTTGTTGTTTACTTCTTTGATTTCAGCCCTTTCTGGTTTGAATTAACAAAAAATAAAAATAACAAAATAACTGTCTTTTCCATCCTCAAATTAATTTAATAGAAAATAACCCTCGCTACTGCTGACTGTGGTCACTTCTTGTAGGTAGTATACCATATAATTGTGTGTGTTAAGCTCTCTCGGATTGGGAGGGATCTTTTAGGATATGCTTATATTATCTCAGTTGATAGGGATTTATTTTAATTATAACCAGTATTCTCAAGCCTTAACAGACTGTGATTTTTAAAAATGGAGAGATATTTAATTATGAGTCATCATCCTCTCTCCTCTCTTCCTAAGCATGAAATAAGCTCCCCTCAACTTGTTCTCCAAGATTTTTAATTTTTTTTCTGGAAGTACTCAAAGGATGTTTCAATTATACTTAGAAACCAGTCTGTCAGCTGCAGTCATCATGTCACATTTATACTCCTCTTCAGCTCTCCTTCAGGCTCACAAAAGTTCTTCCTCCCTGACTGCAGAAGCCCTTGAAAAAGTCACTGCTTGTAGTCATGAAAACTCCAATGCCCCAAGTTGTAGGCCTCTAAAAGACTAGGAGGATGTTGTATGCCATGCAGATGTGGGAATAACCTTTTCACTAACTTTGGGCTATACTTTGTCTGTGGGCAAAGACTGTGCTCTGCAGGGCCCCTGAACTCATGACAACTACACAAACAATTCCATCAAATTTGGTCACAATCTCTTGCCCTGAATAACACACAGTTCTTTTAAAGGGATGGAGGAAATCGTATCTCTTTATAACCCCTTTAGCTGAGTTTAATTCCCTGTTAAAGGGTAACGGGCTCAAAATTAATAGAATCATTTTCTCTCTTCTTTCTCTCAAAAAAATCCTACTCATAACTAAAATTCTTCCCTCTTTCTCTAGTTAGGAAACAAGGGTACTTTGCATATGTGAATACTGATATTTGTGAAAGGTAGAACTGAGAAAGTGCTAACAGCATTTTTTTGCACCTTCTTGGCTAGTCAAAATTTTTCTGTTCTAGAAGGATATAAGGGAAGAAAGGAAAATGTGAACAGCCACAAGCCAGACCTCACAGACACTATAGTATAGTGTCAACCCTAGCAGAAAATCAGATGCACCTGCCTCTTACAGTTCTACCAGCTAGGACTTAACCATTATGGTGAGTTAGCAATGTGCCATCTCTCCATCCCATATTAATGAGATTAAAAACTCCCTCCTAGTATGTCTGATATTCAGATGCCCTAAAAACAAGTCTAGGATTGTTCACTTAATCACCATTATCCCTGTTTGGTAGAATTCATTAGGCAACTGATCTTCCCTTCTTGGGTCAGGCACTTACCCATGATACAGTCAGCCATGAAAAATCATCTCTAGGAGCACACATATGTGCAAATTCTCAACATAATAGATTCTTCTTCTGCAGTTGAGATCTTGGTAACACTTGGTAACAGATAGTCATGTATATATATATATAAAGATTTTGTTTATTTATTTGAAAAAGAGAAAGCCTGAGCAGGGGAGAGAGGCAGAAGGAGAAGCAGACTCCCTCTGAGCTGGGAGCCCTAAGCAGGGTTTGATTCCAGGACCTGGAGATCATGACCTGAGGTGTAGGCAGATGCTTAACCATCTGAGCCACCCAAGCACCCCCAGAGAGTCATGTTCAAGATTTCCTGTATCTTAAATACAGGAAGACTGTTACATCCATCCACTGATGGCACAAGCATCAGAGTCAGACAGAACAACATTTTTAAACTGTGTGTGCCTCTTATCTACAGATAAAGGCCTGATACTTACATCTTGCCAAGTCAATATTTGTTGATTGATTGAAGGGATTAATCTGCCTCATTTTATCTTTAAAATAAAAATAAATAGGGCTCCTGTGTGGCTCAGTCGGTTAAGTGTCTGCCTTCAGCTCAGGTCATGATCTCAGCGTCCTGGGATCAAGTCCCACATCGGGCTCCCTGCTCAGCGGGGAGTCTGCTTCTCCCTCTACCTCTTCCTCTATGATCTCTCTCTCTCTCTCTGTCAAATAAATAAATAAAATAAAATAAAAATAAATATTAGTAGTACTGTGTTATAGACTGAATGTTTGCGTCCCTGCTCCCTAAAATTCACATACTGAAATCCTAAAACTTTAATGTGATGATATTATGAGATGGGGGTCTCTGGAGAGTAGTTAGGCCCTTGTAAGAAGAGACACAGAGTCCACAATAGCCAAACTGTGGAAAGAGCCAAGATGCCCATCGACAGATGAATGGATAAAGAAGATGTGGTATATATACACAATGGAATATTATGCAGCCATCAAAAGGAATGAGATCTTGCCATTTGCAACGACGTGGATGGAACTGGAGGGTGTTATGCTGAGTGAAATAAGTCAATCAGAGAAAGACATGTATCACATGACCTCACTGATATGAGGAATTCTTAATCTCAGGAAACAAACTGAGTGTTACTGGAGTGGTTGGGGGTGGGAGGGATGGGATGGCTGGGTGATAGACATTGGGGAGGGTATGTGCTACGGTGAGCGCTGTGAATTGTTCAAGACTGTTGAATCACAGATCTGTACTTCTGAAACAAATAACGCAACATATTTTAAGAAAAAAGAAAAAGAAGAAGATAACAGGAGAGGAAGAAAAGGGGAGTATGTCAGAGGGGGAGACGAACCATGAGAGATGATGGACTCTGAAAAACAAACTGAGGGTTCTAGAGGGGAGGGGGGAGGGGGATGGGTTAGCCTGGTGATGGGTATTGAGGAGGGCACGTTCTGCATGGAGCACTGGGTGTTATGAACAAACAATGAATCATGGAACACTGCACCAAAAACTAATAATGTAATATATGGTGATTAACATAACAATAAAAAAATTTAAAAAAAAAGAAGAGACACAGAAGTTTGCATCTTCACTCCCTGCTCTCTACTACATGAAAATATAGCAGACAGCCATCTCTAAGCCCTAAAATGGACTCTCACCAGACATTGAATCTGCCAGCACCTTGATCTTGGATTTTCTAGTATCCATAACCATGAGAAATAAATGTTTGCTGTTTAAGCCACTCTAGTATTTTGTTATAGCAGCTCAAACTGACCAAGACAACACTTAACACACAACTAGCATTTGGGAATTAGTCAATGAATGATAAGTACATGATTAGCCACAAGCTACTAGTAGGTACTACATGAAAAAAGGATACCAAAGGCAAATTAAAATCACAGATCTTTTTAGAGCACTTATATTAAGTATTACTCAAAGCACCTGATATATATTAATTCATTCAAACCTCACAAGAAACCTATGAGGCAGTTATTATTAACTCCATCTTGTACATGATGGAACTGAGAAACAAAGATTAACTGGTCCAAGGTCTCCAGCTGGCAAATGCAGTCAGGATATGATCTTGAGTCACCTGAACACAGACCTTGAGTTCTTTTTTTTTTTTTAAGATTTTATTTATTTATTCATTTGAGAAAGAGAGAGAGAGTGAGCACAAGCAGGGGGAGCGACTGAGCAAACAGGGAGCCCAACTCGGGACTTGATCCCAGGATTCTGAGATCATGACCTGAACTGCAAGCAGACACTTAACAGACTGAGCCACCCAGGCGCTCCCAGACCTTGAGTTCTTAACCAATGCACTAAACCACCTTTCAAATAAACTTAAGAACTATTTTGCCAAGCAGATTTCTTCAATAGGAAATATGAGAGAGACTATTATGTTTAAGTGCATTAAATCTACAACCTAAGATACAGTTTATATTTATTACATTGCACTTATTAGTCCATAAAACCCTTCATATATTCGTGAATCATCCCACAGGTTATTCTGGGGGCTTGCTTTGGAAAATGCTGCTCAAGGTATGAAAATTCATTTATTCCATAAAAATCAGTCTCCTTATTCAATTATAGCCAATTCCCACTTATTAAATCCCTAAAGTTTGAAAGTGGGGAAATTTTATGCATGGACCAGTGCTGTGCCTTTACCATGTCTTTCACATGAAGAATATATATGAGTTGACACAGAAACCAGTAAGAGGCAAAATTCTAGAAAGCTATCATGAGAAGCTTGTTTGTTTATTCATGTATTTGTTTGTTTCAGAGACATCAGAAAAGATTCTGTGGTTTGATACAAAGAGTATCCAATATCACTAGAACTGGAATGAGTTCTAACATCATCAAAAAGGACATAGGAAACTGTCATGATAACATGTGCCAGAAAGTGGAGATGATAATGCTGGAGTTTGAGAAAGAGAAGGAAAAAGTCACTTCCTTCAGAGTGACACATTTAAATATGAGAGTAAGCTAAACATTCTCCAAGAAATAAATAACCCAACTACCAGACCAGTAGTGACTGTCTAATCTAAAACAGTAGGATACCTACTTGTTTTTTTCTGCCAATGCTTATGAGTTCACGAAAACAATACAAACCTATGATGATGATGATTTAGAATAGATATATGATATTTAAATTTGATCTTTGGTTTATTTAATCCTCAATTATAATTTTTCATATGGAATTAGTCAGAGTTTCTTATAGCTACCTTTAAGGTGTGCACTGAAGAACCAGGGGGTATAGCGTTACTGTGTTCTCAAATGTTTTGGAATGGAAATCCTAAGTCCTACTTTCACTGGGGAGAGAACACATTATGTGAGGGCAAAGAAAGGCATCAATAATTAGGGAGGGCAAGATAAAGGAAAAGGGGCCATGTGAATAACATGCAGCTGGAATCAATAGTATTGGTTGGAACTCATGAGTTTTACAGAAGGCACAATTTCAGCACAGAAACTTTGCATCTGACTCTCTTTAGTCTCCTATTCATGATCTCTTTTGCTCCCCCAGGAACTGTTTTCTTCTAAGCTCTTAACTAGGTATAGTTTTGTTTTCTCAGTTTAAAGTGAGGCCCAAGAAAAAGGAACAAATTCAAAGGGACAACCTATGTTCTGTTTTCTCACTGATACCATGGCAACCTTCATGACAATGTTTTTCTGTTGTTAGACTTGCTAGGTTGTTTGCTTGATATAAAATATATAAATACAATAAGGCATTATTTTTAAAACTAGAAAATATTGGTATTAGGCTAATATAATTTATAATATTAGCATAGTTATTAGTAATGTTATAAAATTTATAGATCAAATATCTATCATTAAGAGTATATGTGCTATATATCTATATTATCACCTTTAACATTGTATCAAAATACAATCTTTATGAACATGTGACTTCATTGAAATTAGAGATTTTATATAATTTATATCCTCAACACATAACAATGTGTTATACTGTAGTTGCTAAGCTCGACAAATGTTTATATATTGAATAAATTAATGAATGATCAAAGTTCTACAGTCAAATGAACAATTTCTCTTTTTTCCAAATATGTCTCCTACATTTACGTAAGGTTTTTAATATTTATATTTCTTTCTACAAGTAATTTCAACTATACTTTCCTATGTGAATTTTTCATAACTCTGTGTGATATTACATTCAATTTCAAAAGTTTATGCTTTCATTGGAATTTGTTTTATTTACTTAGTTCAGTTCAATATTATCCACAAGTTACTCAATCTTCAAAAATATATTTTTATTGCTATAAGACTGAATCAAATCATGTTTTCAATTCTTTATATAAATTGTTTATCTTAAACCCTTATGTTATATCTAAAATGTATAAAGCTAAAATTATTAATTTACTTTGAATTTGTACAAATTTTCTTACTAATAGCTGAGGTATACAGTTCATTCATCTAAAATATAGCATAGAAAAAATAGAACTGTTTCAATAAGGAATAATTTATTCAGACTAATCTTTTTTGTTCTTCATCAAATCTAAACACTACTAAATAAATTCATAATAATACATAGTTAATTAGGGTTAATTATATTTTTAATATATATTTTAGGGTTAAATTATATTTTTAAATGAAAGAAGAAAAACCTTGGTGTATTAATACATATTAAAAATAAATATATACAATCTTATATTTCTATATTTTCATCATAACATATCATACCTAATCAATCATAAGAAAAGAAAGATAGAGAGTATTACACTACAGGACAAAACACTTCTTCACCAAAACAGGCAAAATACCTAACCAAGTGCCTCACAAAAGAATACATATTAATGACCAATAACTACATAGAAAAAAGCTCAATGTGATTAATAATCAGCTAAATGAAAACTAAAACCATACTAAGTTACTACTATACTATAGACTGGATGTTTATATCCCTCAAAATTTGTATGCTAAAATTTAATCTCTAATGAGATGATATTTGGAAGTGGGGACTTTTAAGAGATGATTGGGTCATGATGATGAAGCCCTCATGAATGGGATTAGTGCCCTTATAAAAGACCCAGAGAGTTCTCTTACTCCCATCCTGTCATGTGAGGGTACAATAAGAACATAGCCATCTATAAACCAGGAAGCAGGTTCTCACCAGACACTAAATCTGCTAGCACTTTGATCTTGGACTTGGATCCTCTAGAATTATAAGAAATACATGTTTGTTGTTTAACCCAAACAGCCTATGGTATTTTTCTTCTAGCAGCCTGAACTAAGACATACTATTTACCCATTATTATGGTTATAACAAAATTGGCAATACCAAGTGTTGTAAGGATGGGGAGCTCCTGAAACTCTGATATACCACTGGTAGGAATGTAAAATGATTTAACCACTTTGAGAATTTCTTTTTTATAAGTTGTGCACGTACCATACAACTTATTGATTCCATTCATTGTTATTTACTCAGTTGGAATGAAAACATATGTTCACATAAAGAATCGCATTTGAAGATTCTTAGCAGCTTGATTCAAAATAGCTATAAACTGGAAGGACACAAGAAGTCCATCAATAGATAAATGGCTAAACAAATTTTGGTGTACCCACATAACAGAATACAACTCAACAACAACAAAAAATAGTGAACTTCTGATAGATACTAAAAGATATATAGCCCAACAATTTTATACTAAGCAAAAGATCCAGACACAAAGAGTACATTGTATATGACTCCATGCAGGATAAATCTTTTTATAGTGACAAAAAGCATCAGTCACTGACAGGGGCCAGGGGTGAAAGGAATTTGTGTACAAAAGGAAAGAACTGTTAAGTAAAACAAAAATCCAAAACTTGGAAATAAGCAGTTGGATGATTGCATGCCCTTTCAATGTCACAGTAGAGACTTATGTAGCAGGTTTATCTAACTAGGATTATCTAACCCCTAGGGACATGTAGGTTTGATTATAGTATTTTACAACTCTGTAAGGGTACCAATTGGTGAGGAGAAAACTCATGGTGATGCAGATGATTCTGTTTCTATAGCAATGCAGATTAATTTTGTCCTATAGAAATGCAAATGGTTTTTATGCCATAGAAAACTTTACATTCCATGTAGGGCATTAAAATTTTTGTATGTAATTCAGAAATCTTAATCTAGCATTTTTTTCTTTTCATACCTATAAATAATTCTATCCACCCTACAATTTTTTAATCAGCTTTAGCATACTGTTGGTTGCATCAATAATGCGTTAAATACATCTTTGATAGATACCATTTTTTAAAAAAAGCTTTCTCCAAAGATTCCTGTGGGTCAAAATATTCAGATCACCACCTCATTCCTACTGCCCATTGCTGTAAAAGTACGTACCTTGTCTTTGATCCTATTTAAGCTCTGACACTTAGCTTCTGTCACTCTGGATCCCATCATCCCTAATATAATCAGGGAACTTAACTCACTGGCGGCATCTCCTGTCGTCATGACTAGCCTACAGGGCTTTTCAGGGACACTGGTGTTCAATGCCTTAGTTAAGCAAGAATCCTTTGGTCTCTTTAGAATATATAATGGATAGGCAGTGCACTGTCATGCATGATAAACATTCCAACACTCCTATTTGCTTAGACATTTAGATTCCTTCCTTTACATTATGCTAGGGAAGTTCTGGGTATCAACTTTTCTCAATCAAAATTTCCATCACCAACAAAGCAAATTATTAAAGCTATTACCTGCTGCTCAAGTTAACATATAAAATCTAGAATATCTAGTAAGTAATCCATTTCCAAAAATTGGTCCAATCTAGTGTTATATTTTGTCCTCCTTGGTTTAATACTATCACGCATTCCCAAATCTATTCCTTAGGTATCTACAATATATATTAGAAAAATCTTGCAATTTTTTTTTTTTTTTGTAAATGAGCTATCTCCTCCTTGTTCTTTGTACCTGCCACCCTGAAGCATGCTGATAAACGACCATAGTTATGGGTCCAGTGGCAACTAGTAATTGAGTACTTGAGGTGGATACTGTGGTCTTGTCATTATCAGGATAATGGTGACCAATGATGCCCATGTCCTAATCCACAGAAACCTGTGCATATGTTGCTTTAAATGGCAAAAGATTTTTCAGATATGATTAAGTTAAGGATCTTGACATGATAATCTTCAGTTATTCCAGTGAGTCCAATGTAATCACGAGGTTCTTTAAACATGAAAGAGAGAGGAAGAAGGGGAGATCAGTGTGGTGGAATGTGAGAAGAATTTGATCCCTCTTGCTTGTTTTAAAGATGGAGGAAATAGACCATGAACCAAGAAATGTAGGCAGGCCTCTAGAAGTTGGGCAAGACAAAGAAATAGATTCTCTCCTAGAAAGAGATTTCTCTCCAGAAAACTTTTATTTTAACTTAGCAAGACCCAGGTTGAACTTCCAACCTAGAAAAATGTAAGACAATACATTTGTATTGTCTTAAGCCACTAAATTTGAAGTAATTTGTTATGATAGCAACAGCAAATCAATACAGAGTGAGGAAATTAGGTATTCCATTTCCAGCAACTGACTTAGATGAGAATATTATAAGGGATTCAAGAAAGAGGAGGCTGGTCTTCTTGGAACAGGAAAAAAGGAGCTCTTCGTTGGCAAGGGAGTATCTGAAAGACTCCATTTGAGTCAACCACGTCTCAGGTTACAGCCAAGTCATACCAGGTTACTTGGAAAGTCTGTATGTTTAGTTACCTTATAATTCTGCAAACTGCTCAATTCAATTTTGCATCTGATTCCAGCAAAATTGTTCCAGAAATAACCACCAAAAAAAGGCATTTTTTTCAGGACAACTATAGAAAACTTTCTAGCATCATTCAGTAGAATAATAGAGAAGTAGCTTAAGCAATATAGATTCAAAAAAACTTTTTCTTTTTAATGTTACTAATTTGAATTCTTAAGTGTCAGTGCATACAAATAAGTAAAAAAAAAAAAAAAGGAAAAGTTGATAGCAAGGGGAATAATCAACCAAATGGAAAACCTGCAAAAGTGCAAAGCAGAGAAAGAGATAGAGGTAGGGAATCTAGAGCACAGGTGGGAAGATAAACAATGGAGATGAAGGAAGAAAGAAAATACGAGTGTGACAAGATGAATTTGTTGGTATCGTCAGGAAACTGAAGGGATACTTTCTTGAGCTTCTATTTTTCTCTCTAAAGAAAGCAATGACAACAACTCCTGAGAATAAGAGAAGAAAGGGAAGGACTAGAAGGAGAAAATATGCAATAACTATCATGGAGAACAGGAGAAAAAAATGATTAGGAATCAATACTATTTTAGACATTGTTGGGGTCTAGTTGTTGTTATTAAAGAATATGAATTTATGACTATATAATTTTCTCTAACAGTGCTCAGCAGCCCATGTACAGGTGCAATGAGGAAGCCAATTGGATTAACATAAACTTGGTATGTCAGGTCTTGGCCATCTGGCTTCCAAACACTTTTATTTACTCTTTGGGAGAAAATTCTCATCTTGTGGGATTGATGGGATGTCCTGCCTCACCTCCCACTACAAAAGATAAAAATGAGAGAACTTTGTATTTCCCACTCTTAAAATCAGATATAAACATTTGAACCAGGGTCACTGTGATGTGGGAAGCAAAGGCAGAAGGGAATATAAATAAAATTAAATTTCCTTATAACTTGTAGCCCATTGACAAATATTTGAGATAGAATATAACATTCCTCCAGGAAACTCCCAACTGTCTTAATGTTAATGCCTTACTAGAAGGAAAAACAACCTTAACTTGAAGATAGCCAGGCCTCCAGTATCCTGAGCATATGAGAAGTCCTTTTGGACACCTCCCTTTGTCCTTACCGCCCTCCCCCCAACTCCCAGGTATATAATCAACCTCACAACCCTGGTGCAGCAGCTCTTTCTGCCCATGGGTCCCGTCCCCGTGCTTTAATAAAATCACCTTTTGCACCAAAGGTGTCTCAAGAATTCTTTCTTGGCCATTAGCTCCAGACCCCAGCACTAATACTATTCAAAACTACATCAATTCTAACACACTCGCCCACCTGAGACTTTGAATCTTGAATAAGTGATGCGAAGACTTAAACCCAGTTCAGAAATTATTTACGGCAACAATACAGCTCTGATAATCCACCAGTATCAATATTGGGGTACTATAGCAGCACTATTCAGAGGCAGTCACATCAGTGTGGCTGGCAGTTTCAGAATCAACATTGTAGGGGAGGAAAAGTTATCTTCAACCATCTTAAGGTCCCTAGCTAGGTCTGAAAATTACACTAACAAAGACAGATTAATAGGAGCAAAGCATTTAAATTTTACTAAATTTTTACACATACATGATGATGTAGGAAACAAAGGCAGAAGAAAAATTATTATATTTCCTTTGACAAGTCCTTGAAACAGGCACAGGGACATTCCTCTAGGAACTCAGCTGCCTCAATGTTAATACTTTGCTAAGGGCAAAAGGCAATCTTAGCCTGACCCCCCAGGATCCTGTAAGTCTACTTTAACATACAAAAATTCCTTTGGAAACTTCCTTTATCTCTACGCCCCAAGACACATGTTGGCAATCATCCCCCAAGCATATGACCCACCAATATACATCTGTAGGGTCTCATGACTCAGGTTTTATTAGACAGTAATAGATGACCTTTTCCCAACAATAGCTAGCCCCTTCAAAAAATTTTTGGAAACCTTGTTTCCAAAATTCCTTAGAGACTTATGGTATCCCTAACCCCCTCCCAATTTGTAAGTATATAATGGGCCACTCCTCATGACCACAGTGCAACTCTTTCTCACCACGGGTCTTAACCCCGTGCTTTAATAAAACCACTTTTTTTCACCAAAGATGTCTCAAGAATTCTTTCTTGGCCATCAGCTTTGAACCCTAACATCCTACATCATACAGGAGCCTTCACAAGAGAATGAAGACCTGAAGAAATTAACAAAGCAGGAAGATTTTTTTATTTTTTATTTTATTTTATTATGTTATGTCACTGTACATTACATCATTAGTTTTTATTTTATTATATTATGTTAATTACCATATATTACATCATTAGTTTTTGATGTAGTGTTCCATGATTCATTGTTTGCATATAATGCCCAGTGCTCCATTCAATACATGATTTTATACCTTTTAAACAAAGAAACAATACATTTGTGAAGAATTGACAGGACAAAGGGGATTGGCCTAAGGGTAGTAAATGGTGAAGAAGTAACTAGGAAGATAAGACTTAGTTCAACAAGATGTGTTTATACTTGGTCCTAAATTCTCTCTGGTGACAAAAACGTCTCCCTTCTGGTACAGGGAGGGTACCTTTCACATGTAAAATTTATCTCCTGCTTTCAGGAAAGAAGGGAAATAGATGGAAGGTTCAGAAAGACCTCCCTCCTTCTCAAACTCCTTCAGCTTAAGATATTTGATATGCCAACTTGCATATTTTGAGGGTAGCATGTCCCGAACCCCATCAGCATCCTAACCAGATGTCCCTGTAAGCTGACCTTGCCTGAGAGCTCATTTTAGAGTGTCCACCAGGGCCTGCCCATTTTCTGTGCCCTGTTCTCCTATCTTCCCACCAATCTGTAAGCTATTCAGTAACCTTCCAATAAATTATTTTCTCCTGTAGTGATCCAGAAGTTTCTGTTTCTTATAACCAGGATTCCTGATTGCATACGTATCATCACAGTTTGCCCAACGGATAGGGTGGAAGAAGAATTTGATACAAGATGGAAGACTGTGAATAATACACCAAGATATCTGCATTAAGTAAGAATGCACCTAAAGGCTGGAGCTGGCAGAGAAGGAAAATTAGAAGGTCCACTGTGGGAGATTCCAGTGAAGGCAATGTATGCTGGAGGGACTCAATGGGAAGAGATTGTGGACAGAAACTGGAATTTGGGATTGACTGTTAAGAGATGGGTAAATCCTGGGTGGTATAAATATCTAAGATATTTGACTAAAGGAATGAAGGAAAGTAGAGATGAGAACATAAGAAACTGAGAGGTTAGAATGTGGCAAAAATCACCCACATTTGCTGCAGTCACCAGGGATGATACAGAAATATGGCATAAAATGAAAAACTGTCATCCATTCAGCGAATGGGAGGGAAAGACTGAAAAGTCTAATCATGAAAGCAATGAGGAAAGTGCCTAGGAGTCATGGTAAAGGTTTCAAAAGCAGCAGGGCATTCCACATGGTGCTAAAGGAATAATGGTTTGTAGCTGAAAGAGGACAGTTCTGCTTTCTGATAACAATGTGAACAGAATAAGTGATGAATTCTCAGTGAAAAATGGGATATTTCACAAATGCATTTAAAACAACATTTTAAAAAATTTTTTGGAGACATTCTTACTTTTAGGAAACGAAATTCTTGGTTTGTGGTTTATTTTCTTAAATAAGTGGTAGATTTAGTTTCAAATATATGATAGCATAACACCATTCTTTCAGAAAAATAAGACAGATTGCTATTGGAGCCCCTCATGCAGTATATTAACATAGTACACAAAATACTGTGTCAAAACTGGGAATGTTTGCATTTTGGTACACTATTGTATTTTTTAAATTACTATGTCCATTTGAAAAGCATTGTTTCCCCTAGCAATAAAATATCCTGGATTTTATGAAATGCAGACATACAAATCAAAAAGCATACATCCAGACCAAAAAAAAAAAAACAGTCCATTTTATAAATTTGAATAACGATTTTACATATTATTTAATTTTCTGTTTAGTATCTTTTTCTAGTTATGCTGTTTGTCTAATAATTATTTTTCTGTCAGTCTGAGAATTATCACTATATCTAGTATTCCTAGATTTCTCCTTTCTGCTCTCAGGACTGAATTCAAACAACAAATATTTTCCTGATAATTAAAAAGGAAAAATTAAATTGATTTAATTTTCAGCATTTAAATATTTAGTACTGATTTAAAATCCAACTAAGGGAGGTGGGGAACCTCCCCAATTTCTTTCATATTAGCAAATAGATAATGAAGTAATGAATTCAGTGGTAAGATTGAAATTTCCTTTTTTTTTTTTAGGTCACTCCCAGCCCCTAAAGCCACTTAAGCAGTCATTGTTTCTGCCCGTCAAGCAAGATAGTTGTTAGCCTCTGTGAATATTTCCCTAATAGCTCCACCAATCATTTTTATCTTGGCTGCCAACCTGAGCTTTCATTAGCAAGGGTGAAAATGCTCAGGAAGTAACATAAAGAGGTACTGAACCAACTCAGTCTTTTGGAAGCATTTTTACTTATATCCAGCAGGAACTGTTAAACTACTAGGAAAGGTTCTGGAAATCACTACTTACCTAATATTATTTTTACCTCTCAATAAAATGGCTACGTCTATTCTTGGGGATTCTCAGGCTAAAACATGGAGTCATCTTAGCTCTACTTCCTCTTGGATTTCATATCCAAGACAGCAGCAGAGCCTGTTGGTTCTACCTTGGAAATATATTGAAAATCTGACCCCTCTACAGATCCATATCAGTCCAAGTACCATCATTTTTTGCCTGCATTATTTCAACAGCCTCCCAAGGTGTCTGCCTGATTCTATGCTAATTTCACTACAGTCTATTCTTTATATCACATACATTATATTTTTTTAAACATAAACCAGATTATGTTCTTCCTCAACCCAAAACCTTCCAGTATATGACCAATGAATAAGAATAAAACCCAAAGACATTATTAAGGCCCACAAAGTCCCCAAATGACCTGGCTCCTCACATCTCAGACCTCATCTCTTCTTACTCTACAATCACACTGCTCTGGCCACACCCCTTCTTTCTTTTTCTAAATTAACATATAATGTATTATTTGTTTCAGGGGTACAGGTCTGTGATTCATCAGTCTTACACATACACATGCCCTCCCCAGTGTCCATCACCTAGTCACCCCATCCCCCCAACCCCCTTCACCTCCAGCAATCCGCAGTTTGTTTCCTAAGATTAAGAGTCTCTTATGGTTTGTCTGCCTCTCTGATTTCATCTTGTTTCATTTTTTCCTCTCTTCCTCTATGATCCTCTGCCTTGTTTCTTAAATTCCACTTATCAGTGACATCATATGATAATTGTCTTTCTCTGATTGACATATTTTGCTTAGCATAATACCCTCTAGTTCCATCCACGTTGTTGCAAATGGGAAGATTTCATTTTTTTTGATGGCTGTGTAGATATAGACACAATGGAATATTATATATATATATAATATTATATATATATATCACCCCTTCTTTCTAAACCTGCATTCAGAAAAAGCAAGCTCCTCTCTTGGTTATTCTTCCTTCAAATATCGCCCTGGCTCACTCCACTTAATCTATATTTCTGCTGGAGTGTTACTTCATCAGCAAGGCTTTCTCTGACCAGCTAAAATAGTATCTTTGTGAATTTCTCTGTCCCCTTACTCACTTTATTTTTTATTGGCATGTATCACCAAACACACACACACACACACACACACACACATATCTACATGTATGTAGACATGCATATATATGTTTATGTAGAATATATATGCAATATGTATGTGTGTGTATACCTAAAATCTTTACCAACTACAGTATAAAACTCTAAGCTCCAACCAGACGATAAGTTTCATGAGAACAAAGATTTTGTCTTATTGACTGCTCTGTGCCCACGACCTAGGATAATGTCTGGCACATAGTAGGCACTCAGTGATTTTTTTATTTTAATAAATGAATGAATCGCTACTAAAAGAATATAATCCTGATAAGCATTTATATACATACAACTTTAAGAGAGAAAAATGAAGTTCAAGACAAAACAAAAAAAGAATGTCATTCAAAGCTCAGACATTAAATTGAAGGACATGAGAGAATTCACATGGTGAGTATGTGAATGAAAGGAAGAGTCATTTTGATCCAACTCAATTGCTTGTGAATTGAAGCTCCTAGAGATTCACCCAAGGAGCGTGTACCTGGAGCAGGGACTGACAGATTGCAGCTGCATAAGGATGCTTCTTGTCATCTACTTGTGCCTAGCACCAGAAAAGGAATGTGATCTTCACTGTCTTCCATCCTCTAAGATTATCCTTCTAGTTATAGTACTGTCTGAATTTATGAAATTAGTGAAACCATAGTATGGAAATGCAAACCAGACTGGTTGGATGAGTTAATCAAAATTAGTCATTAGAGCAAGAGCTCTGACATTTTTCATACTTGATTAAACATTCTAACAATATGTTCCAAAACCTAAAATGATAAAAGAAGATGAAATCTGTTTAAAGACTGGTAAAACGGAATTGCTACCTCTGGGTTTGTCAGGAAGCATCAAACTCAGAATAACTCAGGTAATTCATATTTGAGTATTTCTCTGCCAGAGACCTTCTGTTTTACAACAGTTAAGGGAAATCAGGTTTGTTTGTTTGTTTTTTTAAAGGAGGTCAAAGAATCCACAGGCATTTGTGAACTGAAGTGATAAATCATTACTGACACTAAGATAATTTTAAGAGGGGTGCATTAAAACATGATGCATTATAAGAGTACTACATTTGAAAATGGGAGACATGGGTTCCAATTCTAACTTCTTGCCTAATTATCTGGACATGGTTAGACAACTCAATCGTCTCATTAAAAAACAAACAAACAACAACAACAACAAAACATTAGAAAGAAGATCCTTAAGGAAGGAAAAGGATATCAGAATTTTTTGGAGAACTTTATCAAACTACCCATACCCCTCTCTGTAATCTCCCAGTCCTTCACCAAGTTGCTGAACTTGCCCTCAGCAAAGTAAAGATAGATGGAACATACCTCAACATCATAAAGGCCATATACAAAAGAGCCACAGCTAATATCATCCTCAATGGGGAAAAACTGAGAGCTTTTTCCCTATGGTCAAGAAGACAAGGGTGTCCATTCTCACCATTACTATTTATATGGAAGTCATAGCCTCAGCAATCACACAACAAAAAGAAATAAAAGGCATCCAAATTGGCAAGGAAGAACTCAAACTTTCACTATTTACAGACAACATGATACTTTATGTAGAAAACCTGAAAGACTCTGCCAAAAAAATTGCTAGAGCTGATCCATGAATTCAGCAAAGTCACAGGATATAAAATCAATGTGCAAAATTCTGTTACATTTCTATACACCAAGAGCAAAGTAGCAGAAAAAGAAATCAAGGAATTGATCCCATTTGCAATTGCACCAAAAATAAAAAGATACCTAGGAATAAATCTAACTAAAGAAGTAAAAGATCTATACTCTGAAAACTACAGAACACTTATGAAAGAAATTGAAGAGGAAACAAAAAAAATGGAAAAGCATTCCATGCTCATGGATTGGAAGAACAAATATGTTAAAATGTCTATACTACCCAAAGCAATTTACACATTTAATTTAATCCCCATCAAAATCCAGCATTTTTCACAGAGCTAGAACAAACTATCCTAAAATTTGTATGGAATCACAAAAGACCCCAAATAGGCAAAGCAATCTGAAAAAGAAAAACAAAACTGGAGGCAGCAAAATTCTGGATTTCAAGCTATATTACAAAGCTGTAGTCATCAAGACAGTATGGTACTGGCACAAAAAACAGAAACACAGATCAAAGGAACAGAATAGAGGACCCAGAAATAGACCCTCAACTATATGGCTAACTAATCTTCAACAAAGCAAAAAAGAATATCTAATGGAAAAAAGTCTCTTTAACAAATGGTGTTGGGAACACTAGACAGCAACATGCAGAAGAATGAAACTGGACCACTCTCTTACATCATACACAAAAATAGACTCAAAATAACTGAAAGACCTGAACGTGAGACAGGAAGCCATCACAATCCTAGAGGACAACACAGGCAACAACTTCTTTGACCTCGGCTGCAGCAACTTCTTACTAGACATGTCACAACAGGCAAGGAAAACAAAAGCAAAAATGAACTACTGGGACTTCATCAAGATAAAATAACTTCTGCACAGCAAAGGAAACAGTCAACAAAACTAAAAAGCACCCTATGGAATGGGAGAAGATAGTTGCAAATGGAATATACAATAAAGGGTTAGTATCCAAAATTCATAAAGAACTTATCAAACTCAACCTCCCCCTCCCAAAAAAAACCACAAATAACCCAGTTAAGAAATGGGCAGGAGACATAAACAGACACTTTTCCAAAAAAGACATCCAAATGGCTAAAAGACACATGCAAAGATGCTCAATATCAGTCATCATCAGGGAAATAAAACCACAATGATATTGAGGAGGGCACGTTCTGCATGGAGCACTGGGTGTTATGAACCAACAATGAATCATGGAACACTGCATCAAAAACTAATGATGTAATATATGGTGATTAACATAACAATAAAAAAATTTAAAAAAAAACCACAATGAGATATGATCTCACATCTATCAGGGTAGCTAAAATGAACAATATAAGAAACAACAGGTGTTGGTGAGGATGAAGAGAAAGGGGAACACTTTTGCATTGTTGGTAGGAATGCAAACTGGTGCAGCTACTCTGCAGAACAGGATGGAAGTTCCTCAAAATGTTAAAAATAGAACTACCCTATGATCCAGCAATTACACTACTAGGTATTTATCCAAAGGATACAAAAATATAGATTTTAAGGGGTACATGCTCCCTGATGTTTATAGGAGCATTATAAACAATAGCCCAACTATGGAGAGAGCCCAAATGTCCATCAATTGATGAATGGTTAAAGAAGACGTGGTATATTTGTGTGTACACACACACACACACACACACACACACACACACACACACACACTGGAATATTACTCAGCCATCAAAAAGGATGAAATCTTGCCATTTGCAACAATGTGGTTGGAGCTAGAATGTATTATGCTAAGTGAAATAAGTCTGTCAGGGAAAGACAAATATCATATGATCCCATTCATATGTGGAATTTAAGAAAGAAAACTGATGAACATATGGGAAGAGGAAAAAGAAAAAATGAAGAGAGGGATACAAGCTATAAGAGACTCTTAAAGATAGAGAAAAAACTGAGGGTTGATGGAGGGATGTGGGTGGGGGATGGGCTAGATGAATGATCATTATTATTAAGGAAGGCACTTGTTATGATGAGCACTGGGTGTTGTATGTTAATGATGAATCACTGAATTCTACTCCGGGAAAAAAAAAAAAAAGAAAATTGACAGTTTTTAATAAACTCAAATATATGCCCTAAAAACATACAAACAAAAAAAAGAGATGCTGAACTTGCAACCTCTGGGGACCAGTCACAGTTTCCATCAACTGTGTTGAGTAGGGGAGATATGGTTGAGGATCACAGGAAAAACAATACCTTTCAATGCTAAAATTGAATTTGTTGTACAGAAATAAACCACAGATGAGTCTTTAGAATGTACAATCATCAAGAAGATATCCAACCCAGAGTGATGATTATTAGTGTTCTTCTGAAAAGTGTCCACAGCTATCTTTTCTGGTTTATACACTCCAAATACAAGTATTTCCTTATATTCAATGCAACAATTGTTTTTGTTATAATCTGAAATCTCTCTTAGCCCATAAAAATAAAGTATGTTCTTAAAGCTTTCATAAAATTCTTATTTTACCTGAAAATATTTCATGATTTCTTTTTTTCATCCTCTCTTGTAATAATGATGCTTTCTGAAAGGATCAACCCAAATCTAAATTACTAAATGAAAGGGTTCTCTTTAGGTCCAAATGCAAAAATTCATCTAGTTGGATGACTTATTTCTTCTTGGTTCCAATTGTATTATATCTTATTTTCTGATTTTCTGCTTAATTTAATAATGGGGAAGTTTTGGTATTCAATAAGTATATATGAACTGGAGAGAAAAAAACACTGGTCATGTGAGTAACTTTGTGGGTTTAGTAACTGGTTTCAATTGAGTTTTCATAATAATTTTTCACTAAATTTTTAGAACCTAGACTGCAAGGGATCATTTGAAATTTTAAAGTACTCCAAGAAAATTCCTTAAAATAGTTTTAAGTAATAACACTCCCCCAAAAGAGTTTTCAATTATATATATAGGACCAGGTAGCCAATAATCACAGAGTCTATATGCTACTGATCCCAATAAGGAGGAAATGCTCCTCCTAACATAGGTGTCATTAGCAACCATGTTACTAGGCTGTTTTGAAGACAACAAACTTCTTTGCTTTTTGAAAATACCTGTCTCTGGTTTGAAATTTCCATTAATAGAATCACACATTTTGGATTATGACACTAATTCCAAAACACCACTATTACCTCGGGAGCGTGTCTCATGAGAGTTGAACATTCCAAAATTAACTCCCTATTATTCACTTACAACACAGCTTAGTTTTGTCAATTTGCTAATTGTCATCTTGAGAAACAGGAAGAAGAATACAGAGGAAACTGTCCTCATAAGAGAACTGGGATTCAAGGGGAGATCTTAGTCACAGTCCAAGGAAACTAAACTTAGGAAGTGTTCAACAGTGCAGCTCTGGATATCTACTTGTAATGTGAATAGGATTGCCAAATAAAAGAGGGACACCTAGTTAAACTTGAGCAAATATTGTAATTTGAGACACAGTTATATTAAAACATTATTCTTTGTTATCTGAAATTCAAATTTAACTGTATGTTTATTATTATTACTATTATTTAGTAAATCTGGCAACCATGGTATAAAAACAACATGACTTTGGGGTAAGTGGTTTGAGAAAAACACCATTGTCCATTGTCTTCTTGCCTTGTGATTTATTCTTTTTTTTAAACGCTTATTTATTTTTTTTTTAAGATTTTATTTATTTATTTATTTGAGAGAGGGGAGAGAGAGAGACAACATGGGAGGGGAGAGGGTCAGAGGGAGAAGCAGGCTCCCCATTGAGCCGGAAGCCCAATGTAGGACTCGATCCCAGGACTCCGGGATCATGACCCGAGCTGAAGGCAGTTGCTTAACCAACTGAGCCACCCAGGCGCCCCAACCTTGTGATTTATTCTTGTCTGCAGCTACAACTAAAGGGGGAAAAAAGCTTCCATATTTTACCTGGCTGACAGAAATGTTTTTGCTTTTTCTTTGTGGAAATTGTCCACATTATTACACTCTTCATACATCAGTTCCTCCATTGAGTGAGAAGTGTGTACAATGTTATCACACCAGGCATGCACTCTGATATAAAGAGTGTAAGGAAAATCTCTTCCTTCATTGAGCTTTCACTCTTGTAGTACAGGTAGTACAAACGTGCAAACTAGCAGTAATAGAGAATGATACAGGACAGAACATGTTAAGCATCATAAAAGGAGAACTGAAATGTACTCGACGGTTTCTGAGGAGGAAAAATAGTATTTCCAGATTGTGTAGATTAAAGGTTAGAAGTTACTGAAAGCCTAAGAAGTGACTTATGTTTTCCATCAATATGGCATACTCGATATTGTCCAACCACAGAGCACTTGAATAACATATAGAAAACAAGCTTTTCTAAGCAGAGTTTAGCTCACTTGAGGGTAAGGCAATTCCCAACGGTCACTAAAAGAGTGAGTGAGAAAAAAAAGAAAGGAAAAGAGAAAGCACTGACAACCTGCATGGTATGGTAAGACCTAATGAGATTCTTCATGAAATATTTATTGATTTTAGTGAATGAAAGTCTTGGATTTTAAGGCAGATGAAAGAGACAAGATTGTGGACATAACCATAAGCTGGACCCATGCAGGACTGAACCTTTGGTAAAAAGGTTTAGTAGGAAAAAAACACTGGTCTGTCAGCAAACAGAGATAATAAGAATAATTCTGTATCTTCACAAACAAAAAGCACAATATAAGATAGTTGAAAGAATTTCTGCCCATGAGGGCGCCTGGGTGGCTCAGTTGGTTAAGAATTTCTGCCCATGAGTAGGATGTAGAAGGATGTCAAACAATATATACTTTTCATGGTAGCCACAAGAAAACGTGAAAGATAACAAACCTGTGCCTAATATTTTATGAGACTATCAAAGGTTGATAGATTCATGGAAGATTTGAGAAGCAGAATCCCAGCAAGAAATGAACTATACATATATGGACAAGTAGCAAGCCAAGACAGTTTCCATGCCTGAAGGCACATGCCTTGACTGGGTACAAATGGGCGGTAAGTGGGCCTATCATAGATGGAAAGACTGCAGAAATGAGGAGAAACCAGCTTAGCTTTTAAAAACAATGTATGCTGGCAAAGAGGACTGAAATCTGGAAGCACCCGAGATGCAAAAAATAAGTCCATGTGCCAGACAATTTCTCCCACAATTCCTTGAATTTTATTGAAAAGTAGTAGTGGAAGAAGAGTGTGAAACAGAATTCATGCAGTCTTATGCCTTCTGGGGTGCAGGGTTTCCAAAGCCCTGCTGAAACATGCACATTAAAAGCTAAGAAAACTATAGAACAATATCTTTCATGAATATGGATGCAAAAATCCTTAACAAAATATTAGCAAACCTAATCCAGGATTACACACAAAGATAATATGTCCTGACTACCTGGGGTTTAACACAAGAATGCAAAGTTGGTTTAAGATTTGAACATTTATCCATGTAATTCCCCATTAACAAATTAGGCCATATAATCACAGATGCAGAAAATCATATAGATGCAGAAAAAACATCTGACAAAATTTAACACCCATTCATAATAAAAATCCACAGCAACTAGAAATAGAAGACAACATCTTCAATCTGATGAAGGATACATACAATAAACCGTAGCTGCTTTTGTAAAATAACAAATGCTTTCACTTAATGTGTGAAATAAGGCAAAGATGCCCACTCTCAACACTTCTACCCAAAATTTTACTGAAACTCTTAGGAGGTGTAATAAGGCAAGAAAAAAAATTAAATAAAGATACGAAAGCAAGACGTAAAACTGCATTTATTCACATAGATTACATCACTATATACAGAAATTTAAATAACCTAAGAAAACAAACTACTACAATGAGTAAGTGAATTTAACAAGATCATAGAATACAAAGTCAATATAAAAAATCAGTTCTATTTTTCTATATTAGCAACAAACAATTATGAAAGGAAACTTTCAAAAATACATTTATGCACTGGGCGTTGTATGTAAGTGATAAATCAGTAAATTCTACTCCTGAAACCAATATTACACTATGTGTTAACCAAGTAGAATTTAAATAAAAACTAGAAAGAAAGAAACAAAGAAACAAAGAAACAAAGAAACAAAGAAACAAAGAGGGAGGGAGGGAGGGAGGGAAGGAGGGAAGGGAAGGGAAAGAAGAGAAAGAAAGAGAGAAAGAGAGAAAGAAAGAGAGAAAGAAAGAA